>NC_134403.1:274860017-275460017 GCF_038048845.1 Mixophyes fleayi
GACACTATCTCCTAAAACTAGTCTAACTGGGAGGAAACTGACCTTTAGTGAGAACCTTTGCTGCACATCTCAGAATCATAGACACACCATCTACACCATTTATAGATTGCTTTTTGAAGTCCTTCCTGGTTAATGCAAAATTGTGGGCTCAGGACTTGGACAGGTCAGAAATATACCAGATATGACCCAAGAATTTACATAGTACTAAATCACTCCTTCTAGCCTCTTTACATTGGAAACATAATTCAAGGTCCTCTCTAGATGGTACAGATACCTCTACCCACTCTCTAGGATGTTCCCTGGTGTCTGGGGCTGTTCCTAGAGGCTACTTGGAACTAAATAATGCTGCAAAAGCAATGGACCCGGCTTATTGGAGGTCCCCTACCCTTCTACTCTGAAGAAGTGGTTAGCAAGGATAGATATCTACAGGGCAATTGATGCTATATCTGAGTCTAGCCAATGTCTAGATGGTTGCACAGCCTTCATGGGGATCTGGTACCGGCAGCTGAATTTCAAGAAGTCCTCTTTCTACCACTCTTTGATGGAGGGTTGAGCAGCTCACCCTGTGCTTTCCTGAGTTTTGGATATATCTTCGCCTATCCAGTGGGCGGTAAGCAACCAGATGACACACCTTAATAAACATAGACATACAGCTGGCTCACGTATTGCCCTGGGAGACTCCCTTCTTCCCCCTCCACATCCCCTCCCCCTTCCCCCTCCTGATGGTTCAGAAGCAGGACCTGATTATCCAATAGGCTGACTAGGCTGCAGGCTGGGGCACAAGGCTTTTTGGGAAGCAAAATGGTGACAGGGAAAGGTGTAAAATGAAATTCATTTTAAAATATTAAAGAATAGTTGGTCTCCAAGGTAAAAATTAAAACATGAAGGAAAAATGTAAAAAGTTCTTAATATTGACGTATTCCTGTGATATGAAGTCATCCTTGGGAGAGCACTTGAGTCAGGTAGGAGAGACAAGGATGGTAACAGGCGCAGACATGATAGTCCCCTCGACGTTCACATGTTCACTCTCATTAGCATTCGTTCATATCTCCGCTCTGCTATACAGTTGTGATTTTAATGAAAACAAAATGAGTGACCAGGATTGCTGTGACCCTTTCAAAACACTGGAACATAAACATTGGAGGGGGTGAAGGAAATAGGAATTTAAATTAAGGACAAGTTTGTTTTTACCTATCGTGTATAAGCCTGCGGTGGAAGGCAAAGGGCGTTATGAGTGTCTTAGCCTAGGGCTACCTGAACCCTTAATCAGGCCCTGCCAATGCAGAAGTTAAGCAGGCTCCAGGGTCTGAAGGTCCCCCAACCTGCTAGAAGGGGACATCTATTATAAAGTATTGATGTTTTCAAAGTAAAAACCAAACAAAAAACCTTACATCTAGAAAAGGGACAGAGGGTTGGGGGTGCACAAAATAACAAAACAGTTAAATACTGGTGCTGACAGATTCAAGAGCATTTACCTGTAGTAGAGTCCAGTGACATTGATTTTACGGACCTGGCCTCCTAGGAGTGGGGACAGGTAGGTCAGAAGATTCTCCTAAGTTACAGTCATTCCAAGCTTTTTCAGAAGCTTGTCTACAGTAGCCTCACACAATTTCTTTACTCACACAAACTATCAGACTCTCTTCAGTCAAGCTTTCAGGCAACTTTTTCTCTATCTATAGGACTTCTCTTGGAGAACTAGCTTCTTTGGATTTTAGTATCACCTCAATACAGATTATACGACATTTATTTATCTTATCCTAATCGTTTGCCATCTACGCTTGCCTGTGTTACTAAATATCTTTATGCCATCTTGGATGTGCTCATGCCACTTCAAACGCCATTTTTCCCACGTCTTCCCAAAAGTCAATTTTACCTCCTGTGTATAAGCCTGGCGTGGGAAGGTGATGGGCGTCACGTGTGTATTAGCCTAGGGCTACCTGAACCCTTAATCAGGCCCTGTTCAGGAGAGTGGGCACTCCAGGTCCACAGCACCAGCCCTAGATCTTGGGGAGCACAAAAGGGCCAAACACACACTTCAATTGCTTAAAAAAAACCTCACAAAAGTGAAGATGACAGAAGTCCAGGACAAAAGGAAGTGATGCAGCAAAAATAGTGAAATAATGTGCTGTGTGATATCTAAATCATGTGAGGTCCTCAGTAACTTTATGTCATTCTCCAGCACCACCCGGCCACTGTAGCCAAAGATGAAGCCCTTCTATACTCAGCCTGCCCTACTACCTGCCCACTTTGTCCTCCTCCCTCAGATCTTATTGCTCTCTTGCTTTGATTCCTGATCTAACTAAAATCTTAATTTCTTTTTCTTCTCTGGACACACTGAGCAGAGCGTGAGCGTCAATATTTGCAATCTCCCCAGATTGCTTAGGCATGCAGGGGAAATGGTGGCAACTCTAGTTCAGTGGCTAATACCAGATACCAAAGTACTATAAGTACGGCAGCTGGGCAGGTGAATATGAGTAGCATGTATAATGATTGCACAATTATTATTTATAGATGCATGAATATAAATGACCATTGATGTGCAATATAATAATAATAATAATAATAATATCAACAATTAGCAAAAATTTCAGTTTGTTCAATAGAGATAGAAAACAAGTGTAGTGCGACGTGTAGTTACAATAGTAAGTCTGCTTGCACTGTCAGATAAGCAGAGCTATTACTATGTGTGTGAGATGTGATAGAGTGTAATAAAATGTGTTTACTGTTGATATAGTATATGGTTTAAAGATGTATTGGATTAATAATCTTTTAACTAATGATTTCAATGATTATTTTGATGTTTTTTTTTTTAGAAGGTTCATGCTGAGTCTTCATATGTTATAATATATCACAATATTGTATATTTTAGATACAGTTTTTTCACATATTTATGTATGGGTTTTACATTATATTCCTATATAATATTTTTAATATGCTAATTGTAAGTAAATTTCCTGGGTGTTCCTAATTAAATATCCACTGTAACACCTGACAAGTACAGATAATTCACCAGCTATCTGTAGAAGGAAACGTGTAACCGGAAGGGTGATATTGACAGGGTTAGCCCTATCTAAGTTCTTTTTACCACATTTGTAAATGCATTCAATTTTTATACTATAATAAATTTGCTTTCGGCACTGGATATATGGGAGGTCTCTCTTTCAGCACTCCGGTCTCTCCATTCAAAATAGTATATGGTTTTAATGTGTATCTCATTATATTACTTGGCTTAATGTTAAAGCTCCTGCCTCTTTTTTTTACCTTGCTGCTACAATGGAGCCTGCCTTGGTTATAATGGTTCCAATTAGAATAGACAATGACATATCTGGTGTCAATAGTAATGTGCAGAACCATATCCAGTCAAAAGTAATGAGCAGAGCATTATCTTGTGACAAAAGTCATGTGCAGAATCATAGGTTTTCAGAAAGTATAATCACAAGGGGCATTCTATCATTTCCTTCTCCCAGCACCAGAAACTTGATTATATGTGAGTTATCAATTCTGTGTTTTATCCTTTTTATTTTATAAGAAACAATTGCATTATATTTGTATGCCTTTTATTAATTATTTTATCTTAAGCATTGTGGATGTATTTTCCATATTAAATTACACTTAATAAATTCAAGTCTTTGTGTTCTTACAAATTCACTCGACAGTTTGGTCAAGACGCTATATAATTGAAACGAAGAGTACATTGTGGTTTATGATAATTCTGATTAAAGTAAATTGTGCTAGATTAATTCTAGGGAGAACTACAGGCTTCCTAAATAAGAGTGTCAGCTCTTCAGAAAAAAAAACCTTGGTGGTGGCATAGTTGGTACGGCAAAGCTAGTGTGTGGCATAGATAGGGAAGGATTTAATCATTTTAGACAGATCAGGTGGTTGTTTTTTAGTTAACCCTGTGGCCCACATGCGTCACGCAGGCTCAGGTGAGTGTTGTTCGTGACAAATTGGACCAGGACACAGTATGACAGATTTAAAAGTCCTAATACTGAAAAGTCTTTTTAAAAATGACAGGGAGAGAAAAATATGGGAATTCAAGCTGATAATAACATTCCATTCATTGACTAAAGGACTCAATCTAACACCTGGATTTATGACCCACTACATGGGCAGACTTCACACCTCACAGCAGAGTGCAGGCCTCTGAACTCGTAGGACTTTTACTCTTTCATCCATAATGAAAACCTCCTTTATATTATTTTAGCTTATCTTGATGATGTGCCCCCCCCCCCCTTATACAAATTTCTTGATGTAACAGTTCTTAAATGTTGTGCCTTTTTCTCAGTCATTCATTTGTAAACTTGCCTGATGAAGGGGCCTCAGTGCTCTGAAAGCTAGCAAATATAATATTTTTTTTTGGTTAGCCAATAAAGGAATCACTCCTATAATACTTTTGTCTTTTTAGTCACAAACGTATTTAACATTACATAGATTTTTCTGGCTAACACGGTACTGCAATAATAATAAAAAAATATTTTTTGCTACACATTTGCATAGAAAAGTGAAGAGTAACATACTCTGTAAACCAGCCTATTCACCATCAGCTCTTTTATATTCATATTTATCGATGCCAAGGTCCTTGTTTGTATATCCCATGAAGAAGAGGCATTACAATGCTTTCTGCACATAACAGTTACACTCAGATGAACATACTGTTCAGGGTTCAGCTGACAATGGAGCGAAGTGGGGATGAAAGTTCTAGAGCTTGACAGTCAGTGTTTTCCATTACAGCTGATCTGGAAGTCTAGTAAGTGAATTTGCTATGTACGGGTAGTGTCACTGTTGCTTTTCTTCATCGGTTGTCTAGTGGGAAGTTCAGGCACATTTTCTAATGCTGAGCAGGTAGTTAAAATTAATATTATTTTTTTTAAATGGTGCCACTCTCCACATCACTGGACATTTCATTAAATGTGGGTATAAAGCAATGTTTAAAGGAATAACTTGCTAAAATTCATTGTTTATTGGGTAGCTGGTTTGCTTTAAAGAATGATTAGTGTAGAGGGAGTGGAAGGGAAAGGATATGGAAGTGTGATGAGAGAGTTGCCAGTGATGAGTATCAGTCTAAGAGTTCCCTCTCATCAGTTCAACTGTGCTTTTTAAGTTCTTAAATTTCTCCATGTGGTCTTTTTAAATGTGATTTTGGTTTATGACCCGAAATGTTCAGCGTTAAAGAGTTTCATCACCTGAATATGGTCCAGAGACGCAAACCATGATAATGGATCTGTGTAATCGGACCAATCACTTAATATATCTTAGCTATAGGACTCTGGGCCTGATTCATGAAGGAACGTAAATCGATATATGCCATATATCACATAAAATTGCACTGCACATGCTCAGAAACGGACTATACATCAGTGAACGCAAGTGCGTGCAATTCATCATTGAATGAAAATAATACTTCGGATTGCCTGCGATTTCAAAAGCTGAATGGAGCAAGGTTGAGCGCACGCACACGCTCATCCATCTGATTCAAGCTCTGAGCATCTCTAAGATATGTGATTTTCAGCTCTATCACTTGCACCAGCTACAGGGCAGGTGTAAATGCTGAGTGATAGTGTTGATGGTCGCGCATGCATGCTATGACATGTGTTTGCAATTAAGAGCAACTGTAACAATGAATTTGATGTACAGTAGGCATTTATAGCATCCTGATAAATGTATTTCATGTTAAAAAAATAAAATAATATTTTTTCATTAATGACTAGATTATTAACAGGTGACATTAATTGAATACTTTTTTTTTCTGTGCATTCTGCTTGGACTTTATATATGTATTGTTGGTATCCTGCAGTGTCTGTCTCAATATAGCAAGTGCCGAATATACAGAGCGTACTTACAACCGTATTCATCAAGAGACATTTCTTCAGATTCACTTGTACTATACAAACATGCGTATGCCCAAATTACTTGCTTTTTTTTTAAAAAAAAACAGATAACATTCATTTTGCAATGCTTTATGAATCAGGTCCTCTGTGCACAATTGATTAGACTAATCGTTTTGGAATTATGGGAAGTTTTTCCATCTGGTCTGTAAAAAAGAATCTACTAAGGGGTTAAATGTACAATCAGCCTGACCCTAACAATGTTCACTAATATTATCCCCTATTGTATGCCCAATGTCCAACCTATTGTTTTACTTTAAGGTGTCAGCACAGCAGGTGGCTTCAGGTTTCCTAAAACAAGACCTTTCGTCAAACTTCCAATGAGATAACACTGCCCAATCCACTATGGATATCAGAATGCCAGAAGTCAGAACCAAATAACGATTACAGGAACAGGAAACTAGAGGCAGGAAGCTGGTGAACCAATACTCTGGCACCAGAACCTAGTGAGGAGGTGCCTTAAATAGATGGAAGTGGCCCCTAATAGGTCACAGGTGCATCTGACCGGCGATTTCAGAAGAGCGAGAGCGTCCCATTAGCTGGCAACGGAATGCAACTTTACCGCGCATGCACGCGCAGTATCAGGGCCGAATCCTGAAGTGCGTCCCGTTGGCGGCCCCTACAGAATACTGGTATCCGTCCCCGGAACTTATGGACAGTGCGGGGACCGCGCCTGACAATAACTACATTTTACTTATCTGCTCCTCCTTAGTCTCTCTCTGTTTCTGTAATATAGAACCAGCAAAGCTTTTAAGCTCACCACAGTAAAATAGCTTTAGAGTGGGTTAGAATCTATTGTGAGTTAGTAGACTAATCAAAAGTCACACACTCCGTGGTTGTGGCTTCCGATTGGTCTTTCTGTACCCCTCCCTCTGTCCTTGACTGGGCTTTGCAACAAACAACAAAGCCTGGGATGGGAAGACAGCTAAACGGGGAGGGGAAGGAGCAGATGAGCAAATTAGGTAGTGATGGAACTTTAATAAGACATGCATGGGTTGTTATGGCGGTATAGGTTACTATAGTGGTAATTTTAACCACTGCATAAAGAAGAAAAGGTCCAATATCTAAACTGGAAATTTGTGAACGTTAATTGGTATGTTTAATTGTTTGAGTGGCAGAAACAACATTTAAAGTACCCTTTGTATTTCATAGTTTCATACTATCTATAAAGTGCATAATGCCAACAAGTCACAATCATCAGCATGATAAAGCTTAAATACTATGTTGTTATAAAGGTAGCAGGATTGCAGTTGTTCTTGCTGTTTACACTAACAGGACAATACAATACAAATACCAATAAATATTGTATATATTTGACTTATTTCACCAAAATATCTATATAAATATAGACCTGCCTCTCTAAATTTGAATGACCTTTACTCAATGTATTTTGACAGAGCCTATGACAAGTTTAATTATTAACCCAGCTGAGCTTCTTTTATTTCCTTCATTAATCAGAAGAGGTTAATGACTTAAATGATCATCGCCTGTTACATAACAGTTTAATTATAGCCACAGGTGGAAAACAGGCATTAAATTTGCACCAACATCAGCCCTAACAATTATCAGGATAGGACTGAGTAGACCTCTAAAGGCAAATATTTTCAAATATTGAATAAATAGTAAATCAGCCAGCCCTAGATTATCATAGCATCTTAAAAAAATCACTATTAGCAGGAGCTGCAACACAAATGTGTGGCTCCAACATTTATTTTGATTAGATTACCAGTTTAAAATAAAACCCTATCACTGCCTACCAAAATAGAGTATAGAGTACAGTATAAATGTTATACTGGAATTCATGACAAATCTTGTTCTGCGGGGCCATCTGGAACTGGGACATATGTCCACTTTGCCATGCCCAAAAATCAGCTTGGACCCTATTCATTAACAAAGAAAATCTAGGAAAAATAAGATAAATTATTGCTGCCAGTACATACAGCCTGGAGTTCATATAATTTAAGCTTCAATTGCAAAACCGATCAGAGATGAAACTATAAAACTGAAATTGGAATCCACATCTTCATTCATCAGCCAAACTAAGAAATCAGGGCTGGTGAAAACCAAGTTATCCATCTATATGACAAACGCAATGCAGTCCCTGAGATTTATTGATGACATGCAATTATCTATAGATCCTTCTGTAATTATCCCACTAATGATACCAAGTTAAAACTGAGGAGTTGGGCATGGATGTGAAGGAAATTATTTAGCCTCTGGATCTTCCAAGGTGTAATTTATATTGCTAACATCTACTTTGTTTTTTATTCTGTTAATATAATAGCCATGAGTAAGATTAATAAAGCTGTTAATTATTCTACTCAACGGGCACAGAAGTAATAAGTATAGCCAAAAATTAACTTCTACATTAATATACAATATGGTGGCAAACATCAATACATACATATCGAGAACCAGATGTTTTTAATGCTTAGAAAATAGACCCACAGATTTAATTGGGGGAGTACTGGATTCATATATGCAGGGTAAATGTTAGTTGTATATAAATTGTGAAAACGCAAAAATCCAATTTATTAAAATAGTCATCCTAGATAAAATACATCCTAGAGTATACCATATATTCTCATGTATAAGCCTGTCAGTGGACCGCACATGCGTTCCACTGCAGAAGTAATTAATATCTCTCTCTCCCCTTTCTCCCTTCCCCTCTCCCTCTCTCCCTCTCCCTCCCCCTCTCTCTCTCCCCCTCGCCCCCTCTCTCTCCCCCTCTCTCTTTCCCTCTCTCTCTCCCTCTCCCCCTCTCTCTCTCTCTCTCTCTCTCTCTCCCCCTCTCTCCCTCTCCCTCCCCCTCTCTCTCTCCCCCTCGCGCCCTCTCTCTCCCCCTCTCTCTTTCCCTCTCTCTCTCCCCCTCTCTCTCTCCCTCTCCCTCTCCCATGGCTGACTCTTCTGGGATTACAAACAGAAAATCTACTGTCCACACCATAGTTGGAATAGGGAGGTGTTTACTGATGGGAAGAGATTCTGTGTACGTGCTTCTCGTGTTCAGCCATTTTTGTACTTCATTTCAAGCCACATTTATAAACACTCATCACATCTAATAAACATCCATGAAAAAGACAAATATCTGGCCATGCCAACATTCAAAGGTCACAAGACAATTCATCAAGAATGACCCCTCTCTCCCCTCCACACCAGATTAACATTTACTGATAGTCTCTTATTAGCTTACAAACAGAGATTTAATAAAAAATTAGTGAGAGCGGGATCTTCATTCATAAGATCTTTTTTTATACCATTCATCTAGCACCAGTACCAATATTTTAGGAATAATAAAGGAAAACATTCTGGTTTAATAGCCCCTCAATTAGTTATGGTACTAGCTGTATATGTATTTATCTAATGCATAGAAGCCACCCCCAAATATCTTTATTTTTGAAATTTACCAGTAGCTGCGGCATTTCCCACCCTAGGCTTATACTCGAGTCAATAAGATTTCCCAGTTTTTTGGGGTAAAATTAGGTGCCTCGGCTTATATTCGGGTTGGCTTATACTTGAGTATATACGGTATGGCTTTTGTCCATGCAGTAGGTCTTAGAAACATTGAAACTGATTTTATTGCCTACAAACAGAGGAAGCAGCTATTCTCTGGACTGTGTCAATGATGCCACTATTTTCTAGTGATAGGCTCCATTCTTATGACGTTAATTAAACCTACAGATGGAAGCCTCCTGATCCAGTTAAAACATCCTCTATGCTGGGTTAACTTTTAAATGTTTACCTATAATATGTAGCTTTTTTTGCACAGCTTGAAAACACATTGATTCACTAAAGGAACATTCAATAACCAAGTTAGTTGAGTGACATCATGCAGCCCATATTGGGGGGAATTCAATTGACAGCGTTACTATAATGCAGCCCGCACACTATTATTATTAGTACGGTAATTTCAATGCAGATTTCTGCATGCCAACAGTAGTAATGTGCACAATTACCATAGTAATGGTAATCATGCGCGGGGCCAATTACTCTTAAGAGTAACGTGTTCAATTGAATTCCCCCCCATATAGTGCAACCATTGAGGTCTGATACATTAAATAATGCAAAAGTGTTTTGTTTTTTTTACAAAATGCTCCATTATGTAACAACAACATATGTTCTTCTGTTATTTGATGCAATCTGTTCTCTTTCGGTTTTGAAAAATGTGTCTATGATCTGAATGACCCTTGTAACATTATTTTGTCATGTAGTGAATTATTACTGGAATGAAATGCATTTTATCATGTGATTCTTGATGTCAGGATACTTTCTTCCAATTTTAGCTTACATGCGTCAGGTTGTGATTTGAGAAATGTCATAAAGAGGCATTTGAAGTCAAATAAGAAACTTTCACATTAAAATAGGCTATGTTAAGTATTGTATTACTACACATCATAGATCTATTATTCCCTTATTCATGAGCATGTTTATGCTTGTGTGTCAGTGTTACATGAAATTTGTTTTCATTTCACCCACTATGCGCTCGATGGCGGATGGCTTTACTTCTAAAACAGCCAACTGTGGTGAAACTCGTATCCTTACAGATATTGCTCAGCTCCATGGGTACTGTTTTCAGTTTTGAAATAAGATCACATTATAGACACTTACATTAAGGTTAGAGATAAGACATAGTTGCCTACTCTTCCGGAGTGTCCGGGAGACTCACGAATTTCCCCCAGGACTCCCGGGAGAGCAAGGCAACATCCTGGATCCTGGCCATTCTGTAAATTAAATGGAGGGGCGAGGCTTAATTACACGATTCATGTGTCATCTTGGTACTGCCCCTTGGTGGTATAGGGCAAAAATGGCGATGACAGGTTAGGGGGTGAGGCAAATGATGCTACTCTCCAAGCCCCGCCCCTACATGCCAACCTACCCCCCAGTCCTCCCGGAAAACGAATTGCTAAAGTATGAGATAAGGTCTCATTTACCAATCGAACCCAAAAATGATCAAAACTCAAAACTGGAGAGAAAACCCCAAGTTTAAACCTAGCCATAAAACCCTGTCCCTAAATAAAAAAAAAGTGAAAAATATGATTTTATTTAAAAACCGAAACCAGCAAACATGGAAAGGGAGCTGAAATACACCTGTTAGGAGCAGATTGGGCTGGGGGGCTAGGTTGCCATCTGCACCACAGGCTGGTGGGCTACCTTGGGCTTGGTCACTGGACCACCTGCATTTTTTCCGTTTAACAAGTTCCTAATAGGCTGCTGAGTTGAATCTTGCCCCCGCCGGGCTAAAATTTGTCAGCCCTCCCCTGACCACAGCAGTCGACAGTTTAAGTGCTAAAGCCAGCTGCAGTCAGGAATTTGTGCAGTATTGAGGACCATGGGAGCCAAGTATCATTTAACATTGGATCTTTTTAGTAGGATTTGATCAAGTTGTTATTATTAAGATAATATAAGACCAACCCTCACTAACCAAGGTAAGACAAGCAAGTACCTAGCAATAGTATTTTCAATCAAGTCCAGCTACTGAAGTGCTGAAGGAGTTAACACAACTTCCAGTCCCTGTGTACCACAGAAAAACAGAAACACCCTATGACCTGATTGAGCTCCTGTTTATCCTTTCTGTGGTTAGCAGTCTCTATGCCCCCCCCCCCACTTTAATGAAAGATCAGTGTCTATTGACTCAGCTTATGTCACTTCCCAACCTGTGTTACATTTATCCCCAAGGATATTTCAGAAAGATTGAAAGGGTACTTTAGCCTGTTGGATTAAACTCAAAATAACAAAAACACATTAAGTGGAGCATAGTAAAATATTTCAATATATAAAGTGTATAATATATATATATATATATATATATATATATATATATATATATATATATATATAAAATTTGTATTTATATATGTATATGTATCTCCTTACATAATTCATCTTAGACAATAGGACAAATGGACATAAAGTTTGATTACGCGCTCAATGGCACTGATACAACTTACTGAGGCAGAGGTAGAACCGATTCGTGCATTTATTGAAATTCAACCTGTCAAAGTGTGCACCTGAATTCACCTAAATGATCCTAGAGATAGATGTATTTTAAAACAATAACGAAGTAATCAGACATGGAAGCATAATAACATTAGATAAGGCATTGTGGCAGAATAATTAACCTGTTTTCAGGCCCTGTACTTTCGATTACAATTTTTATCTATTTAGGTTTCCATTGCATACATATAGCACCACCTAATCAGAGGTATTCCGAATCTTGCTAGATCTTGTATTTTGTCTGGGAGAGACAGGAAAGTCTTGGCTCATTTCAATACTAATTATGTCACACTTAGGCTGTCTCTATAAATAGACCTGGCCTATTGATCTGACCTGGTACTAATGAGCTGGCTGTGTGCCAGTTTGGTTTTGACCTGTATCCTGTGCATTTACCTGGCTTATTAACTTGCGCTACAATTAAGTGGTTCTCTAACTGATTTGTGGTTACATTTCAGAAGTATGTTGATATGACATGTTATTTAGCCAGACTTTTCATACCATTTGTTATATAGTCTGTCTACAAGTTGAGTACAGTCGTTTGCATCATGTAATCTTTTACTATATAAATAGAATGTTACTGGTTACAAGAATACAGATTTTTAGCAGCTGGTTTATATTAAGAAATAAATATTTATATTAATATCACAGACCCCCACCAAATGCATATTCACCAACAGTCCAAAATTAAGCTGGGCAGTACTGAATTCTGCATCCAAAAGTGGATGAGACTCAGGGGAGGGCTGGTAAAGTTCAGTCCAGGTGGCAAGACTCGACTCAGCAGCCTATTAGGAAAACTTTAAAGGGAAATAAAAATGCAGGTGGCCCAGTGGGACCAGCCCTGGGGGCAGATGCCCCTGTCCCCCTGCCAAGCCTGCCCCTGATGAGACTTCTAACTTTAGCAATGGAGCCTGGTTATTTAGGGGCATTATTTGGACTAATGTTTATGGTATGGATGGATTGGGGTGTGGCCTTAATGTCCTAATTTCCAAATGGCCAATGTTGAGAAGTATGCTAGTACTGGGAATACTAGGGCCAGATTTATTTGCTTTATCAACTTGGGTCACTTTTACTTTGCTTCAACCACTCCAATAAGTGCAAAACTCTTTGACCTGAACTTCAATTATGTCCTGTTTCTCCTACCTGTAATCAGATATAGGAAAATGTAAAAATGCATTACGAAAGAGAACTTGAAAAATCAGAGAAATACAAAGCATTAATGTGAGTTTTAAGGAGAGGCATTCCCCCATATGCCTGAGCCCATACGGTCTTTCCAAAATATCCTGGCCTGCTTAACTGTGGAATAAAACCAATATATTTTACCTGCCCTTGGTCGTGTAATTACTTTTGAGCATGAGTAATTTGTTTTGGGTGAAGATGACCAGGATAAGAGAAAACACAGTTTTGCATAGCTTTGGTCCAGTGTTACCATAATAGGACAGATCCCCCCGAAGGCTCCAATATTCCAGTGCTGCAATCTTCTCTCCTGAAACTATTTTTTGGATTAAAACTGGCAGTGAACATCCTGTGAACATACCATTCCTGTTAATCAGAAGCTTAAAAGGAAGGGAGACTGACAACACAACTCCAACAAAGGTCTACCTTAGTATTAGAGAGAATTGTGTGTAATATTGTTGGATCTGCTGGATCAGGGAAATGCAGCCCTACATGAAAGTTTATTTAAAAAACTTATTGAAAGTTATCCTTTAATGCCGATAGTCACCAATATGGGCCAAAAGCTATAAAGAACAAGGTTGTAAACAGTTCAAAATATTTATTGGTGACAACTGTTTCAAAATTTGTTATGGTTACAGTATTTATGGGGATTGAAACCGCCCTTCTGCATACTGTCTGCTTTAGTATTGTCATTAGAGTGTCATTTTTACTACTTTGCTTTTACTGACAGATTGTATACGGACTGACACTTGACATGAAGGGAGCTGAGACAAATATAAGTACACTTTATGTAACTATATAATTTACTCCATATGTACTGCTCCCAAGACATGATGTCACTTCCCTGTACTGGATGTGATTAGCATCCCATTCATTAGGATGTAGATGACATTTTCTACAGCACAATGAAACCGCTTCAGAAAAGATTGCTAACATATAAATGAGTCCTTTTTATGCAGAGAATTACTGAAATTGTGTTTTAATAGATCAGCATATCAGGCTTAAGGTTTTATTTTGCATATAATTTTAAGGTGCCAGAGGTCTCTTATTTAGATATGCAGTATGGAAAAAAAAAAAAAGAATTCTCTAGAAATAAGACATTAAAAATCTTATTTTAAATTTAAATCCAACTGGTTAGTGTTGATTATAGTTCTTGCTAAATAATGTGTTGTTCTTTTCTACATGACAACACGATTTCTGGATGCATAACATGCCATTATGCTTTGTTATACTCCAGAAACAAAGACAGAGGCACTCAGAGAGAAAAATATATAGCAACACATACAAGGTCTCACTAGGAGAGCACATTTGAACTTGTTCTCTGATGATTTTCATACAGACTTCACCATGATGGTGATTTTTCAACACTGGGTGCACCTAGAAATGACCCTTTCTCAGGGGCGATAGGAACGAAAATTTTCATGGGGGTGGGGGCGGTAAAGTGGCCAAAAACTACTATAGGGCTTGGAGCCCCTTTTTCTTGCGTTTGTATTTTGTTTTACGACAGTTGTAACAGTGACTGTAGATATACAAAGACTCCCAATCTTATGGTAATTTTTGTCAGTGTTTCAAAGGTTGGCCAAAACCTTATTTATACATTATTAAATAATTATTATTAATATTAACTACCAATTAGTACAATAGCTGTTAGAACGACAGATAAATTCAATTGTTCATCTTGAAATTGTACATTTTTCATAGTCATTAACTTAGTTTTTATTTAGATTTCATTGACAGTCCTAATCTCATTTGATTGGGAGTATTTTTCAATCTATAGTCACTGCATCACTAGTTATGGTATGTGCAATAAATTGAATCTCATGTTTGTTACTGGACGCAATGCACAAAATTCAGGGCAAAAGTCAAGTGAATAGTTGTTCATCATCAATACAGGTTATTTATTAAATGTTTATGAATGCAACTCTTTTTGAATAAACAAATCAATCATCTATATTAAATCTATACTAAGGCAATCTATGTTGAAGTATATTTAATAGTTATACTAAGACAATTTAAAAAAAAGTTTGACAAGTTTAGGATTTTGTGTAGAAGTTTATGGGTGGCAAAACACAGTCTTTGCCCACCCAACAGAAATCATGGGGGGCTTACTGCTCCCTCTGCGTCCCCCCCACCCACTCCTCCCTGGTCCCTACACCCCTGCCCTCTCTATACAAAACTTCTCAACACCAATGTCTTATAATATATTTTATCTGCTATTGGTCGCTATATGTATGAAATAATACCTACATACGTGATCAATAGACCAGTCTCTATATACTCTATGCAAGTGATGCCCCATTTCACGGCATTTCTCTGTTTTAAGGAGTTATAGTGTTTTACAGCGGAATGTAGAATAGTAATAATAAAGCACACCTAGAGGACAAATCATAAACACCTTCTTGCAAAAAAAAAAGTCTAAAAATGAAATATACACTCAAGACTTTATTCTGGAATGATACACTACACAACACTTAAACAATAAACAATTACTGAGGCAGCTGAACTCATGGCAGTCACTCTATCTGGTAGCTGAAGTTACTGCACCATGCCATTCTAACCTCGGATTGATTTCACACCTGCCTTTTACTTTAATGAATTGTATGCTTTGCTTGTTACTGGTGCCTAAGGGATTTCTATCATTTATTATGCAACTAATATTGGTTTACATTGCGTGTACTCATTTGTGACAGGCTTAATGATTCAGCATATTGTCTTAAATACTTATTTACAGGTGTGTTTGTATGTTTAACACTGTATTTTGTTTATTGATTAATTGTGACATATTTTTATATTTTGTGTATACTGCCTTTATAACTGATGGAAGACACACTGGTCTAAACAGCAATGATGCTCTCTCTCAGTAGTAGACCAGTAGTAGCCTCATATGGTTATTAACATTTATATTGTGGTTTCCGGACGGAACTTATTACATTTATATTATACAGCCATATTGAATGCTATAATATTGGCGCTTATTGTTACTAGGTGACAACTTCACTGCCTCTTGAGACAGCTTCCTCTCAACACAATCCCTTTCTTAGACTGTTGACCTGGAAATGTCAACACCAGCTCATTCAGGGGTACTTTTGTTTATTGTCTTTATTTTAGCAGGTCGATAAATGTAACAGAACAGTGGTTAGAGTAAACATATCATAAAAGGACATTGTTTTCAAAAGTCATATCCAGTTTTGATAAGTTTGGTAGAATACATTTTATCAGAAAATATACAGGAGTGAAAATTACATTTCTATGTGGGGATCATGGCAAAGGGAAGGGGTGGGGGAGAGTAAGGGCAGGGTAGTTACAGACTCCTCAGTATTTTGTAAGGACTCGGAGGCTGGCTGTTCTGGTTTGGGTGTAAAAGAAAATCACAGTTTTTGTTGCTGGGTTGGGAGAGAATGCTCCTGGGTTTGGGGTAGAGATGTTTGGTGGAACACTTTCCATCCCTTTATGCATGGCTACAAGGGCAGTTTGTTATGGGAAATATGGTTGGCCCCGGCTCGCTAAAGATTCATGGACCCAAACACATTTAACCCTGTCATGAAGATAGTATGTACATTTTTCCAAGGCAGCAATATCCCAGATGTAGTTTTAAAGCGCTGATGTTGTGGGGAGAAGCAGATTTTTCCATTTCTTAACAAGGAGGCACTGTGTAACTGCCAAAATGTGTGACCCAACAGCGCCGAAGGCTTTTATTCCATGCCACAAACTATCATTTCAATGGGACACGGTTTGCCCCTTCTGTACATTAAAGTACATTTCAATCAATGTGGTGAAAAAAACATTTCAACATATTATAGTGCCAATTGTAATAAATGCAATCCTGATGTCCTCTCGTTCTCATGAATTAAATAACCACTGCAAGTTGGCAGGGTCTCTCCTCTTCATGACCAGAACAAATTTCACAACTTGTACATTGCTTGTCGCATTTGATAATACCTCCATATATAAAAAACACAACTTTATTTTCCCCATTTCTTAGACCACACAAGTGAATTGTATATTGTTTATTCCTGGACAAATACAGCTCTATATTGGTAGTGCACTAGAATAAATATATTTTTTTATTTTAAACATGCAAAAAAAAAAAAATAGTTACTTGTAAATCCAATCTTACTTGTGTTTTCAGGTACTCTAAGTATAAGTAGCAGGATATACACCACATTTCTATTGGAATCAATGAATGGATACATTTACTGTAATATATGCATTTTCAGGTGCATTTGATGATACCCACAGACTTTCCAGTTTGTGAAAAAATGAAGTTGGACTCAAAATATAAATAAAACATCCTTACCAATTTATTTTTTTAATTTGATACACCTTTGCTCAGTGGTCCAAGTAGAAATTTAGAAGTGACGATGTGAAAAATGTAATGGGAATGTAAGTGAATGAAATTTTGTAATTTTACAATGAAAGTAGCAGAAAAGTGGCGGTATGGCATTACCAGGCCCGGCGCTCCCATTAGGCAAGGTTAGGCACTTGCCTAGGGCGCCGGGCTCTGGAGGGCGCCACAGAATGTTAAATGACTTTAAAACTGTGCGGCGACCGCTGACCATACCTGTCACGGCCGCCGCACAGCATTCAGATGCACGGGGAGGCTATTGCTCACCACCGCCGCCTCTCTGCTCCGTCTCCTCCCCTCCACTCACTAGTGTCAGTGAGTGGAGGGGAGGAGACGGAGCAGAGAGGCGGCGGTGGTGAGACAAGGTAAGGAAAGACGGGGTGAGGGGGGAGGAGGGAGCCGATTTTTGCGCGCGGGGGGGGGGGAGGGGGGCGCCGATTTTGTAAAAATGCCTAGGGCGCCATGGACCCTAGCACCGGCCCTGGGCATTACACCATATACACCCCCACTTTGACCACTGCCTTTGCTCCATAAAAATTATTTCTGTAGTGTGTAAACCTTATGTAAACTGTAACTGTCACTTCAATTACATCTAGGTCATTTTACATAAAGTTAAAGGGTATGTGACATGTTTACGCCTGCGCTATGCCTCCTTCTGCTAACGTTTTGCAGGCAATGCCACCAATGCAAGCTCTCCTGGAAGATGTTCTGCTGGCTGCATATTGCAAATAGTTTAGAAGAAACCAGAGAATTGACCTCACCAATCCCCAGCACAAGGAGACATAGGTTTCATAGTGGACATCTTTTACCAGTCATTTCTGTATATACCTTACTGTAAAATATATGCCAATTAGAAGCCACAGAGGAGTGTTTTGACCATTTAAAAAACACAAGACTGTAGACAGACCCCAGAAATCCTACTTATGGTTATACTTAGCAAGTACTTTTCCTCCCCTTGACCTGTTTATGAATGATTAACATGTCTGTTTCTGAGCAAGTTCAACAAAGAAGAGATGTTGGGCATCAATGTAATATTCTATCTTAGGGCTATGCAGCCATCAATCACAAGTCAACACTTGGATTTTCTAAGGGGAAAAAAAACAGAAGAAAAAAGGTCTTTTATATGACTTTTTTAAATGTCATTTATTCTTCAGAAAAGTTACATGTGTTATATTATTGTGCTGCATTGCTTATGGCCATATGTTCTCTTCTTCTGCTCCACCATTATGCAACCTGTTTGTTAATGACTTCAGAGCATTAGTCATCATATTTGGTTTTATTACCGGGTGACAAGGCCAAAAAGAAATAAAGTTTATAAAAAAATAAAATAAAAAGACTGATGATGTCTGGCTGGCTTAGAGATTTTTTAAATCTATTTTGTTATTTTGGCCTTTGGGTAGCACAGTGAGCCATTTTCCAGCAAACAGCCATCTGAAACAGTGACACTTATTGAGTGGTTTGGAAATATTGGACCAAAATAGCATCCATCAAATAAATGCTGGAGTCTTTGCACTGCTTGGCAGCTGTGTCATCAAAGGCCGATGTGAAATCTCTACTCATGCTGGTCTGCTAAAAGGTGTTGAAAGCTAGTAGAATCCACAGATAACTGGAGCCAAATGAATGTTACATTACATGGATGCAGCAGCTTGCGTGAATAATTCTTTCACGTTTAAGCATGATGGGCCATACTTACTAAGTGGTGATTTCCAGCTTCTTTGTGAATCTTTTTTTGAACATGCTTCATGGAATGAAATAAAATGCAGTGACATTAATTAGGAACATATATGTCGCTATTGTAACAGTTCACTTCTTGTATGTGACAACAACAGAACTGGACAATGAGGATTTAAAATCAGAGCATCAGCCTGTGATTCGATCGGGTATATTATTAGATCTCACCAGTACCAGGGACTGACCTAGATTGTTTTGGCTGGGGTGGGGGAAATTTAGCGCCCCAGCCCCCATTTTTTTGACAGCCGAGCAATACTTTCATGTGCCTGTCGGCAGAGACCAGGCAGAGCATGCTGTTCGGCCGCCCTTATTGTGTTTAAAACACAATCAGAGCAGCCAGGCAGAATCTCTGTCGACAGGCACATGACTGTATTGTGCGGTTATCCAAAAATGAGGGTGGGGTTCCCAGCAGCACGCATCTGCTAGGGGGGTGGGGCCTCCATTGCCCCACCCTGGATCCGACAGTGACCAGTGCAAAATATGAACTAAATGCTTTTGTGTGGTGTCCAGTCAGAGAATATACAAAAATATATTTGCCTACTCCCCCAGAATATCCGGGAGTCTCCAGAACTTTGAGGAGTCCTCCCCCAACTCCCAGGAGCATAGGCACCCATCCAGTGCATCGTCACACCCCTTACCTCCCCTTGACCTCTCCCTCCAGAATGTCCAGAGTGGAGGTCCAAAAAGTAGGTAAATATCTTCAAACGTGTACTATAGCAGCTACACATAACTATCAACATTGGTAAAAAAAAGATTAAAATCTGTTTAGAACTTAAGTCATCCTGGCTAAATATGAGATTAACCAACTGCCATGATCGTTATTTGTGTACAATCATCAACTGCACTAATGAGGCACAACCCCCAAATTAAGAAAACTGTTCATTTTTGCTATGGATATTTCCAGGTAAATTGGATATAGATCATTCAGCAGTTAAATACTACTTGTTTAGCATATGATTATATTGGAACTTTCACTACAAGCAGATGTACAGCTTAAATATGTGATTTAAGTTGTGTCAAAGTGTACTGGTGTTCAAAAACAAAACTTGCAAATATAATCACAGGGTTTTCACAGGGTGCCTTAAACCATAATATTCATATTGCATGTATATGGATAAAGTACATACGGTGTATACATAAAACATTTTAGATGTTCTCCTGGAAAAGTGTACAATAAGCACTGCATTGCACTGCAGTATTCCCAGTGTAAGTGTTTGTACAGTGATGGAGTTGCCAGTAAAATTACTTTCTTCTTCTGACTAAAAGGCATATTCAGGCATTTGTAATCTCTCAACCTCCCATGCTTACCTATGTGTTAAGAGATCATATAAATCAATAACTAAATTGCTATGAGCAGTATCTAATGAGCTGTAAGGCAAACCAGACTGGGTTGCTGGTGTTTTTTTGCGCATTGAAAAACACACAGTACAGGACAATGCTCACACAATGACAACTCTTCCTAGAAGCCTGACTGTATCTTGCTAATTACATGTAAATTGTTGGTAAAACTGGATGGAGCGCCAATGAGTCAGGAGTGAGAGATTATACCAGTAACTCAATATGTGCACACTTTGTTTATTTCAATAGAATACTACAGCTGTTTTTACTTGCTATTTGACCCATCCACACACATATAGTCATTACAAGTTCTAAAAAGTAAGCTGTTAAACACCATAAAGGCTATCATTTCTTGTAGTTTTTCTTTCCACTTAAGCCTTCATTATCTCAATTCAAGTTTGTATGTTTGCTAGAGGAAGTAATGAGGTTTTCCCTGCTCACTTGTAGACACAGGCTGAAAGGAATTCTTTTGTGTTTTAATGAAATATTTCTTAAACAGGTTGATGGAAAATGAAAGAGCAAATCTGTCCTGTAATTATGGTACAGTGTAATCATATTTCTAGGCATTTTTAAAGCAAGATATAGAGTTGGCATGGATTTTGCTATTTAAGAACTGGCAGAGAGAGCAGCAATGCTGTTGGTATGTGGCTCGTTAATAAGGGAGATGTAGAAACTATGAAGAAAAGCTGAGCAGTGTAACACAGAGATGGACTGGATACAACCCTGGCTGGTTTCCACTATGACATACAAGCCGAGAGCATGAGGTCCCGTTGCCGTATTGAAAATAAGCCTTAGGCTGTTTAGCACTGGGCTGAAATCTCACTGGAGGTTTGCCAAAAACAGCATGTCTACCACCCAAGTGGTACCAGTATAATGGACTGAGGCCCATAAGGCCCTGCCCATTATGCCGAAAGAAAACATATAAACAATTTAAAATATATTATTAAGGAGCATAAAAATTAAATTATAGCTTAGAGGCAAATAAATCATTGCTCAACACTTAATATTTTTATGAAATATAAAACAAATATCTCCCCTGACCCCCCCCCCCCCAAACAAGACAAAATTTTAAAAAATCCAAATAAAACGTGCGCATAAGCATGGGTTTATTCAAACATGTTCAAAGCAAGGAATTCCTGGGACTCCCCTTCATAATCAGCTAATCACAATTGACCAGAAAGTGGTTTTGATCATTTGCGTCAATCAAACTAGTGTAGGCGAGTCGTCACATTTCCTCCATTTGAACTATGGATAAGGAAAGATGAAAGAAGAAATGTATATTTAATAAAGTAGTGAACTAGGGTTTTAGGGAGTCTTATTTTTCTTTTGTGTGTGTTTATTTTTTTTACTCTTTTGAACCTATTATATTGGAAATATGGGGATGTCAAACCGCTTCAAGGCTCTAAAAGTGTCCTGTTCCCCAAAGCCTAGTGGGTTTGGGAAGAGCTGCTCTTGTGCACCTCCCCCTCCGTAGAACCACCAGAAGGACCCCATGCTTCTGGTCTCCCTGTGATCATGAAAAGCATCTCAGGCAGGTTAAGGATTTGGGGAGGTAGGCATGCTGCTAGCTTTTTAATTAATTAAACAGTGAAATTAGGTTTGGCACTGGAGTCACAGGAGAAATTGTTGCGTGTTGTCATTTTTTATCCTACAAAATTCCCCACAATTAGTGGATTTTCGTTCTAGATCAGTGCAGCATTGATTCAGATACATTACATATGGTAAAGACTATCAAGCTTTTGCTGCACGTGCACATACATTGGTCCATACCAGTGTTTTCCAACCCCCGTGTTAGGAAACATTTACTTGTCACAACAAGCTGTGCGTGTCAGAAAAATGAACTGATGCCAACCCTCCCGGAATGTAAAGAAGTCTCCATACATTTGTGGAATTCCTCCTTGACTCTTGAGACACTGTGTAATTCTCCGTGATGGTGGAAAAAGTGGGCTGGGATGAGGACGGTATTTCTGAAATAATAGCCTGCCTACCGATGCATGATGATGAAAAACATGTATAGCATATCAAACACACACACACATATATATAAAAACATACATACATACAAACACAGACATACATGCACAACCAACAAACAAAACACTATATTTTCACTATGTTATTATGAAGGGGATGTGGAATCACTCTTTTGATTTCATTGTAGCCTAAACTTTCTTTAACTAATTTTTAAATACAGATGTGACAGATGGCTACCTATAGGTAAGATGGCTATTTAAATAAACTTGCTGTTTTTTCCTATTGATTGCAGAGAATAAAGAGCTGGTCCACAAGGGAACTGTAATATGAAAATTTGACTGTATTGTTGAGAACATCTGTTCTGTTGGAGACAGTCCCAAGCATATGTATACAACAACAAAAAAGTATAGCTCACAATCACTTTATCCCTTAACACAGATGCTCACAAATGGGAGTATCATAAATATCAATGACACCATAGAATTTCTAAGGGATTATGACATCATGGAAGTTAAAATGAGAGAATATTTGTTTCGGTAAACATAGAACAGAAAACATATAGTGACTAACGAGTTATGTAGTGGAGAGGTCTCAATCTATATTTAGTATTAGTGTTGTGCTGTGTGCTTTGGCAAATATAGCAAACACCTTTCGTGCAGTTTTAATCCTGCTGTTTGTGTACAAGAACCGGACTCTACCCCATGCATGTCTGCCCCTCTTTGCTTCCAAATTTTTTGAAAGGTATGGTAAAGTATGAAATAGCCCTCCATGGATGCTAGTAGATTCATCCATCATAAGACAGCAAGGCAAGAGTACACATATCTAACACTCATTCTTTAGTGCTTTATGAAGAATGGATGCCTTCCCATTTTGCTTTCTCATTTTTTAGATTAAAATTCATCAATTCTTAATAAGCTTATGTTTGCAATAGCTAGTACACACATCTGCAGCCAGTCTGTAAATTCCAATCTCAGTCTCTTGACATTCAGCAGATGTGACCATGCTAGGGGCCTGTGCAATCTATACAGCTTCCCCATGCATGGATATGTGGCAGTCCAGCATCCCTAACAGTGTTTTCTCTGTAAATATACTGGCAGATGGGGCCTAGTCAGAGCTGTATCTGGCCCACTGAGGAGGAGAGATGAACTTGTTTTGTTAATACCTTATTTTGTTATATATATTCTTTATTTAAGTTGACAACATCAATACTGATATACATAAACATAAAACCAAGATCATTTTTCTCATGTTTAAATGAACAAAAATATAGACTGGTCTATATATTGTGGATAGAACACAAGTGCAATGAATTAGAGTTTCATTTTGAAGTTGGTTTTGACACCAGTTCACATAAACAGGAGCTGAGCCACTACCATTTTAAGAGGAGCCTGGATAAAGAACCGCATTGGTTACAATATCTCATTATGCATTACTCATTCAAGTTCATACAACTAATCCATGTTGCGGCAAAGTCTATGTCTGTGAGTATCTGTCTGCCCACAATAAGATTCTGTCCTTCATCAATATATAAAAATGGATCTATTTTTCATTTGACAGAGTAGAAGGAGTATGCGCCACTGGATAGGGATCAGAGCTCTAGAATGTAAGCTCTCATGAGCAGGGACCTCTCTCCTAGTGTTTTTCTTACAAAATTATTTAATTTTGCAAGTTGTCATTATGTAATTAAGTAAATGTGTTGTTTTCATTTACTTAAATTTGTCACTTTTGTACTCATTTTATTTTGGCATATGTTTTAACCACCTATGTGTGGTGCTGTGGAAAGTTCGAGAAAGAGAAGAGCCAGAAACCAGGGCGGAACAGCAGTCCCCGTTTTCTCAAAACAATGTCTGACCACTTCTTCCCAGAAGGGAACAATGTATACACAATTTCATCAAATGTGGTAGAGGGACATAGCAGACTGCTTACATCTCCAACCGGTTGGGGAAACCTTTTTTGGAGTAATTGTATATGGATTTGGGCCATCTATACCTCCATGTCAAGAGTTACATTTGTCCAGGAGATTTGGCTCACTGATGCAGGAAAATCTCTGTCCCATAACTCTATAAAGCAGACCTTTGAATCAATTAGATTATCCATAAGTAGTTTGTAAATGCCAGCTATGGAATGCATAGGGGCCAACTGTAGAGTACACATAGGGGTAAATTTAAGCTGCGAGTTTCTGGTGGATTTGAAAAGTGGAGATGTTGTCTATAGCAACCAGATTCTAGTTATCATTTATTTAGTACATTCAACAAAATGATAGCAAGAATCTGTTTAGTTTCTATAAGCAACATCTCCACTTTTCAAACCCTCCGGAAACTCACAGTTTGATAAATTTAACCCATAGTCTCAAACTAAGATAATTCCTTACACATAGACCTCACAAGCTCCAAAAAAACAGAAATTGTTGTACTTTCTTTGTTTTTATGGATTGATTGTGCCAGTTTCCAGGTTGCTTGACCTGTCGTATAACAATGTTATATGTAGAATTGTTAATTTATAGGCTATTTATTTACAGTGGTCTAGGCAGTACAGATTTTATTAGCTTTGGAATACTCTTAAGATAAGTTCATTAGAATTTCTCAATGTTGTTACGCATCCATTAATTTGTTAATTAATTAACTGTTTCCATGTACTATTTTTTTTGCCATAAAAATATTGAACAAAAAGTAACACTTTGAGACTGATATGCAGATACGTATGTTTTTTAAATACTTTAAACATACTCTGGTTTAATATAAGGGAATACATAATGGTATTCTTTTTTTCCTTACCGTTTTCTTTAAATTGCTATTAATGATTTAAAGTTTGCTAAGTGTCATGGCAACCACAGTCACTCAACAAGTTGTAGTAAGCAGAGAGGCTATTGAATGTCTCCTCAGCATGCATGTTCACAGCACATTCCTCCTCATCCCCCTTTCGCTGCCATCGTGTACACGAGACATGGAGGGAGGGCTCTGACTCTCTCCACAGCATAAGTGGAAAAATGCAAATACATTGCACCCGAGATACTGTGCAGTCCTAAAACTCTATTACACACAGAGATTTTAGTAAGGCAAAGCTATTGTGTTATAGGAGAGCATTCTAGAAATTATAGATTTGGATTACAAACATTAAAAAAACAAAAATTAGTACATTGGAATGCAGTTCTAAAGTATTCCAGAATTGACAGATATTACAACCCATCACTATTTAAGATCATTTCCGCCAGACAGAATTGTATAAAACAAAATAGCTTTTGGCAACAGTCAAATGCTACAGGGTTTAACTGGAAACCCAAGAGGTGACAGAAAGTATTGTAATACCGTTGGCCCAATTGATGGTGGGGACATTTCCCTTCAACTTTTTGGGGTGCTTTTCTGCACCCTTTCAACTTTTGATGTTAATCTATTGGCGTGCTGACTGTGTGGTTTGTGCCCAAGCCAATTTGAGGAACAGTTTATATATTTTATTTTTTCTATGCTGAGTAAGCTAGTGTTTTGCTTGTTAGATTGAGCCTCTATTAATAATGATTTACATTCTTTACATAGTAGTACTAAATATATTATTTATTATATATTTTGCTGATCTCTAATCTCATTACAAATATCAACACATTTGTACAGAACAAAGCCCATAAAGGAAATCTAATCTGACAGTTTCTCTCTTATTTTGGCTTCACGACATATACAGACTTGATTTATGATTGATTTAGGTTACATCTCAGCAGAGATACTTCACGTACAGGACATGTAAATACACAGGCTTTTAGGCATGCTGAGATATATGATATTTACTTTAGACTGGAAACACTCAGACATACTGACATGTTGTAGGTAGTCACAGATAGACAAAGTAACACTTTCAACACATCCAAATAAGCAGACACAAATAACAAATAATAAAGTTGCTAGATTAAAAGTTCACATCTGTTTTGATTGAACCCCAAAGCGGTTGTGCATCCTTGTCAGGCTTTATAAACTTAAGTAGGCCTTTATTACTGTCAGAGTGCTGGATAATAATAGAAATAATCCTTTCATAAAAAGAACTTTGCATTCTGCCAATCACAGAACTTAAATTCAAAACGTTCATGGAAACGTTTATGACTGGTCTAAACTTTGCAATATAGTTTTAGTAATATAGTATACTATTCTATGCCAACCCTGTTGTGGAGACAATCTCTGGTGGGTTTACAGTACAGCCACTCAAAATATTGAATTGCTTTACAATGCAGACCACCCCTAATTTTGTGTGACTTTACTATACAGACCTTATGGTGGCTATACAATACAGACTCCAGACCTATGATGGTTTTAGGATGCAGATCTACCTCAATCTCTGTGTGTGACAAAGTGCAGATTCCAGATCTCTGGTGGTGACCCAAATGTTTTATTTACCCCTCATGCTGGCCCACATTTCCTCATGGCACATTGGGAAAAAGTCTGGCTGTGCTGGGATACAGATGTACTATTATGCTTAGCTTTAGCGGGTAGATAGTGTGTGTGTGCACCAACAGCACTGTGTCCTCTATCTAGTCAGACTAGAAAGAAATTGATCCGGTTTGCACCAGGGAGCTCTGCACAGATAATGGTTGTGTCTGGCAGTTAAGAGACAGGCTGAGAATGCTTCTAGAGCACCTGTTGCATCCATGAACAACACGGCCACATTCAGCCTGTCCAAAACTGTTAAGAATTGTCAAATTGTCCAGCCCAGCCCAGCCCGACCATGGGTTAACCTCCATCAAAGGATTTGACTACATGTTCAAGTACAAGTGTTTAGAAAAAATAAATGGCCACAAGTATGTACCATCAAAGTCAAAATAAAAGGACGGGGGAAGGGGATGTGTGCAGCTGTATTCTCCATTAATGAAGTATTAAGGGCTCATTAACATGAAAGCACTCAAATGCTTGAAGTGTTCAAGGTGCTTTGGGAAAAAAATAATGTGTCATTTTTAATTCTTTTAAGATTGTATTATAATTATTATCATATGCTTAAAAGCATAAAGCTCCAACATTTTAGTCCTATCGTATTACTAGAAAGTACATTATATACAAGTACAATCTGAAACCGAGGGTGAAC
Organism: Mixophyes fleayi; assembly: GCF_038048845.1. Taxonomy (NCBI): domain Eukaryota; kingdom Metazoa; phylum Chordata; class Amphibia; order Anura; family Limnodynastidae; genus Mixophyes; species Mixophyes fleayi. Next base: position 274,887,516 of record NC_134403.1, read on the forward strand.
AGTACCTTGCTTGTTAGAGCTTACAGTCTAAATGGAGAAAGGCAACTAGACATAATTGATGGGCATTTGTGTAGCTGGATGGCAGTGCTCAGTGAATATGAGAAGTGAAGAGTGAGGCAATGCTGTTTGTGTCAAGACAAAAATGCTGAGTTTATAACTGAACATAATCATGTTAGTCCTTTTGAGAAGCTAATTAAACAGGTCTCATCAATGTAACTTAGAACTCCAGCCAAAATTAATTTTCCCCCCAAGTGAGCCATAATCACCCCTCCTTGTAGAACCTGCCTTGAGCTTTGCTCAGATTCAAAACTGTACAGGCTAATACACTTGGGGCTTCAGTCAATAAGACACGCATACTGAGAGCATTGTGCATACTCCCAAAGTCAACAAGGAACGGATCTAGATACGTGTGGTGTTGACTACGGGTGTAGGTTTACTCTGCTTTAGTAGACCAGACACTGCAGGATACCTATAATACCTATGTGGAACATAAAATCTTAAAAGGATGCACAGAAAAAAAAAAATTAAGCAATTAATGTTACCTGTCAAGAATATAGTCATTTACTATTACACGTGGATTTTTTTTAAAAATGTTTATTTTTTACCCTTGGAAAAATTTTTTTTAGGATGTCCTTAATGTCTACTGTTTTTAATGAAATACATTTCTACAGTTGTTACTGATTGCACACACGTTTTCGCATACATACTCAGCTGTGAGCACTAGTATTCAACCCTCCAGTTGGAGCAGGAGATACAGCAGAAAATCAGCGTACTACTGTGTGCACCTGAGTTTGACTTGGACGTGGCTGCATAGGACATCCTATTGTATATCGCCTACGTGAATCCGCCCATTCCTCATTCACTCCCCTTAATAGTAGGCTGTAGTAAGTGTTGTCTGCGTTCAAGCTGCATTGGACGTGGCTGTGTTCTGTTCCGTATCTTCCGATTCTGAGCATGCACAGCAAACAATATGCACAAAACCAGCAGATACTTTCCTTAATGATTCAGACCCTTGGAGAATAAAGTGAAGGGGGCTACAGGCAGGGTCCACAGCTAACAACTTCTGCTTATCTCTGCTTTCTATCCAGCACCTAACCATTTTTTCCTCTGGTGGTCCAACTCACCTAGTGACAATATCCACTCACATAGTAATCGTGCGTCATAGTCTTAAGCCATGTATCTCTCACTGAGTGTGAATTAGTAACTCTCCTCAGTCCTGTGGTCTCTTTTGGTAGGGCAGAATGGGGAGTTTGCATGCACAGTGCAAAGACTTTATGATATTCTGCAGATGATCTCACATCATGGGTAATGTCATGCAACAAACAGTTGTTTTTTAGATGGTTACCAATCTATGCAATAGAACAGGGCCTTTACATAGATAATGCAGAATGATACAAATGTTATTCATAAACGTGTCACCGTTTAGTTTTGCTCTTTGGCCGTCAGGATACGCTGGGACTTATATTTCCACAACACTCGGTGAACCACAGAGTGGTTTAATTAAGCCGGAAAAACATTGTAACTTAGTACATAAGAATTCCAGAGTCTCTTCATTCAGTACACGCTGCCTTCATAAGATTTGTTAAGTCGTTTAGTAAAACGACTCTGCCTTCAGAAAGCGGTCTATTAAAGTAACCATGTTTGAGAAACATATTCTCCATTCTATGATTGCAATGGGCTTGTTTATCATAACCATGAAAGCAAAGAGGTTGTGTCATTTAAATTAAAGTATGCAGTACACACACCCTGACATTTAAACACCAGCAAGTGCAGTGTCTAAAAATTGCCTTTAGGTAAATACAAGTGTATAATAATCATGAGACATGAGCGTCAGCCTTTCACAGCATATTATTTCCAAAACACATAATATGTCCTCCCTATTGAGAAGCTAGAAGGCCATTGGCTGCTGAGGATATCACTGATGCTAATGCATAATAGAGAAGGCAACACATCACAACACTCATAAATACACTGTGCCTTGGGCATCCCATACATCAATGTCCAGTAGCTGGAATAACAATGCTCATTTTTTTTTCTTGATTAATGTTAAAATGTTTCATTTGCCTATTTTCGACTTTGATTATTTTTCCAGTGATTCATGATCTTTCTGCACTCAAATCTGTTAAGTATGTGTGATGTTACACATTGGGAGCAGTGTAAAAAGGATATTTAAAGTACAGATAAACTAATTTGGTTTGTGCCTGGCTGCACTGACTATAAAATAAATGTTTAACATAAACATAAAACAGAGCTATATTAATAGCTATAATATAAAAATAGATTAAAAAAACATTTCTGCTTGTACCCAAGGTAGGCTCTGTAGTTTGTTTAACACAGCACATTAGAACTTGGTGACATGTTTGCTGTGGATAGATGCAGTAGACCCTAGACTACATTTATCTATATTACTAGTTGTGAAATGTAACAGGTGAGATATGCAAACAATTTGCTGAATGTAAATAAATGTATGCTAGAGCCAATCAGCAGACTGCTCAAGGTCTAGGGAGAAACCATGTATAACATACAGTATAGATTAGGAAACAAATTGACCTGCAGACAGTTGCCCAGGAAGCAAATGGACACACACACACACACACACACACACACACACACACACACAATACTCCTTACAACTGGGGTAATTCCTCTATTCCCTGCACCCACTATCTTCTCAGAGCAAGAACAGTGCTTCACTGCACATGTGCAGGCCCCCGAACAAGAGAGGAGTGGAGGCTGTTGGAGGACAAACTGCATTGTCGTTCCCCATTTTGTACGTCTGCATCTTCAATGTGCTCTGCAGCCTGTATCACTGCTGTTATTCATTTCCTCCCTTTCCAAGCACAGTATTCTTTTTCAAGACCACATACCTAATGTATTCTACTTTAATTATATTGTATTATTCATCAGCTTACAATTTTAAATATCATTGTTGTGCAATTATGTACTTCACACTGAAATATTACAGTTTAACAACTTAACACATAAAAACACATGTACTTTACTATATGTACTAAACACCACAATCTCATACTTGTCAACTTTTAATTATTAAAGTCCGGGAGATCCCGATCAGGAGGCGTGGCAGGAGGGGACGGGACGTGGTCAATTTTATATTTGATGCAGGGGGCGGGGCCAAAATAACATCATTCGTCGCAAATTGCGTCATTAAAGCTCCTATCCAGCCCACTTCACTAGGAACTGGGCAGTATGTGGGAGAATTTTCGGCTCTCCCGGGAGACCTACCTGGATTTCCAGAGAGTTGACAAGTATGCACAATCTTCCTTATGCTATAATATGGAGTTATTTCATCTCACATTGTATTGTCTACAACTCTCTTTAAAGGGTAAATTTAAATCAGGATAAAGAAATTGTAGACTGTATATAAAGAATAGGAACGACCCAATGCCACACAAATATACAGAGCTAGACGTATGGAGCATATTTATCAAAGGGTGATAAACCCTACCACCGGGAAAACAGGTATTTACACTGGCAATATCATCATCATCACTCACATCAGTCCTTGCCCCATTTGAGCTTACATTCTAAATTCCCTAACATACATACACACACACACACACACACACACACACACACACACACACACACACACAGATAGACAGACTAGGGTCAATTTGATAGTAGCCAATTAACCTACTAGTATGTTTTTGGATTGTGGGAGGAAACAGGAGCACCTGGAGGAAACACACACAAACACAGGGAGAACATATAAACTCCACACAGATGAGGCCGTGGTCGTGGATCAAACTCATGACACCAGTGCTATGAGGCAGAAGTGCTAACCACTAAGCCACCGTGCTGGCACGGCTGGCAATAGGGCTTCTCCTTATACATTAAGGAAGTACCACTTGGTTTTGCTGCTGATAGCTTCCCCTTGCCTATTTAACATGAATTGCAGAGGTACAAGTACTGCCGCAATACTTGTTTTGTTATGGCCATCTCAGGAAGAAAATCAATGGAAAATTAATGAAAAAATGTTTATTCTTTGAATAAATGGTCAATATTTTTCAAGTATTTTTTATTATGTTTATCTATTTATAAATAAATACATTACTGGATTTCAATTTCAGTCTGGAAGGCTGGTCTTTCAGTTTCAGTGCACATGCGTGAACTGGTTCACGGATGCGCATATCTCCTGAGACTGGATCCGCAAATGGATAAGTTATCCTTTACCGCTCCAGGACAGTACTCTTTGGACAACTGAGTATTACCAGTCTGTCATGGAAATATTTCATTGTTAAATTGTGGTGATAGATGTTTTTCTTTTTTTTTTTTTTTCAATCACTGCAATAAACAGTAGTAAAAAAACCATAGTCTTATTGCCAAATATTAATTAATAGACCCCAGAGTCCTTTAAAGTATACTATACACCAGTGGTTCCCAAAGTGTGCGCCGCGTGACAGGGGTGCCGCGGTCCAGCCATAGAAAAAAAACAAAGAACACAAAACTTACCAATCCGCGCGGCGCAGGGACCCAGCATCCTCCTCTCTCACGCAGCAGCTGCGTGAGAGAGGAGGATGCTGGGTCCTGGCGCCGCGCGGATTGGTAAGTTTTGTGTTCTTTGTTTTTTTTCTATGGCTGGCCCACGGCAGAGGTTGATTTGTGTTTAATGTTTAGTACTATCAAGGGGATTTTGATACACTGATCAATGGGACACAGCCGTACAACTGTCCCAGAAAGAAGCAAAATCCCCAGCACACAGATTTCTCCAGCAGAGAGGAGGGTTGAAGGATGGACCCATTCCAAAATGAAAATGATTATTAGCAGATGGTAATTATCATTTTTGTAGTAGTGCCTATGTCATTCATGTTTGTTTTTAGTAAAGCAAGCAGTACTCCTGTTTCCTATTTTTAAGGGGATGGTAATGACCAATCTTGCACACTCCTGAATTCCGGGCAGGTCTGACTTCCAGGAGAGCCGGCCGTTCTTTGTTTTTTTCTATGGATGGCCCGCGGCAGAGGGGGCAGAGTGAGAGGGATCGTGACAGAAGGCAGAGGAGGGGGACAGCGTGAGAGAGGAGGGGGACATCGTGAGAGAGAGCAGAGGAGGGGACAGCGTGAGAGAGGGCAGAGGAGGGGACAGCATGAGATAAGGCAGAGGAGGGGACAGCGTGAGAGAGGGCAGAGGGGGCAGCGTGAGAGAGGGCAGAGGGGGCAGCGTGAGAGAGGGCAAAGGGACTGGATGCAGAGGGGTCAGAGTGTCTGGATGCAGAGGGGGCATTTTTGCATACAACTAAATAGGTATTTCTGTCCTGACCTAAATACTTATTAAAATTTTTTGACCCAACTACTTCTAAAACAGGACTGCTCAGTAATTATTTTGGAGGGATGCCTTGAAAAAATTATGGAGACTCTAAGGGTGCCGCGAACTGCAAAAGTTTGGGAACCACTGCTATACACAGTGGAGGGAGACATTTTTTCACTAGAACTTAAAGTCAGGAGATGACACATTAAATAACAATTTCATATAAGCCAATATTGATACCTCCAGAAGTGTGGGACCACTGACAATATTATATATAAGTTATGCCTTTCCATTGATGTGTTGGAAATACATATTGCCTTTGTGACCCTTTCTGTCAAGAGTATATTTCAAGAAAAATGTCATGCATTTTTTTTATGTTTAAGCAATCATCCATTTTAATATTCTAATCACTTTATGTGGTCTGTTCCCCTGTGTGAAAATAAACAACAATCTACCAGTATTTCAGTTTCCCCAGTGAACCAGAATAATTGCTGAATGTATACATATGATAAATAAAAAATAATTACTAAATTGCAGTGTTCAATGTCACTTTTCTAATTATACTAATAGTCAATTATAAAAGACATATATAAAATAAGATACTTCTGAAATGGTTACTTGAGAGTGGACTCCTGAATTTAACAGGATTACTCGTGATTTCCCAAACACATTATCTCACTTCAGATGAGTACCAATATTTATTAGTTTTATATAGTATATACAATCTCACTCTTGATTATTTGGTGCCGAGTACAGGGAGACAAAAGGAGCTGACAGTGGGATTTGAACTAAGGTCTCCATTAAGTCTATCTGTGTTACTGTTATGGGGTCAGCACCCTTAACATTTGACCTATTCCTTTAACAAAATGGTTTACATGAACCATTTGTTGGTTGTCTTTTATGGACAGTTATATATTTTAATGTAGTTTTTTAGTTTATGCCAACATAAAACACCACTGTGATTGGCTTACTAAACTACCATGCTTTTTGGGGTTTTGCTAGTTTCCAGTAACTAGTTGATCCGGGCAGCTCTTACTGGCACCACATGGCCGACTTAGCCACTGCGAGTGCCCACTGTAAAATAACGCGGTGTCCGTAGTTGTAGGAGGGTAATCAATGCCACCACTAGGCTCTTGAATTACTCATGCTGCTGGGGAAATGTGTAGTTGCGCTAATACCTTTTTGGTGGTTGCTCTGGCTAATTCCTTTTGGACCACTTACGAGATCTGCTGTTTAAGTGTTAAAGCCCACAGGGCAGTGGACTCAAGGAAAGACAGCCAGGAAATGGATTGAAGTGTGAGGTTTAATCTGTTGGTCATGGGGGGCACAGCATGTCCCTATAGTAATCGTGCTTATTGGCTCATTGGAATGGAAAAGCCAGCCCGATGCCCCCGTAGCCGATCAAGACTGACCACCTTACCTGTACACAAGGGTCAGACTGGGCACTTTACATTTAGTTTAGATCCGCCTGCCAAGTCTTACTGTGTGTGTCAACTGAAAACAAAGACAGCACCGTACACTAATAAACTTACCAAAATCCTACAAAGGCCCACTGGATACAGCAGGCCTAAACAAATGGCTCCAAAAGTTATGAGCAAATAATTTTATTATATAAAACATGACATGCATTAAATAAAAAGACACATTTACAGGAGCTCTGCATATTAGTGGACTAAGTAACAAGATCAGTATATTCTACTAGCCATATGACCACATAATTTACTGTAAGTCATGAGCGTTTGTGCACTATTAGCCATCATGTAGCACCCCCACCCACCAACCATTCAACCATGTGCCTATATATATTTTACCATACATCTAATGTGCCAAGCATATTGTACTGTACCATCCATGTTCATTCACACATAATATACCAGCCTGTGCCTACACATAATATATAGTCCTACAACTCAACACTTAAGATATTGGCCAGGTGTACACAAATTTTTTGTACCAGCTTGTGCCCCACACAGTTGCAAACATATACCCATACACATAATAATCAGTGCCCAAGACATTATATGAGTCATGTTCCACTATAGTAGACTTGATACCGGCCTTATGCTTCAACAGATTGTGCATCAAACCCCTCTCCCTCCACTACTACATCAGCCAAGGATCCTTTAAAACTGGTTTCCGGTGGGAACAGCTCCTATGCACATCGTGCTGTAACTGTGCTACACTACTGCACCACAGTTATCACAAGCCCAGGGTTTTCCAAGAATGCAGAAGCATGGTTATGGATGCTTAGAGCACAGCGTTACAGAACACTATGAATGGGAGACATTGGGCCAGGAACAGATTCAAAATGATTTCCAGCTGATGTACTGGATATCGGGTGGTTATGAACAGCCAGCTTCAGGAATGGATCGATGACAAAATAATTGTGATGATGGGAAAAGTGTATATTCCATTTCAAAATAACGTTTTTCATTCAGAGACATTCTATCAAACATTTATCTGTGTCTCAAAAAGTACCTAGCACCCCTTCCATAAAATGTGTAAATCCAGGGCTGGTGGACGGTTACTAGGCACCCTAAGCACTGCCCCCTCTATCCTCTTCTTCCCACAGGGGATCCCCCTTATCAGGCCCTGTGACCTCGCTCTACCACCAATGCTTCTTACCTTGGGCAGAGGAGTGCTGTCTGTTCTACTGCTAGCTATAACTTCTAGGACTGAGTGACAGGCAGGGAGTGTGGCGCTATGTTGTGACATCACTATAACTGACACAGGGAAGCAACAGGTGACAGCATTAAAGCACCAGGTAGAAAGCATACATGGAGCACTCAAATTAATGTAAACAAGCACACCCCTCCACCCTCATTATCTACTAATGGGTAAGGGGCATGTGTCATTCAGGGAAAATAAAAACACTCAATGAGTGACTTAGTTGGTTTAATAGCAGAGCCAGCCCGGTGAAAACCAGCCAGCTTTCCACATTTTAAGGTCCTTTCTCACCATCTGCATTATACCATGGAACATTTACTGAACTTCAGTTACGATGCAACACTCCTACGATCGCGTATACATTTGAAACCACCTTCCGTTATCAAACTGTTATGCCACTGGCAATGACTGGGTCACTTTGCTAGTGTAAAATAAAACAGTCATGATTTAACATGATGTAATCTGCTATTTAGCTCCCAAACAAAATGACAATGTGAACAATAACAAGAGAATGATCTGACATTGACCTATAAGCTTGTTTTTTGTAAAAGCACTTTAATGGTTTAGTTTATGCTAACCTGTGTATTTAAAGAGAACGTCAGTCAAGATAAATATTGCAAAACATGCCCTCCGTACATTACCTTATTGTGTGCTATTTTTATGTCTTACGTTGGCATTTGCTAAATAAATGTTTCCAGGAATCTGTGTCAGTGTATGATAAATCTGTTGACATTTGTTAGTTTATGAGACTAGGAGGGGGGTATATTTCAAGCTGTTTTCATGAGTGGGTTCAGTAGGCTGAAGGCGCATTCACTCAAAAAAACTACCTGCCCCATAAGTGATGTAACTAGAGGCTCATTGGCCCTGACGCACATTATTGGTCTGGGTCTTCATTCACCCATAATAGAGTATATCCATATTTCTATTTTCATTTTGAGGAAGCCTTTACCCATACTTTTAGGCACTAGTCGGCACTCTCAAGCCCTGTGCAGTTGGCCCAATGGAGGGGTGTCTGTTGGACTTTTAATGATAATTAGTTAAGCAGGGCCCATTTGTATTCTTTTTGCAAAGGCACCCATTGAACTATCAGATGCTTCAGGAAATGTAGAGGGTCAACAGAAAGAAGCTGAGAATTTTGCCCTAAGGTGTGGTTCCCACAGGAAGAGCCAAGTGCTATTTGAATCATCACCTCTCTTATCTGGAAGAGTGATCAGTTAACGATGCCATAGACCCTGATTTATGTCGAACAATGTACGCTTATTTTGAAAACTTTAGGTTTATGGTGAGAGGTTGCAGTAAGAGGGTGCTATTGGCTAAATTTAATGTTGAGTGAGTCTTCTGATTGGTTCCCATACACCCTTTTTTGCTTTTGCCTGCTGGGCTGTAACTTTGAGGGACACTATTTTGTTGACCGATACTTCCCCATGGGCAGTGCAATCTCCTGTCAATTATTGGAGCAGTTTAATTAATTTCTAAATTAGGTGATCAGGATGGAATTTGGCAATAGGGAAGTTTGTCATTAATTGAGCAACCCTTTTTTTGATGCTCCAGCGGAGTCCGCAAGGGACTTTCTTACAGGTCTTGCCTGTGAAAACAGTGCCCCACTCCAGATAGAGTCGTTGGCCTTACGGGAGTGTTAACATTTTTTGTTAAAAGCACTACCACTATTTTCCAAATGTGCTGTCTCCTGAAGCAAAAGCTATGGGATATTCAGGGTTTAATTTATTCAGTGCTTTCAGTTAAGAAGGAAATTAAGCAACAGTTTCAGTCCCTCTTGGGATATTTAGACCAGGAGGTGAGTATTTTGTAAGCATCTTAATAATGCCCCACAGGGTGTGTCCAAGCCGCATCATTTTCTGCAGATAACTTCTGGAAATTAAGGTATTCTACGTGGTTGTACTTTCGTCAGGCATACAATGGGCATACATACTGGGTCAATAAAGAGTTTGCCATTCTGAACTGCCGTTCATTAAAATTTGTTTTCCATAGAATAGAAGATGTTTATGGATTGACTATAACACTTAAATAATATAATAAACAACCAAATCCTTTTTTGATAATTTATATGAGGTTTCATTATATTGATAAAATGTGATATAATTAATTGGATCCAAATAATAAAAACATACTTAATATGTTAACAATGCACTAATTTTGGTAATTATCATTGTGTCACATTGCCTATAATTTGGTGTTGTTAATTGTGCAATATGAAAATGTATTCTTAGAATCTGTACATTGCATGCGATAATCTGGTTTAGTGTTATTTATGTATTCTCTAACAACGACTGTTTTCTTGAATGCTTTTTCCTGCACTAATAGGTTTATCCTCTAATTTAGTACTAATAAACAGTTTCTCTGTTAGACTGTTTGGGCCGCTTGAGATTCTTATCATCTGATTTGTGGAGATGTTTACGCTACTTCACCCATCCCTCCTATTTATATTTGCTGTCTTATGCATCAAGTCACCTCTATTGACAATGTCCATTATGATGAAACACTGGAGTTGTGGCTTCTAATTGTCATGCACAGAGGTCTTTAAAAGTGGTCTGCTACACCCAGTGAAATAGGTGAACTTGGTGTAGGTATAGGTGTATAATTAGCTCTTTTCATTTGAAATAAAAATAACGTATTACACTATGGAAGTTAGATGAGATAGCGGATGCACTTTACAAGTTCAAAATCTCAACATTTTGCATTTTGACTCCACAGGCAGACACTTCTCTTTGCAGATGCCCTACTCACCCTTGGGAATTAACAACCACAGGAGTGCGGAACTGCTCTATGCCGTTGTGGTGCACAGAAAATGCACCACCTACTGCAACATTAGGATGCCTATCTTAGGCACATAGACAGGCATTTTGATCTTGAGGACCACATCGCCAGTATATATCAGCAGATTCAAATGCATAGTATGTGATCAGGGCATGGTATCCATGACCACAATGGCATGGAGATGCCTAGTAGGCCTCTCCCCTAAAATTATATGCAATAAACGTAGTTACTTTTAGTGTTAAAGACACTGTGGTGTAAAAGCCTTAAATGCTAGAACCTTTTCACGACATGTTCACATTTAGCAGCCCTCTTTCCAAGAAAAAAGTTATGTTCCACAATACTCGGTATGCCACCAAAACTTAAGCACAGGTAGTAGCAGTTGCAGCACTTGCCCGGTGGACTGGACAGAACACGTTAGGAGGAAGTGAGCAACCAAGATAATGTTGGCAGAACTCAGAGCCAGACAGGCGGGGGTTAATGCAAAATAGTCTGACACTTGTCTGATGGAGTGAACAGTTCACAGTAGCAGGTCATGAGCAACCAGAATGTATTTGTCAGAACTCAGAGTCAGACAGGTAGGGGTCATGAGTAGAAAATACAGCAGAATTCTTTAAACAAGTCAGGGGTTAGCACAGGTTAAGATATGAGTGCAAATCCGTTTAACAAAGCCAAGAGTCAAGAGTGGAGAAGATAGCAGAATCTTTAGAACAATCCTAGTCAATAACAGAGAACAGAAAAGGTCAGAACACTAGGTCAAGCAAGAACTATAACCAGCATTGGTATGCTGCCAGGAAGAGGATTATAATGGCAGTAGCACCAATCAGAGCTGCAGGATAATTAGCTGCATGGGATCTTGTTAGTATTTACCTAGCAACCGTTTGAACTGCAGGATTAATCCTACACATGGCTGCAGCAGTAATGCACAGCTGACAGCTCAGACAAACTGGAGAGATCATATTTCTTAACAGTTAGTGTAGATCCTCATAAGGTTTTAATTATAAAGGAGCAAAAAGCATATACGAACCATAATCAAGAATCTTGCAAAGAGTCACCTAGCGGGACATGACTATAGTGGGATCTTTGCCAAGGTCTTACTCTTTGTCGGGGTTGGGGAAGTCATGGGGTATAGGACCAGACCTGCAAGGCTTCCCAGACATTTGAGTCAAATCTTATGGGATGGTAGATGAGATGGGGTTGTTTATAACAAGCCAAGGGGTCAGAATACGGATGCACACTCCCTATCCTCAGGCATCCACTTTGAAGCAATGCCACCCTTTCCACCCATTTGCCATCAGAGTGTGTTATCATAGCAATGTTGATTTTAGGTCTGTTTGTATTGTACTTGCTTTGTTTATTGCTAACAATAATTAATATGAATTGAAAAGGGAAAATACATATATGTGGAAAGATGTACAGTTTTTCCGCATTTGTAGCATACTAATTGTTATTTGTTACAGCCTCTACTGTTTCTTAAGAAATGACTTGTTGGGTGTACCTTGCAGATGCAATGATTTTCAGGGGAGATCTTGGGAATAAGCTTGATGGTGATCCTGTAGGGTGCTCCTGCAAGTGTAGTGTTATCCCGTTTTGTGGTAACCACTGGAGCTGAACATCAGGTAGCAGGCATGACATCTGTGACTTTGGAATAGGTGGACAAGGTGCGGTATCCGGAAGCTTATGGTATATGTTATCTGGGCACTGCAACTGAAACTCTGTGGCACGGAGTTGCTTGCTACGGCCCTCCCTGGAAAATACTATATAGTAAAGGCTGTAGCCATTTTCTCCACACAACACTGTTGTTATGGGGTTACTGTCTAGTGGTGCTGGTCCTTATGGGGAGTTCTACTTGCTGCCTGGGATTTCAGTAACTTCTATCCAGCAGTTGCCGGGAGCCAGTCCAGGATATGCCTGTCAGAACAGACCAGCCTGGGAGAACATAGTTTTGAAGAAGAACACATGTCTCAGGCTGTGAGTGGAAACATACAACCAGTCAAAATACAAATATAGATTTATAGGATAAAGAGTAAAAGTGAAACCAATTGTAAATGTTCCCTTTACTATTATTCTGTATGTGTCTGTTTACCTTTGAGCACTTGGATGAGACCTGCTATTGAATGACAGCACAATGACAGCTCCTTGTAAGTGGCTAGAAAACTTCTTGACCTTCATGCTTCACAGAGCAGAAAATTTCCTCAAGTGCTTTCTTGCAAAAGCCGTTTTTGTCATGTGACTTTATCCACACATGATCTATGATTGCAGCTGTAAACGCGACTGTTATATCATGTGTGTCCAGAATAGCAATTAGGCAACCAGCGAGAACATCTGTATGCCAGGGTTCGGGCTACGGCAAATCTTTTGGATCATTTCATTTATTTAAATCAGTAATTACGCCTGCTTACTGTAGAAATCAATAAATTCACTTTATGGCTTTGACATTATCTGAGGATTTGTGAACAGCACGAGCAATGTAAGGTCGTATTAGTTAACATCATTATTTTCATAAGAAATGAAGATGGTTGGATTGACCCCCACCCCCATCCAACCAACTGCACAGTGGTTATATTTTTATTTTGTGGTCTTGTTGAAATTCTCAGTATACATTTTGCTGCGGGGTAAACTAAAAAGAAAATTTGATTAAGAACACGTTTAGTGGTCATGGCATTATCTGCAAACGTGTGTGATGCTAAATATTGTCATAATATTAAGAGGAGTAACTTTGCACCTTGGCAAAACCATAATGCATTGGAGGGGGAGGTAAATTTAAAATGTGGGGACATATTTATAGTTGGGGTAGGACATGTCCTAAATCAACTTTACATTTCAGTGTAAAAATAAAGCTATCAAGTATTTGTGTGTTACATGAAAAAGCAGCCAGTGTTTTCCTTGCATGCAAAATAATAAACTAATGTATACCCCTTGCATTGTAACATGGTTTCTCCAGCAGAAAATGTACATCTTTTTTATGATTCAGGACCGATGTATTTAATACGAGCAGGAAAAGTGAGATTTAAGTTTTTTAGGTTTTTTTTTTTTTGCTTATCTAGCCGTTTGGAAAAATATACTTTTTTCCTATCATGTAGGTCTCTGCCTTTCTGCCTATAGTTATTGCATGTCTGCATTACGGTGCCCCATCTACTCCAGGAAACAGAAATCTCATTGGACTTATTGCATCACAGTATGGTTTGCTTACATTTTAGTGATCTTGTTAAGTCTAGCAAAATGATTATGTTTTCCAAAATTATCTGCACACAAGCCATGCCCACACTCACAAGACCCACACTTCCCACAGTGCAATGCATACATCACACATTCCACTCTAATTTGTATCGGTATATACAGACTACACCGCTGTGGTCACAATCAAAGAAAAATAATATACCAGAAATTCACCTATACTACCATATATTTAAGAGTGTTTTCTCATTTTATCAGTTCTGTTCAAGATTTGGGGGTATATTTACTAAACTCCGGGTTTGAAAAAGTGGAGATGTTGCCTATAGCAAAAAATCAGATTCTAGCTGTTATTTTGTAGAATGTACTAAATAAATGATAACTAGAATCTGATTGGTTGCTATAGGCAACATCTCCCCCGTTTCAATCCTGCAGTTTAATAAATATATCCCCTGGAGTTCCATGCAATAAGGGCTTCATGTGCCAAAACAATCTAAAAAAAAAAAAACCCTAAAAGCTCCAAGGGCAAACTTACATATTTTGGACATCACCAATATCACTTTAGAAGCTTTATAGGACTCAGAAGTCTCCTTGACGGTCTTTCATGTATATTTGCCTATTCTCCCGGAACATCCGGGATACTCCTGCAATTTCAGGGAATTCTTCTGCACTCCCCGGAGAGTTAATCACCCTGCCAGATCGTACCTCTCATCCTGTAAAGAGGAGGGGGTCCTTGAAGACATAATTTGCATCATCAGCCTTTCTGGGTGGGTCCTACCGATGCAATTTACTCAGTCATGGCACGCACCTCGCAATGATGCACAAGTATGCCTGAATAGCTGAAGTTGTTGAATGAAATTAGCCTTCTCTGAATATATTTCTTGTTTCTTTTTTTTTTTTTGTCTCTTTTCATGACTGGTGTCCAGTTCAACAATTAGTGTCTGACCGCAGAAAAAGAATATGGGTTTAATTTACCATTTACAATGTGAATTAGGCTCTGCTGCCAGAAGATATTTTTCTTCATCTAGCATCGCACTGAGTCAGCTGCTTCGTGGGAAACATAGAAAGTGTCCTTTGCCAAAGCGAGACAGTGTGGAGGACAGCGGATCCGGCAAGATAAATTATTATCAGTTATAGTGGTATGGGGTTGGGGGGCACTGGACATCTAGGTAGATAAATCATTACCTGCACGTGGCTCCATAAAAATCCATGGAGACAAATTATTTCTTGCTGGAGGAAAAGCAAGGCTATATTCCATCTCTGTATATATTTGAATATAGAGCAAACAACCATAGTTATATATTACCCCTGCATTCATGTTTATAGATCTGAAATTATAGAAAGAACATAAGAAAACACATCCTTAATGTGTATAGAGATGAAACCTATGGCCTTATTAAAAGTACAGGACAGGATTGCCCACGGTGGTACAAAAAAAGGAGAAACGATTTTAAGATCATGTAGGAAAGTATATGCAGGAGCAGAGTAAAACTATTTTCTACATTAATAAATATGAAAGCTAGTATATTACTGAGCTAAGTCATATTTTCAATCACTGATGTGTTTGGACTTTATAAATATGTCCAGCATGCTGCCTGTTCTGTTCTCTACAGAAAGCAGACATTGCTGAAGTGGGTTGTGTGTTTGGCTTGCAAGCTTTCCATGTAGATAAATTGTCTCTTCAGACTTATTTCCTGGTAGTTGCATAAAAGCTAATTATATATTTAGAATATTGTTTTAGTAGGTGATGCTTGGATGATTTCTTGAAACAATGTAGCCTTTTGTAACAAAATGTAGGAAGTTCTCAATAACAATAGGTGAAAATAAAGCTGGGTACACACCTATGCAAACTTACATTGGGTACACACTACAGAAAATACCTCCCGATGCGATATCTTTAACAATGCTACCAATGACAGAAAGTCCCAATCAGCATGCCGATTCACATTTACACAATTTACATTCAGATTTGTGTTCTTCATCTGTCATAACCATCAGCTGAACAGATTGTGACTCTGTAAACTCCATAGAGATCTGCCTACACTGCAGGTCGTGAGTGCATACACACTTCAGAATTTGTCCTGAATTGTTCCATCGTTTATAGAGATTTTTAGTTCAGTTCTAAAATCAAGCTAAATAATACAATGTGTTTTGATACAATAAAACATGACCGTGGGAGCGTACAGACTAATGCAATATCGTCCCTAACAGTCGTTTATCATGTGATTGGCACTATAATCGGGTGAAAAACCTGTAGTGTGTATCCAGCTTTACTTCAGATGCAATTTTTGTAACGATTTCATCAACGATTGAAAGATCCAATGAGCATGCAGATTTATGTGTACACACCTAAACAATTTACCTTCAGATCTGTGCCCTTCATCTTTCATAACCATCTGCTGAAAAGATTGTGACTCTGTACTACCAAGGGAGGGCTGGCAAATTGTAGCCCAGGGGACATCACTCCAAACAGCAGCCTATTAGGAACATTTTAAAGGAAAAAAATGCAGGTGGCCCCCTGCACTCTACAGATATCTGCCTGCGCTGCTGCAATATGTTGGAGAAACGGCAGAAGAGTCAAACAGACGGTCGTGAGTGTGAACACACTGCAACATTTGCCTGACATCGTTCCATCGTTGATTGTGATTTTTAGGAAGTTTAGAATAACAAATCAACAGATACTTTATTATGTGTTTTGTTATGATAAAAAATATGATTGTGGGAATGTACACACTTGCAATATTTGAACAAATGGTCATGAATCGTGTGATCTGCATGATAATTGCATAAATGTGTACCAAGCTTTAATGTCTATAACAAGCTGATTAGTCATATCTTGAGTGTGGACAGAACACTGTGGTTAAAAGAATTATAAAAGTAAGCTCCACAACAGGGTATAAGAATTAAGGCTACATTGTCTCTTTGAAGCACTATATTTAACGGTAAAATTGTACTGTTTGATATTTTGATGCATCATACTCATTCTCTACAACATACCCGAAAACAAGAAATAGGTCTCCATTTATTTCTTCTTGGTAAAATACTTTATATATCAATACATATATATTTCCAGCATTATCAAAGGATCTGATTTGCATACGAGACATGTCCAGGGGTCCTGCTCTTGCCGGAGTGCTGATAAATCACTAACAATAAGCATAACTGATATGTTGTGCTTTATTATTTGAGATTTTTGTTCAATATCAGAACTAAGGGTGCCTATAGCTATTTGTGGGGGATGGGGGAGTAAACATTATCTTTTAATAAGGATACAGTAGAATGTCAGGCTAACATTGAAAAATAATTTTTTACCTTTGTCTCTAGTATGTGAAAAAAACTTGTTTTGTTTTGCTGTCCTTCAATAAATGCAATTGCTCATCCTTCCTTGATTTTAAGCATGATATGTACTGCTAATATATCTCTTTATACATCTGACAATGGGTTCTTGGAACAGTGCAATGTTTTGTAAATATTTAGTGTATAAAATGAATAATCTACTAATTATCTTTATTCTTGTCAGCCTGTGGGCTGCATGATTCCCTACATAGTATTCTTTGGCTTTAAGATTTGCTCTGAGTTGCTACAGCCTCTATTATACATCATTTTTCTAAATAGGGTTAGGAATACATATACAAGCATGTTTAAATATATGCACACTGTCTACTCTATTGGCCAGCACAGTTCTAAAAATTAACAGTGTGTGGAGAATAGGCCCTTAAAATCTCACACCTACATACGGCATGTCATAATAAACATGCAAATCTACTGAAAAAAACAACAGTACATATTTAATTACTGTAGAAAAACGTAAGCATGCATGTGGCCTGCACGACTTCTGTCATCAAGGATACATAACCATGACTACGCTCATGCTTGTGCTGTAGAAGAATTTCATTAGGAGGTACTCAGTTAACCAATCCAGGGTTGTATTTTTATGCAAAGTTCATTAGCACTGATGATAATTCTCAAAAATAACAATTTTGCATTCTGCTACAGACCTGAAAATAATATAAATATAGATTGTGATATTCATCAAAAAATACAGCATATGCACATATACCATACATAAATAACGTAACTAAGCACTCAAGCATATTTAATGTTATAAAACATATGAGGCACCTACAAGCATATGCTCACTGAAGTGACATGGATGTTAATTTACTATTGTCCTAGGGAATATTGAAAACACACAAAACTGGTTTAAATTACAATAAAGACACACATTAAAATAAACAGTACACAGAAAATAAATCAATCTATATTCTCATCCTTAATTACTACACAGGAGTACTGTCTGCTTAAGGAGAAAATCTGTGTGATATATCAGAAGGACACTAGGACATAGTGCCAGCGTTAGGGTTAGTATTTCATTGAAATTAGCTGAAGGAACACAAATAGTCATTGTTTGGCATTTTCATGATATTTGCACTGACTTTGTTGGCTGTATTTGTCTCAGACGTGTAAGAACTGTGAAGAGCAGGGATGGCTGGAAGATGACAATTACATGAGGCGCTTCTGCTTATTCATTTATATTCTGATCTGATATGTGGAGCTCTTTACTGATAATGGGAAATATTCATCCATGTCATGTCTCCAGCTTAGAGGAGAGGTAGATCAAAGCTACATATTCATCAATTCTGTTGCAGCTCAGGAAATGGTTCATAACTGGAAATGGGTGGGTGTGATACGCTCTGGTTTTTGTGTAAGAAACATGCCCATTAACACATGTGATCAGCCCATATGTTCTTGCACTCTGATGTCCTGACTGTGTCCAAAATTGGAGCCATTATCGGTGCTTTGATATGTTTGGAAATGTAAAAATGACACCTAAATGCTTTGGCCGACAAGCATTCTATATCAATGGCAGACATTGGTGACTACATAACATTAATCTCAAATAAAACAACAATACTTGATGCGTGGTTTATGGCTTATTTTGGGATTCTACAGCTGTGCTACAAAACAAACACCAAGAAAAAAAAAAGCACAAAGGTTTGTAAAAATAAATAAAAAAATAAAAACAAATAAACAAAGAGTTGAAAAACTAAAAGTCTTTCAAACAAAGCTTAACTTTTCTAGCATCTCATTGCAGGACCAAGCAATAAAAAAGTAGAACTCAGCAACTTAATGGTGTGTTAAATTAATAAATGAAAGGTCCCAAATCAGTAAAACTGACACATTAACATTCAAAAACTGTCATATTAAAGAGAAACAGAGAAAGACGCAGGGCCATCTTTTCCATTGGGCACGATGGGCAGCTGCCCGGGGGCACGGCTCTTAATGAGAATAAATAATCCTGCAAAAGAAAAAAATCTGCAAAAAAAAACCTACAAGGGTCACTGAGCAAGTACATCTATCTATCTATCTCTATCTCTATATATCTATATCTATATCTGTATCTGTATACATCTATATATCTATATCTATATCTATATCTAGGGGCCCCGGTGCACTGCTTTGCCCGGGGGCCCATAATGTTGTTAAGATGGCCCTGGAAATACTTGGAACAGGACCAGGCATATGGTAGAATCTCTACTAATATATACATTTCTAATTTGTCAGCCTTTTTCCCTGTAGTAGTCTTTACCTCTTGCAGAGTTTAATATTTATAGCTTTGTACCCCTTTGTAAAAATATCTGACAAGTGGTAATCAGTTGAATTTCCAAAATGCAGTTGTAGCTCAGCAAGTTTAGTTTGTCTTATATGGAAACACGTTAATCATACAAACTTTGCAAGAGACCTAAACTCTTTGCTCATTTCTATCGGTTCGCAAATGGTCACAAACAGCTTAATATTTCTTAGCCTTTGAAAAACTGAAACTGGACAGGTGTCTGACTCTTCGGGGGAGATTCAATTAGCTGTGAGGTTCTGCGTGATGTTTCAGGTAATATTCACTCATTTTTCTTGCACCTTTAGGACTGTGGATTGCACATGGTTTAGGCAGGAGATTTCAAACAGAAATATAATTTTGAGTGGTGTTACTCATTAAGCAAACCACACATGTTGCAATCTTTTCTTATTCATGCCACACATTGATACCTAAATGAATGACAACTACCGAAAATTTTCTTTTGGCTAATGACTATACATACTGTTAGTCATAAGCCAACAGGATTTCCACAAATAGATAAAATTTGTTTCTACTGGGCCACTTGTTTTGGCTGTCATAAATATGGCAATTTTCTGCCAGTCTGATGAATAGCAACCCAAATCTGCAATAAGATCTGTATGTGTGCAGTGATCTTTACTTTTGTCTACTAGTTTATACTAAGGGGTATATTTACTGAACTGTGTGTTTGCAAAAGTGGAGATGTTGCCTATAGCAACCAATCAGATTCTAGCTGTCTGTCATAAATGACAGCTAGAATCTGATTGGTTGCTATAGGCAACATCTCCACTTTTTCAAACCCGCAGTTTAGTATATATACCCCTAAGTCTAAGAAATAACAGTTTGTAAGGTTATATGTTGTGAATACAGCCAACTATAGCCATGAACATTATAATCTAGTGCACTAGATAGAAAAGCTTGGGAAACATAAGTCTTGGCTTAGCTTGTCTTACAACAATCAAATTGGACTAAAAAAATGTCATAGGTCTCCCCATGCCAGCTTCCCTATATTTCCCACTTGGTAGATACAACCGGCCATAGAGATCTCACATTTACAGAAAGGCCAATCTTGATTTTCAATCTCATACTTTTTCTGCTAGAGGGAAAAGCACAGGCAAATGACTGATTTAAATTATATAGCATCCAGAGACAGACATGATCTTCTACTAGATGGTTATAAATAGCACAGTTTATCTCCATGATTTGCTCTTAATTTCAGCTGCTTCCTGGGCACTGTCTATGCTCCATAGAATTTAATACAATGAGAGACTTCAGTTTTAAGCAGTCTGCATGCAACAAAGAGGTGCATAATTGCAATTCCTAATTATATATTCTGTGTGCTTTAAGAAACAGGGGATTTGTAAGTCAACAGATCCAATATCTATTAATGTACACATTTTTCTATATAAAGTATGAATTTGACTGTATTTATATTATTATAGTAGACAAAAATTCCTTGCCCAAAATCTCAATTATTCTTGCAGCAGGTTTATTGAGTGTATAAGGTATGTAGACTGTGCATCAGCATTATAGCTTTTAACGGTAATCCTAGTTTACAATGTAGCAAAGTATTTTATGCATATAGGACCTCATTTAGAATCGGAAGCAAAGTCCGTTTAAGAAGTGTAGGAGTGGGAGTGTGCCGCAGCTTGGTAGTGTATCAGGGGCGCACGCAAAATCCCCCCCCCCCCAAAAAAAAATAGAGAGAGTTTCTGCGCATCCGGACGCGCATGCGCAGCAGCTCCATTTCGACGGCACTGTATTGTACAGCAGCCTCGGCGCTGTCAAAGAAGTGTCCGGTGCTGTATTGTGGTACAATACAGCAATGCCGCGGACGCTTCTTTGACAGCGCCGTGGCTGCTGTACAGTAAAGTGCCACTATGTGGGGGCACTGTTTAGCAGAACCAGAACCCCCCCCCCTGCATGCGCCCCTGTGTATTACGAGTGGCAAGCAACCCCAGTTGCATCCCACTCTTAATACCCTATCGAGCTGCGAGCAGTTCCTGCAGCTAGCTAAAGCTTGTGCCACCTAATTCCTGCTGCACAGCTTCAGCCCTGTTTTGATGTGTGTTGTGTCTGTGCCTTACTGCGACTAGGATGTATTTACATGGTCACGCCTTCACAATTCGGCGTTTCTCCCATTCTCTGGTAGTGAGTCGCAAGCTGTTAATTGCGTCCAAGATGCAGGTGGATTTGGTGATTTCTGCACATGCCTGGTAGTGCTTTTTGGTTAGATGCGCCTAAAACGAACTTTGCGTCCGCCTCTAAATGAGGTCCATAATGCACATGACCAAACTAAATTGTACTATACAAACAATCATTTTCAGTTTCTTTGTATATTAATGTATATAATTTTATATCATGTGTATCATTACATATTTTATATCACATATGCACGAACCCAGAATAATTACAAAATTTCAGGGGTTTGCTACATATAAAAATGTGGATTACAATGTAAGGCCTCATGCTTCAGTAGATGGGTAAAGAGTGTGGAAGAGAATGAAAAAAATAGTAGTGCATATAAGCGAAAATACCATTGCAGTCTGCTATAATATTAATTCTGCTTATAAGTATATAAAGTAGTATAAGCTATATAAACCACAATGATTGGCTAAAGGCACGCCAGAAGAGCAAAGCCTTTCTATCTTACTTACATTTACAATTGCTCTGCATGAGTAATCTATTAATCAGCAATCTCTTGCAAGCAGCCAATTACAATTTACTGAGCTGGGACACTGTTTTATCTTTTATTATATCCCTAAAAATAGATCTTCTCCATTCATTCAACCAGTTATTACCTTTTTACCTTTGGTAATGGAAGGCCGTTTCATTGCTTAGTCAATAGGGAACACTTTATATCAAAGAAGTTGATCATCCAGAGATGAAAAGAGGATGTTATGGAAACCAATCCATAATAACTATAAGAGTAGCACATATACTACGCAATTGTATGCAATCTTGTGTGGATATTATATTGTTCCTTTCTCTATCGTTAAAGCAAAGATGAAATATACAGTATCTAAAAAGACCTGGATTAGGTGTGAGTAAACATGTACTTATATTGGAATTTATATGACTAATATCCCCATGTAAATTAAAGTAGTCCCTCAAATGCATCGGTAGGACACATACACAATAGGATGAAACATGGGGAGCTAACTAAATATTCAATGGAGAAAACTTTATTTTTCCATATGTAAACAGATCAGGCCTGAGTCATTAAGGAGAGCAAATAAAAAAAAAAAAAAGGAGTAGCCTTGTACCTGGACAAAACTATGTTGCATTTGCAGTGGGAAGTACTTTTAAAATGCGGGGGCATATTTATAGTTTGGATAGGGCATGTCCTAGATCAACTTTAAATTTCATTGTAAAAATAAAGCTAAAAAGTATTTGTGTGTTACTTGAAAAAACAGCCAGTATTTAATTTATTTGCAAAATAATACACTAATTTGCACCCCTTGCATTGTAACATGGTTTGTCCCTGGGAATATTTTCTCCCTTTTTTTGCCTTACTTTCCTTAATGGCTCAGGCCCACCACGTGCATTTGCTGACTATAAGGGAAATATAAATGTGAGGATAGAAACATATTACATAGACCATTTTTCTTGAATATATTTGTGCATATGTTTAAAGCACAGCTTCATTTACTGCACATACGATGCAAAGTACAGCTTCATTTACGGTATGGATCAAGAATTCCTACTCTAAGTCTAATTCATGGACTATTCGCCTTTTGGTGAACGGTACTAACAGGGCCTGATGATCCAATATGCTGACTGGGCTACTGCTTAGGGTTTAGGAGTGGGGGAGGCACACAATTTTTGGGGCTACAAAATTGTAACAGGAAGTGGTATACAATTAATTAATTTTAAAATATAAGTGAATGGTTATTATAAAATGTAAAAAATAAAATCATAAAAGAAAAATTGTAGTAAGGTTTTAATCTTGACATATTCCCATGGTAAAGGCTGACAACACTGAATCACTGTTGGGCGGGTGCTTGGGTATAAGCGTTTAGGAGACAAGGAAGGAGACCGGTGCAGGCCATTCACATTTTCACCCTCAGTAGCACTCATTCAGGCCTCTATTCTGCTACACAGCTCTGATTTTAAGAAAACTAAATGAGTGACAAAGATTGCAGTTATCCTTCTAAAAAATGGAGCCGAGTTTTGAAACCCAGGAACAGGGCCGGATTAAGGGAATGGAGGCCCCTGGGCTAAGGGGGCCTCCATTCCCCCGTGAGGGCCCCCCGTGATGTGAGCTGCACCCCCCCCCCCCCCCGGTGAGCCGAGCCGCCCCCAAGGCACTTACCTCCTTCTCCTGGCATTGCGGTCCTTCCCAGGCGCGCTGTATGCTCTTTACTGAGGAGATCTCGTGAGAGTGAGACTCACGAGATCTCCTCAGTAAGCAGATTACAGCGTGCCAGGGAAGGACCGCACTGAAAGTGCTCAGCAGCATTGATCGAACCGATCAATACTGCTGCTGAGCACTTAAAAGGGCCCCCTGGATGCCCGAGGCCCCTGGGCTGTAGCCCAGTTAGCCCTATGGTTAATCCGGCCCTGCCCAGGAACATAAAATAATGTTGGTGGTGGGTTAACAAAGCAGGATTTTAAATTAAGGACAAGCTTGTTTCTCCCTAACACGTATTTGCCTGCCGTGGACGTTTTGGGTGCTACCTGCATATTAGCCTAGGGTGGCCTAAACCCTTAATCCGGCCATGGGTACTAATTTTGGTTGGATGATCCATGTGTTCCCAGAAGAAGATGGCTGTCTACAGAAAGTGTTGTAGGTCTAATTCATGCCTCTGACATAGGTAATAGCTTGCTGAAAAAATCATATACATTTGCATACTTTAAAAACATTAAATTACAATACTATTTTGGGAGGTCCAATGCATATTGCACCAGTATTAACCACTGAAAGCATGAAACGAGTTTTATGTATAACTTGAACATAAAATAAAAAAGGAAAAAACAGTGTAGGACATGTATAGGGGACCCATTATACATTGAAAAAGCATGTTAATTGGTTGTTGGCCAACACATCACTTGTCCTTATCAATCTAGTTTCATGTAGTGATTAAATCTACATAAATGGGGACTGCATTTTGTGCTTAATAAGTGACCTTTATGAAACCTGGTTCATTGGTGAACTGTAAAAAAAAAAAAGTGTTATAACCCACATCTGACTGAATGCTATGAGTTACACTATATTGTTTGCACAGCTACCAGCGTTCCAGAAATGGCACCAATACGCACGTGACGTAACTATATTCTGGCTTAATACATTTAAAAAAAAATACCATTTTCAAATTTATCCAGAGTGACATTGCAGTTAATACTGTACATTGCTGGGGAGGAAAACATCCAACACAATTTGGAAAGAATGGATGTGCTCTTTGCCATGCTTCATAGGAGAAGTGACAGGGAAACCACTGGCTATAAATACATTAAATGCTTTTCAATTGGTTTTGGGTGAAAGAAAGTAATTTTCTGTACTGGCTATAAAACACACTAACAACCTTCTAAGGTTGTAGGGGAAGTTGGGTTATGTGCTACCTAATTATGGGAGAGTAAGCAGAAAACCCTTCGACTCCCAGTGAGCATTCTATAATGTGCTTTTGAAAGTATTGCAGTCAATCACACCTCCAGTTACTTCCCAGTTGGCGCATAGCAAGGTTTCAGTTGAGTAAAAGTGTATCTGAAGGACAGTCTCTAAATAGATTTAAATCCTGGCCATTTCTGACCGAGTGAAGAACGAAAATCAGATTTATATGTTAATCCTTCCACAAATTCAATTTTCCATTTGAAGTCACAAAAAACAGGCAGAAAAAAAAATACATTAGAATTGACCCCCATCTTTAACAATTCATAAAACCTAGGTGTCTTCAAGCCATTATAAATGGTGGGAACTTTCCTCCCTGCTCACAGGCCTTTAGAACAAATTGAGAATAAATTGTAGTTCAATATTCAGCTTATGGAATGAACTGATAAAACCTGATTAAATGAGTATTAATAGAATTCAATCCTTCATAATTTCTTCTCCAGCCATCATTCCTCCCTGTCACAAACCTTTACTACATTAGAAACTATAGAAACCAAGACAAAATAAATAAATAAAAATGCATTCACTTTTTTTGCACAAATTTCACTTATCTTTCTGTAATAATATTTGCTACCTTTAACTTATGTCATCATGATCCGGATTTTGCACTAATAATAGAGATGAGCAAATTTATGTGCAAACTAAATTCAACAGCAGAACAGAGGTTCAAAATTTCAGCAATACAACCTTCAAGTTCAGCGTTTGCATTGCCATTCAGTGTTGTCATTCCGCACTGTATTTGTACATTTGCATTTCACAGGACTACGTGTAGGGCTGGAATGATGGTCAGTTTATTCTGCTGTGTGCCTTGGTTAGGGTACTGGGAAAACTGGCAGAATTTAGTGAAACCTGCTAAGTTTTATGGCCAAATATGGAACAATGTGAATATGTTTGAACATTTTACTAATATCTACTAATTGCCAATTAAGTAACTACAATTTATATTACATCTAATTTATATTACATCTGTATAAGTAACTGATCATTTTCTAACAATATTTTAATAAATGTAATATAATATCAAATTAATTAAAATGGAATACATCAAAAATCAGAACGTGAACCATGTGCCCTGAAGCAGGCCCAATTGAAGAATCCCACTAATGAAGAGACTTTAAGTTGTAGCTTTAGGAACATGCTCCACATAGCCATTGCTAGCCAATATCTTTGTGATATGCAAAAAAAAAAAAACTACGATAAAATAACAAGCATTTTTTTAGTGTGTGAGCATAAAAATTTAAAAACTGACATTCGTACTGTGTATAGAGAACTCATTGGTACTGAGAGTTTTGCAATTTTATTTGTGAATACAAGCAATTAATTAGAGAGTCTAGATCAGTGGTGCATTACTATGTCATATGATGTGACTCATGCTGTATCTCCAAACATTTCCAGTGGATTGTTTAGCGTTGTTTTAAGATAGAAAGACTTCTGGGAAGCATCATTATAAAGCCATACCTCCCAACCATCCCGATTTCAGCCGGCCAGTCCCGAATTAAGGGCTCTATCCCACTTTCCCACCTGGGGACTTGAAAGTTGAGAGGTACGTAAAGCACAGTTTACTATTACACCTTCATACAATGTTTATTTAATTAACGAGAGGTGATCTGGCACCCATAACTTCCACACTGAGAGATTGTGCTGTACTACTCTGTCTGTGTCGCCATTACCATAATTTATTTGTTACTAAACCTGCATGCACATGGGCAGCTGTTCACCCATTCAGCCACAACAACCCAGATTAGAGAAACAGAGGACTGATCTAGTAATGGGGTGGTGCACTCACTGGAACTGCAAAGGCAGCTGTCAGGATGTATGCGCACCTACACCACCCAGTGGCGCACGGAGGATTGTCGGGGGGTGGGGGAGTTCCCCCCGCCGACCCAAAAAAAAATAAATGTATAGGACAGCAGTTCCGTTTCGCCAGCGCTGTCCTATACAGCAGCCGCGGCGCTGTCTAAGAAGCGTCTGCGGTGGTGCTGTATACAATACAGCACTGCCGCGGGCGCTTCTTTGACAGCGCCGCAGCTGCTGTATAGGACAGTGGCCACTTAGTTAGCGCAGGGGGGGTGTTTCTAGAGACTCAGAAACCCCCCCTGCGTGCGCCACTGCCGCCCTACCAGTGAAGAGAGGGTTACACTGGAAATGTAGTCACACATCTGAACTGTACCACAGCATCAGTCCCACAAAAAAATATATGAGAATTTGAGTCTGCAAGGACTGTCCCTCCTAAAAAGGGGCATTGGAGAAATGTATTACACCATTACCTATCTAGTTTTAGGATAAATTATTTCCTCTTTAAACAATAGTTTAAAAATACAATTTAATACCTTAATAACGTAGATTTTCTCCTGAACTTGGCTGGCAAATGTGAAAGCTACTATAATCTTATGAAGTAAGTAATTTGGTTTTGGCATGGATACAGGAAGATCACCTTAAAAAGCAATTGTCCATTAGAGTCCATTTAACTTTCATTTAATCAAAGTGAGAGATGGCTGTTTATCTAAGCTGCAAGAAATCAATACAAAAACATGGCACATTCAGTTCATGTCAAGGAAGACAAACCTGGAGAAAGATTTCTAGGTTTTCCTTTTTCCATTGGAAAGCATTAATATGAATGACGTGGGATAGCAAAGTCCCAGTCAAGTAGAAACGTCATTATAGATTTCATTGCTGAGATGACTGCTGACAAAGCACTGTTCAAACCTAGCATTGTTATTCTGAGGACAGGGCCAGCTTGACAAAACTGATGCCAGTCCATCTGTCAACAATTTGGCATCAGTTATTTAATATTCCATTAAGCTCTCAGCTTATTCTGCTTCTGGATGTGAATTCGAATATAATAAACACCGGGGCAGACATAACTATATTGGCATTTTCTGACTCTCCTCATTTCTGAATGTATCAAACCCCATACTCCTGGTTTCGCTCTCATGAGCACAGACATACGTTCTGTCTCTGACACATGCATTATCTCCCCATCACATTGTGCTTTGTTATCTGGACACATGTAGACTCTGCCCCTCGTCACGAGCCTTCATCTAGAGATGCGGCTTGCCTGCCTAAGGCGTCTCCCTGTAACGTGAATGTCATATGATATTTTCAAGTTCAAATCCTCCATTTGACTTTTTGAAGCTGAAAGAACAAACGCTGATGCAGTGTTTGTGACCTTGAGTATCTTTGTGACAATTTTTCACTTTCAGAATAACTGCAGTTTTCTACATTTTTCTGATAGATTGTACGCATGTAATCTATATACATGTATATAAATTAACACACATAGTGATCTTTGATAAAATTTGCCAAATTACCTTGCATTCTGATTGCATAAAATGGTTTCAGTGCCTTACTAAATAGCAGCTATTACAAAAACCACAAACATATATACAGAAACTGCTTTCATGGTCATCCTCATCGCCTGACACAAACAGTAGTGCTGTGGAAAGTGTGGAAAGTCTAAGTGGAACACCTTGCTTTTGAAACAAGTGTTTGACAAAGACGTAGGCAAGGATAGAACAATCTGTAGCCAAAAGGATTAAGAGAAGATTCACAGCAGCACAGATTATTTAGGGAGATGAACATACCGATCTTGTGGGAGGCAGTGACCTGTCCAGACCCGTCATTAAGAGCTCTATTTATGAAAGGGAGAAAAGTCCTTTCTCTGGTGAAAATGGGTGTTCTTTTTTTTATAGATTGAGCTTTTTCCTATCTATTAAGTAGGTAACTTCCACCGGTTACAAAGGCAATAGTCTTCCCCATACTTTGCATGGAAGGCTTATTTACCATGAATCGCGGCGGTACCGGAGATATTAAATGAAAAAAATGCTTCATTATTCAAATAAAGCATGTTTTCCACTGTGAAGAACTTTAAAATAATTAATATTTTTAAAATATGTTTAGATATTTTTCTAACAAGTGGAACTAAAAGCCTAAGTTAGGGTTTTAAGTTCCACTGCGCATTCGTAAACCGGATAGCTGGGTCACACATGTGCATATCCCTTGACACTGGCTTTAGAGAAACGATAAGTCTACCCTTACCGCTTCAGGACCAGGGATATTCAACTGTCCCCCATTTGAAGAAGGCATTAGCCATTCAATGCTATGGGGAGAGAATCACAGATGTATATTCGGATCCCTCTCTGGCAGCAATAATGTGCTCCCCTGCAAAGTTTTACGCAAATGGAATCTGCACATGCGCAACCCTAGGTTGCACATGTGCGTTAAAGACTCTGGGGGGCTATATATACCAAACTGCGGGTTTGAGCAAGTGGAGATGTTGTCTATAGCAACCAATCAGATTCTAGCTGTCATATATTTAGCACATTCTATAAAATGACAGCTAGAATCCGATTGGTTGTTATAAGCAACATCTCCACTTTTTCAAACCCACAGTTTAGTAAATATACCCCCGGATCAGAACCTGGACTCTTCATTAGAAAAAACTAATCGCTGGGACAGCCTCCTATCAGACACACTGTCCCAACATGACTTCAGTAGTAAATTGTCCCCAAAAGTCATGGGTCATTGTTGCGATGACAGATGATTCTTTACGGGGCAAAAAGCCAGTCGTTCTTAAATGGGCCCCTTAGTCTCCAATAATATTTAAAATAATATTTAAATCAAAATGCATCCTGTTGCAGTTAGAATACAGTCATTGAGCTAAATATAACTTCAGACTGCAGTAAAAAGACACAGTAAAATAAAAGTGATGAAATAAAGCTATTTAAATGCTATAAAAACAAATCTTAGCTTTAGAAAATGAAGGAGTTGAGAAGTATATTGCACAAAGTCTCATATGAAGGAACTATCATAAGCAATGTTATATTCCCATTACCGTTTACAGACTTTTCTGTAGTAATCCAATTCAGCTACAAAACGGCAGAGCTGCAAAGAATTTCCAGACATTCCAGCACATATTCTTTGTTTCTAGATTTGTCTTAGAATCTAGAAATCCGTTTCTTCTCTTTCCCTGACAGTATGTAAGTAATTCTCTTTAGGATTTCATATAAGGGACTTACAAATAGAATTGATAGGTAAACTTATATTTTGAAAATGATAGTCTAGTAAAATGTGAGAAATGGTTGTCCAATCAGTTTCTAGACAACTGGTACTGCACAGTTTGCATTCAAAATTCTCTAGCTATCATGCCTAAATATGCAAATGTCCCACAAGTCAGCTGGGCAGATCTTCTCCTGTACCGTGGCCGAAGGTATGGGACCAGTACCGTACTTCTATTCAGGGAGGGAAGACTTCACACCACATGTTACTGGGGGTCAGCCGCAAAGTACATTTCATTATTGCAATTGCACTCATTTCACCATTTAACACACAGGTGCACGCCCACATTCCGCTTTTTCGGAACTGCCCCAAAAATATAACTGTGCACCTACTTTTGTGAGATTGTGGGTCCAGCTGGAATTGTGCATGGGGAAACCAGTAAAACAGACACTTTCAAGTCCAGCCAACTAAATTATGCCCAACACCTTCATTAAATTAAACTTTACAATTTTTCTCCTAAACTGTTCATTTGAGCTTCTTAATTTCTTAAATTAATCAAAAAACTGAGAAGACATCAGGCTGGGCATAAGTTCATGACATCACTACTGAATATTTAACATTGGTTATTACATGGTCACATTTTGGCTCTAAATGTGCTTTTACAAAAGATATCCCACTGATACTAGAGCTGAAAGCCCAATCTCCATCACCTTCAACTACATTAAAATCATGCCCTTTTGTGGGGCAGCAAAGTCTCAGTGCCACTCCCTCCACCTAACTAAGCAGGGAATACCCCTGCAAATGTACTCTCTCCTCTCCCTTATATCTCATGTCAATAAATTGTCCCACAACACAAGCTTATTGATGCAATACAAGCTGCATGAGATGTCCACATCACATTATGCACCTCTACAAATCTTCCCACCTTGGCCACTAATCCACTTGCACCCCTCTCTATATATGGGGATATGCCTGGAGATTCCCCCTTATTATGTATTCGTAATATCTGATCATAATCACCTCGTTATTTTTACAGATCTGCATAATATATAACACTATTAAAATACGATAATATCATTAGCTAAATAAATTGTGCATTCTATCATGTAACTTTTTAAACTGTACATAGTATGCAGGTGGTGTCTCTAATCCCCTTTGATTTTCAATTATGTAAGTCTTTTGAAAATCTTCACATATGCTTGCAAGTATAACCCATTAAAATGTATAATTTCAGGAACTTAATGTACTTCATTCTAAATAGGTATTAATTCTAATGCAGTGGCACGGTTTATATTCTGTGTACAATGTTCAAGCGTTTCCTGTTATATATCTTTAATTTGACATGCATATTGAATAACCTTTCAGTTTTATTAAATTTGCAAAAATGGAAAAATATTCATTTAGCAGCCATTCCCAAAAGTGAATAAGGACTTTGTTAACAGTAGGAGATTATTGATTTATCCTAATCTGAAATGACAGAACACGAGGTCTTAGGGTACAACTAATAAATTGTGCTATTACCGTAATATAGTCTATGGCCACATGCCACAACTAAAGAAAATATAGAGCTATTTCTAATTTGCATCTATACTATTGTATCCATATCTCCCCTGAGGTCTTGCTTCACTATGTGCGGTCATGAAACAATCTCACATTTGCCATCTATAAACCACATGTATACAATATCATCATGATCATCACCATTTATTTATATAGCGCCACTAATTCCGCAGCGCTGTACAGAGAACTCATTCACATCAGTCCCTGCCCCATTGGGGCGTACAGTCTAAAATCCCTAACACACACAGAGAGAGAGACACACACAGACAGAGAGATACATACAGGCAGACACAGACTAGGGTCAATTTGTTAGCAGCCAATTAACCTACCAGTATGGTTTTTTTTTGGAGTGTGGGAGGAAACCGGAGCACCCGGAGGAATCCCACGCAAACAATATCGTGCCCTCTTTTATGCCATATGTAATTAATAACATGACTTCATAAATGCCCCATACAACCAATAACATGATCTCATATATACTATATATAACCAATAATGTCCTCATATATGCCACATGTAACCAAAACATGTACTATGAAAGTAATTTAGCAGAAAGAAAAACAATGAGTGTCTGCTGTTGTTTTCAAGTATGTCTTGGGTACATCTTACACAGTTATGATCTAGCTACAGCCAAAGGGCATTAATCATGATAATTACAAAGATGTTTATAGAGCCCAAAAAAAAAAATTTTGAAAGATCACAGAGAGGTAGCATATTTAAGGGACTCAAATAGAATGTTCTAAAAATGGGGAGGCCAGTAAGAGAAGAGTGTACTTTAAGAAGCATTAGCAGACTTCTGGATGTAGATCTTTGGTATTAAGAGCTATTAGCTGCAGGGGTAAGAAGCCTGTCCTGGTAATTGGGTAAATTATCCAGAATGTATTTGAATAACAAAACAGCACATTGGTGTGTTTTGTGGATACACATGAATGCAAAATGGCTGATTGAGTTGTACAGTTTATCAAGCTTGGTAAGGTGAATTTGAGGGGCTCTACCATTTACACAAGTATTAAGCTCAGTTGTGGGCCTTATTCATATACATCCAGACAATTTCAAGAATGTAGGTTGGTCAGTTATAAATATGGAAAACAGTAATGACCCACGAACAGAGACACCTTTCAAGTAACATGTAGGTGGGTAGAATTGGAACCACAATGTTGATTTTGTTGATTTTGTTGTGGGGGCAGGGTCAAATGATGGAATTCACCATGCCTCGCCCCCTTCCACCACGCCCCTTTCAGGCACCTCTCAAAGTAGGCAAGTACAGTTTGAGGAGAGAAGTTTTATACTGAAACAGCGCATCTGAATTCTGTATACGCCTCGCTGGCAAGGGAATAGCACACCCTGCAGAATCCGTTGAATGTTCTGGCAATAACAGTGTTAGTATTGATACTAGTCAGTTCCTGATAGCAAGAGGGCTCAAATTAATTCTTAATGACCTTCCAGAATAATGCAGGATTTGAAATGTTTTGATGTGGACTGTCAGAGTAAAATCAGTCTTTTATACTTGTGTTTGCCTCATGCGTGTATTCTGTATGTGCTTGACAAATGTGGGCAAAAGTAAGAAATATGGGCATAATACAGCCCCCACACTATAATAAAGAATGATGTAATGCCAGTTTTTTTTATTGAAGGGTCATTATTCTTTAGAGATTTTCTTTGTGAGTATTACCATTGTTGAATTACAGATAATTGAAATTATTTTTTTTTTTTGCGATCATTAAAAAAAACAGTAATAATATTCATTTCTTGCATAAAACCTAATACATGATTAAATGCAAGCGAAAAGAGTTAGAATATTTAGCATGATTACCAATTTGCGACTTATATCCCAAGCAGCAAGACATTGTGCAAAATGCATTTAAAATTGCAACCAAAACTATAAATGAAACATCCTAACTGTTGCCAAGCAACTAAACTAATGATAACACCTAGACAGTGACACTTGAATAAATAAAAAAAATACATAGGTCCTTTACAGCATCTGCAATGTAATGATGAATTGAATATTTTATACATATCCATGTTCCTATCCAAGCCCTGACCCAAAGGAGATAATTAGCAGAAATGTGTTATTTAATAACACAAATACAATAGTACGGCTTATCTTGTTAAACAATATAATATGTTGAATATAACTGACAACTTGATGTAGATTTAGGTGGTCAGTGAGAAAGATTATAGTGATATATGGCTCTTGGTCTAGCAAAAATGTACAATGTATGTTAAACAGATATTGTCATTTAGCCAAAATAGAAGAAAACAGAAAGTAATCTGAATACGTAGAACATACGTATATACCCTAGAAAATACCCTTAAAGTGCAGGTTAACCAGGTAATTAATATAAAATTAGAGCCTGTATATTACTGAGCTTAATAATAAATAAAAACAGTACAGATCCAGCTAAATTTGTTTATATATTTGGTCCTCTAAACTGGGGAGGATGAGCCAGATTGTGCCACACTATACTGCCCACTCAATTGTATTTCAGTGGCAGTGCAGAGTGCTTAGAGGTGAATGGAGCAAACGACATGCCGAGTGACAAACCCTTATCATCTCTAAGAATTATGCTTCATCTGCACTTAGACTCAATTAGTTAAGTATATCTGTCGCAATCTGTCCTATTTCCTTAGTGAAATATGACATGATAAAAGGGGATGTCCACCTACATATATACTTATTCAATGTCCTGCAGGCAACCTGTACAACGATGACAGCTCTCTCTGCACCCTTCCTGGCTCTGTCATCGGATAAAAATGATTTGACATGTTGAAGGCTGATATTTCCCTTGTGATAATTGGAGAAAGAGGGAGGTTTTTGGTAGTATGTAGATGGATGACTCTTTAAAGACTGCGTCACCTAAAGAATACAATGTGAAATAAAAACATTCAGAAACCTGAAGCTTCATTCTTAGCGATTGGCTTTCAGTTTTCTTGTTAATGAAAAAGCTCTCTGCAAATTGGTGGAGCCTCACATAGGCACGTGAGAAGTGAAGTCACAGCTAGTTTTAAAGATGATAACCAACATACGTTGTTTGTATTAATATTCACAAGCAGTCTTATCCCATTTGCTACCCACTGTGGGAAGCGTCTTTTGCGGTTCGAGATGATAGTGAATGGAAGTACTCCTTCACACTTTACATTTAGAAGAAAACTGCATTGGAGAATCATGGTAAGACTAATTAGGACATGGGCCCCTTATGCTTAATATATGTGTACATGTAACACTATACAAAGTGAAGTGTTTTTTTTCAATGAGCAGAAAGGAGAATTTCCTCTTTATCCCTAGGAAACCACTTATGAATACTCTACTTTCCATTGTAAAATGTTGACTATTCATTCGCTCTAGTGTGAGAAACTAGCTCTGGGCTAGGGGGCAGAGGTCTGACATTATCCGGGAGAAGAAAGAGCTTTCACTTAAAACTGATAACCAGCAAAATACTAGGGTGATTTAGGTAGTATTTTTCCACAATGCAGTTTTTAAAGGTACTGATGACAGATTTTGTATGTGGAATTCCAACTCAGGCTTAAAACCCAAGCATAAACCATTTAGAGCAAACTTAGAAATTGCATAGTGTGCTACATAAACAACTTGTTTTTTGACACAGTATCTTCATATTTTCACTCATTTACCTGGTCTACTATCTCCAAGTTGTCCAATACTTGTCATCACACACTAGTTCTGTAGCTGTGACTTAGTACTCTTAAATGTCAATTTGAAGGCTACACTATGCTCTCCAGTGTTAATTACTCCCAAATAACGGATACCAGGCAATGACCAAGGTTGTACATGTATTTTTGATACAATAAGCAGTCTGGTGATAACCATCAAATTCAGATTAGGTGATTTGGGAATTATCTGCTGTTTATTTACCTAGCAAAATAAAATACCGTAGCTTGTAAGGTTCTATGAATTTTACAGAAAACAGGACTTACATTAATTTTATAATACAGCTTATGTGTCAGCATGCATGTCTATTAATCCATTTCTTTTTCCTAAAGGCTCTAATATGATAAGGTACTATAATATACTTTACGCAGATTTTAGCCTTTTACTTGACTGCAATGACTTTATGGAGATAAGGCAATTACTCGATGCAGAGCACAAAATGATGTTCAGGCTGAGAAACTGAATATCCATGTTTCATTCCACTTATCTAGGCTCTACAGCTGTTGATTTCAGAGATCAGAATCCAGCTGAAATTAATGTGGATTCAGTGGTTTAAAGTATAGCCTAGTGGAAAACCATCACTCCTGTTTGACACTGTATAGTGAACGGCAAATGTAGTGATAACATATGGAATATTTCTGAACCATTTTAGTTTAAGTTTTTTGTTTAATTTAAATTTAATATCTGAATGATAATAATGGGAAGAAATAGGGGTTGATGTAGAATTTGAACACATTGTTTAAAAAATACAGACATAAATGCCTTCACTAAAAGAAACCCAATTGTGTAAATATGCAAAATTGGATGAAATACAAGATGCCTACCGCTCTGCACCAGTAGCATTTGCGCAAGGCTTTGTTTTGTCTTTTGATGACGAAAAGCACATTCGCTATTGGGTTGGAATAAGATTAAAAAGAAAACCTCTTAAATACAGCAGGTTTAACTCTGCTTCTCGTGTATGAATAAAAAAAATATATAAAAATTCTTGCGAAAATATTTTCCCACAACTACATAATATATGCACAATCAATAAAGAATGCACCTATCAGCTTCAGAGGTGAATCTGCCATCAGTCAATCAGAAGCAGCAAGATAGTGCTGGTGACTGTCATAATCATCAGGATGCATTTGCATCGCAAATGATCCCACTACTGACAGGCATATATGTGTTGTTGTTCCGCTTTCCATCTGCTCACAGATACGTGAACATGGTCTTACTGTACTTGGCCTATGTTATTCCAATGTAATAAAACTGAATGGTACCCTATGATATGAAAGTTAATTTGAACCATTTCAATATTGTCAGGGCAATTTTAGTAAAACAATTGCCTCAATTGATCTAAACCACAGGCAAGTGTTAGGTTATAGATGAGTAAGGGTTCTTTAATTTAGGCCCTTTAACGCTAGTATTTCTGTAAAAGTAGCAGATACGATAATTATTTCAACAAAATGTATTATGCTTGACATATTGTTATGCACCTGGTTGCTATTTTACATACGTGCCAACTTTCCTGGAATGTCCGGGAGACTCCCGAATTCTGGATGGGTCTCACGGACTCCCGGGAGAGTATGACAGTCTCCCGCATCTGCCCACTTCCTAGTGAAGTGGTCAGAATTAAATCCTAAATGCCGTGATTCAATGGGAATCACAGCATTTGGCCACACCCCTGCTGTAAAATGAAGCGTTTGCGTCATTAAGTCACGGAGGCGGGGCCAAAATTCACATATTTTTTTTCGGAACCCTGCCACCTGCACACCCACCTGACCCCGGCAGCTCCCGGATCATACTTGCCATAAGTTGGCAAGTATGCTATTCTAACATTATCAGGATTATCCTAACAATGTCCACACTTCAAATATTATCAATAGTACACATCAATTATAAATAAATTTATGTACAAAAAAATACTCCTTTGAAATATACACAATTATATTATGTTGATTCTCAGACAGTACCGCCGCCAATGCTGGTAACATGAGAAGGGTTGAAGTAAATAATGTACAGTATATTGGTCGCAGGACAACATTCATTCCAGTCTAGAATAATGTAGTGATCTGAATCTATGGAACACTCCTATAGTGTCACATAATATTGAATGGAAGATGCTATTTCCCTGTAGCATGAGAAGCACCTATAAAATGCTAGTGGTACACAGCTCTGACAGTGACACCCTGTGCACACTGTCACTCGCAGACAGCAGCAAGACCATCCTGTAGCAAAACTACTGTAAAAATCTGTAATATCAGTACTCTGAGGGTTACGTTTATCATTTAATGAGAAACCTGCCATCCACTGGACCACATAACATCCAATATGTGCGGCCTGCTTGGGGCTATGAACCACTACCAGAGAAAAAATCCTAAAGGTGAGGAGGACCAGACCATTTTATGTTATTAATAGTTCTCGGGAATGAAAAAAATGTCAAAGGATTTCACAGAGGAAAGAGAGGAACAGAAACAACAGCAACAGCGAAATGTTACTTATGAATTATTAAATATTTTCTGAATAGTAGATTTGATACTGTAAACAGACATTAAAATGTGCAAGTCATTTCACAGTTTAAAATGAGCATGTTGAATGACACTGGAGCTATTATACCTATACAATATCAATTTTCCATAGTTCTTTCAGGATGTCACAGCATGATTAATGCTTTCAAAACAAACACGTTCTACAGGAGAACAGAATTTGATATATCCTAATAGTGTTAGTGCTAAACCTATTTGAAGGTTATGAAATTTATAAAGGATTTTCCAACCAATTTCAAATGACTTTAATTTATGAGTTTGTACATGTACGCCTGCAACTTTAACTAAATACAGATCGTTACTTTATTTTTTGTAGCTTCTTTCAGTGTTTTTCATCATCATCAACATCATTTATTTATATCAAAGCTTTTAAACTACCAGGCTGAGTTGTTTATTTAGGATCCCTTAAATATATCATACTTGCCAACTCTCCCGGAAAGTCCGGGAGACTCCTGAAATTCGGGTCAGTCTCCCGTGCTCCCGCGAGAGCTGGCATTTCTCCCACATCCTTGAATTCACAGAGAATCGCGCCATTTTGGCCCCGCCCCACGCAAAAAAAACGTTATTTACATCGCAGGGACAAAATGATGCGATTGGCCGCGCCCCTCCCGCCCTCCAGTCACGCCCCTCTCCCGGCTTGTTCCCGGGGAGTAGGTTAAGTATGAAATATATCACATGCAACTGCTGTGTGGATACAATCGGGAGCAGAATGCAGCATTGCTGTGTCACACTGCAAAATTTTTAGAGCGGGTCTGGTGTTGCCCTGGTTGAGGCTTCACTGTCTTGGATACGCATATGATCAGAAGAGGCGCACTGTCTAGTGAAACAGTGAATGACTTCAGAAATATCAAGCAATGGATTTAGTAAATATTGCAGGAAGATCCAAACCAATAAATCTGTACAACAACTTTAAGAGTTTTTAAACAATTGAAAAAAATCAACATTTGTGTCTTGCCATCTCTATCGACAATAATGCTCTAGTAAATTGGTTACCTCTCCAGAGTCTTTCCTCAAATGCATAAATGTGTACTACATGAGCTGGGCCAAACTAGGCCAAGGGGCCCCATGTACATAAAGCAGAAAATTTCTCACATCCTCAGGCTTACTGAAGCTTCCTCTACTGATCAGTCTGTGACTGTTTTTGTTGTGATCAGTAGGAAGTAGCCTACACTGATAAACAATCAGAGGCTTCCTTTTAGTTACAGATGACGACAGAACGGTCAACCAGGCAGCAGGTGCTTTGAAACAACTTGTAGCTTGCTATTCAGTAAGTCAGTTGTAGCCATAATGTAATGTGGATCACATAGCTGAAATCTACCACTGTTTATTATTTAGCCAGGCAGTGGGAGTTTAAAAAAAAATAAAAATAAAAAGAAGATTGTGTAGAACTAATGGAGTTGGGGGAATCAGCTTCAAGTTTACGCATTTGTAAGCACATCCTGTACATTAGAATAATTACATTTCAAGAACCCAATGTTGTAAAATCTAGGTACTAGTGAACAGCCATGGAAAATATTTATTGAAAAAAAAAAAAAAGAAGAAGAAAACAGTTTCATTAGTTGGAATACAAGGACCTTACCATCATGTACTTTCAAAAATCTTATCAGTCATCTAAATTTTACCAAAGATAAGAAGGCACAAGAGAAATGAGCGGCACTAATGTCACATAACTAAATGTATTGTTCGGCTTCTCTTACTCTACAGTTTTCTGGAGAAGAACCTTGGCAATTTTCCAATTGTCCTATTTTAAAAGAAATGATCATAGAGAACAATACTGTGCTATCAAATAATATGATTTCACCTTCATTAATCAGATGGCAGAGATACCACAATGTCTAACTCTTTGTAGAACAAGCCATTTAAAAATATATTTGACAAAGAGTAATTACCTTCTACATTAGTTATCAAAAAGTCAAAAAAGATGAACACATGCACACAAATATCCTCACTGCAGTCTCCTTTTCGACAGCAGCAACAGAGCAAGAATAGTGTCCTGAAATAATTCTTTTTTTGATACAAATACAGATATCCATCACTTGAAAACAAGCTGTGTAATATTTAGTTTAGACTAGGTTTAGACTTATACCCTTCCAGTTGTTTTGGAAATACTGTGGAAGCCTTAGCATGTCTTAGCTACATCCAATCTAGACTATCTACTGTCTAGCTCCTGTTGCTCATAGCATACAATTCAAATATATGTTTGAAACAGGGATGCAAAGAATATACTATTAACAGGAAAAAAATACCATCCCCGCAGACATCCTGCTACTTCAATACTCCTGAATGTCATATTGTTGAAGAAAACATTACTCCTCCTTTTAAGGCAGTGTATATATTAGAGATTTACTGGATTCCAGAGGGGATTTGAAGACCTTAGTGAAAACATAAATCTTATTAGATCCAACATCTACAGTTCTGACCAATGATTTGTGATATGTTCCATGTCATCTCTATATAAGCTCTTTGTTGGTATGAACAACGACTTCCCTATGTAAGTAACTACATAAATACTACTTTCCATTTGTTCTAAAAAATACTTATAGTGTACATTCTTAATAAAGAATACATCTCACCCTATATTACAACAATTGTACATTTAAATTTGAATCTTTCATCAAATATACACTTAAGTATGAAAGCAGACCCTATGTGATGGTGCTAATACTTTTATCCAAGACAATAAAGCCATTTCATTTTATAAAAATATATTATATATATACTCTCAGTGGTCACTTTATTAAGTACACCTGTATGCCTGCTGGCTAATGCAACTATCTAATCAGCCAACTCAATGCATAAACGCATGCATATATGGTGAAGAGATTCAGCTGTTATTCAGACCAAATACTGAAATGGGGAAAAAATGTGATCTAAGTGACTTTGACCGTGGAAGGATTGTTTGTACCAGATAGAGTGGTTTCAGTATCTAAGAAACTGTTGGGATTTCGACACTCAACAGTTTCTAGAGTTTAAAGAGAATGGTACGCAAAGCAAAAATCATCCAGTCAGCATCAGTTTTATGGGTGAAAATGCCTTCTTAATAAGAAAAGTCTAGGAAAATGGCCAGACTGGTTGAAGTCAATAGGAAGGCAGCAATTACTCAAATAACCATGCGTTACAACAGTGGTATGCAAATGGGCATCTCTGAACCCACGGCACTTTGAACCTTGAATTGGCTAGGCTACAGCAGCAGACCATATCACAGTCCACTTCTGTCAGCCACGACCAGGAAACTGAGGCTACAGTGTGCACAGGTTCCCCAAAACCGGACAGTTGAAGACTAGAAAAACCATTGCCTGGTTTGACGAATCTTGATTTCTGCAGCAACATCATCATCATTTATTTATATAGCACAACTAATTCCACAGCTCTGTACAGAGAACTCACTCACATCAGTCCCTGCCCCATTGGATTGTACAGTCTAAATTCCCTATCACACAATCATATAGACAGACACACAGACTAAGGTCAATTTAATAGCAGCCAATTAACATGCACATGGTAGGGTCAGAATTTGATGTAAACAACATGAATCCATGGAGTCATCCTGCCTTGTGTCAACAATTCAGGTTTAATGGTGTGGGAAATGTTTTCTTGGCCAACATCAACAGTCAGGTGTACCATGTACATTCCTTTATGGCTGCAGTCTACAAGTCTTGCAAACGTCATCTCAAGCTGGTTTCACGAACATGACAATGAGTTCAGTACACTCCATTGGCCTCAACAGTCACTACATCTCATTCCAATAGACCGCCTATGGCAAGTGGTGGAGCATGAATTGCAGCTGACAAAGCTGTACCAACTACGTGATGCTATCATGTCAACATGGACAAGAATCTCTAATAAATGTTTCCAGCACCCTGTTGAATCCGTGCAACAGGGAACTCAAGCTGTTCTGGGGTAAAACCTATACTACCCATTACGAGTAAAATGTACCTAATAAAGAGTGGCCACTGAGTGTATATTTCTAAGTGAAGCTCTTTTCTGATGAGCTGACTGATAACTGTGTTTCTCTGGTATGTTGGTTACATAACAGGCATCATGTGAGAGTTTCTACATTTACATTCCAAATTCTTTTAAGCCAACAACGGAATCAAGGCATGAATGCACACTTATATCTTTAACAACTGGATGCATTTTATCTGCAATCTATCTCGGGTTATTTACTTTTATTTTGAAGACATTTCAGTGTAAACTGAAGCCCGAGACTCTAAAATAGGATCAGATATTCTTGAGCTACTCATGTGAACAATTGATGCAGATAGGACACAGTACAGTAAGAGAAGGGGTGGACAGAAAATGTAAACAGAAATCAAAGGATTTAAGAGCATTTCTTGCACATAAAAGGATTATTCATAGCCGCAGACAGCCCCCATCACAGGGACAGACAGCAAAGCTGCATTTTTCCTGTTACATTTTAATGTCTGTGCATATAAGGTTAATGGGATAATCTTCATCACGCCAGTTGTTCCTCTCATTCAAGTTAATGACATAGTGTTTAATGTATACACATACCTCCCTGACTCCCAAGATGTAATATAAAAAGTCACCTTCATCTCATCAACAGCTAGCTAATCAAGAAAGCAGGTAGAAGCAAAGCGCACACAAAGAATAAGCATAATTATAATCTGTTGTTTTACTTCAGCCCTATCTCCTCTAATTGATTTTGTGTGTCTGTGTAAGCAGCTTAGCGAAAAGGAAAATGCATTTGAAATCCTGAGGGAGTGTCATTAAATGTCATTGTACACGAATGGTAATCTACCTGAAGGAAAGAAATGATGGGTTTCAAAGCTGCAGAAAGGCTCTTATTCGCTGTTCAACAAATATTATAAATGAAACACTTACCCCAGAGTTGTCATGGTAACAATGGTATACCAAAACGAAGCAGGAATGCTAGTAAACTTGCTGGATGATGACCCTTTCTCTGCATAAAACATCACAGTGGCAAAGATAATGATTGCCATTGTCAGGGAGAAAAGGAGGAATCCCAGTTCAGAGGCACAGCTCTTCAGGGTGTACCCGAGGATCCGTAAACCTTGGGAGTGGCGCGAAAACTTGAAAATCCTGAAGACCCGGAAAACCCGCAAGGTGACAAAGGCGCCACTGACATCCTCATTGTTGGTCATCACCAAACCTATGTAGTATGGCATGATGGCTACTACATCGATGATACTCATGACACTTCTCATGAATCTGTAGCGACTTGGGGCTGCAAAAAGTCTCAAGAGGTACTCAACTGTGAAAATCATGACACAGGCAGTGTCCAGACAAAAGAAGGCTACAGAGTACCTTTCACCACAGGGAAGCTCCTTATTTCCAGGTACAGTGCCACAGGGAACAGTCTCCACTACATTGGTGATCACGGACACTGCGATAAAGAAGCCAGTCACATAGTAGAAGACTAAGGCTAAAGTGCTGGTGTGGGGGTTTTCAAAGGCTCGCCACATAGTCTGGCGTAAATTAAGGGAGGGCATGGCTTCTTGACTATTCTCAAATTCATTGTCATCCATCAGCCTTTCTGCATTTTCTCTTTTCCGGTCTTTATATTCTTCATAGCAACAGTCGCCTATTATTTCAGGTAATATGCCATAGAAAGACAATTCTTCATCATAGGCAGAGATGCATTCATATCTAGGGTAGTGCAGCTTGCCAGTTCTATAAAAGTTTAGAATACTCCTGAACACTTCAGGGTCACGGTCAAAAAAGTACTCCTTGGTCTCCTCATTGAAGAAGAAGTCCTTCTCTGTGCTTCCAAGTAGGGTGTCAGGGTACCTCTCCAGGGTAGTTCGCCAGGTTTGGAATCTGCGCCCACTAACGTTGAGTATTATCAGCTCATCCTGTCGTTTATTTTTATCAGCTGGTGCCAAAGGCATGGGGCAGTTGGCCACTGGCATCCACCCAATGGCAGCTGCCCTTGCAAAGGGCAGCCATGCTGCGACCCCGGAAGCCATGAGGGCGCCAGGTCCAGTCGGTCCCTCAAGTACTTTTAAAACCAGTTTGATTTCAGATCAAGACCATCTGCAAAAAAGTAAATGCATAAAGTCAGCATCACTAAGAAATATAAACAAAAGGCAAAACATGCACAGAATTTCTGGAGTTTTGCTACAAAGGAAATTTCAAAACGGACATAATACAGAAATGTAAGTATGTAATCATTAATGCTTAACCATCAGAATCCACCAACTCAGTGCTTTAATAAAAAAAATACTAACTGACCCAGAAAATATAATACGAATATGCGCTGCTTTCAAATAATCTGTCTTTTTACTAAAGATCAAAACTTCAAAAAAGAAAAAATGGAGGTATTGGCCTTAGCAACCAATCAGATGTTAGCTATCATTAATAGAATACTAGAATTTACTATATAAATATATTGTTCAACACCTCCACTTTTTCTTTTTAGAAAGTTTGATAAATCTACCGTTGCGTGTGTCTACTTACAATTACAAGGGCCACTGCTAAACAATTTATTGACTAAGAGAATATTTAACGAAAAGTTTTGGGATGTTTAATGTTTTGCCCTACAAAATGTTTCCAGGCACTGTCTAACAAACCTTTAATGTAAGAGCTTTCTCTTTATTTACTACCGGTACTGTTGTATTTGTTTTGACATCCTTCTATTGCTTTATAATTGGTTTATAATTTATAAGCATAGTTGCCTCCTCTCCCGGAATGTCCGAGAGGCTCCCGAATTTCTGGGAGTCCTCCCGGACTCTCGGGAGAGCAGGCTAAGCTCCCGATTCCTACCCACCAAAGCAGAACAGTGGCAAATCGCGCATCATCGTGGCCCCACCCCTGGCTCGAATTGGTTCGAAAAGGCAATTGATATTAAGAGGGCGGGGCTAAATGACACGACACGCCGGGCCCCACCCCCAACACGTCCACCTCCTTCCAATTTCCCAGAGCAAGCCTTGCCAAAGTTGGCAAGTATGTTTATAAGTATATTTTAAAATTAGTTGAAACAACAAAAGCAGTGATTTATTAGTAGTGTCTGAATATCTCGGCATATATATATTATTTAGCAATGATGGTAAAAGGAAATGTGTTTTATCAAAACTGGTTTATATAGAGACATATTTAAGTAGTTTGTTTTCCAAAACTCAATGGATTTTTTAGGCCAGTTGATTGCCAA
The DNA here is from genome assembly GCF_038048845.1 of Mixophyes fleayi. NCBI lineage: Eukaryota > Metazoa > Chordata > Amphibia > Anura > Limnodynastidae > Mixophyes > Mixophyes fleayi. The sequence continues at coordinate 274,932,501 of NC_134403.1, forward strand.
GTATAGATACATTTTGAAAACTGGTTTGCAAACCATTCACTGAATTCCGAGTTTGGCTGTAAAATTTCACACGTTTCTCGTCTTGCGTGAAATTTCCCTTATTATAGTTGTTCTGTCCACATTTCTCCCTTATTGATACCATTCTGCCACTTTAATGCCATGGTGTATCATGTATCACACTCCGTGAGTCTGAAGAGCAATGTAATAATATGCAGGGAGAGAAAGTAAGTACTAAAATAATTATCTGCGACAAGCAGTTTGAGTAAGCATTAACCTCTGCTAAATTGATAAAAGGAGAGGGAGAATAACTATAAGAAGAGAAGGAATGAGAGTACGTCTGAGGAAGACTATAATTTTTTTTTTTAAAAAAGAAAATAAAGTTTGAAAAGGAGTCCATTTTTTGTTAAATAGCTACTTCTGGTGGGGTTTCACATTGAGAAGGGGAATTTGGCATCTGCAGAGATGTCGTTGGCAGATGTGCAGATGGAAGAGCCTATCTGGCAGTACCACCAATTGTTTTAACCAATGGTTGGAGTGGCTCTGCATCCTCTGGGTTGACAGTTGCCACTCCAAATGCTGTTGAGCCTGATTTAGGGTAACAGGTTGTTGCAGAGTGCCACTTTAATGAAGATTTACCTTGTTCAATCTCACTAATCTGGAAGTAGCAGTGGGAGGACATGACACAGGATGAGGAACTGGCGAAGCAGGTTGTTGCTGCCTGATTGGCGAATTTAATACACAGCTGTTAATTGCACACAATGTATTCATGCTATTTGACATATTAGTTCCTGTTATTGAGACAGAGAGCAGTGTTGTGGATGGGGAATAGGAGGTCTCTCTAGAACATGAGGCTTTGACTCTGTCGCTTAGGAAAATATTAGGAAATAGAGGAGCCACAGGCGTTACATGTGGTGACCATAGCACTGTCTCTGCTTTTCCAGAGAGGCATTAAGTACTAGATCCTTACGACTAGTTATATGTCATTGTCCCCTCAGCACAAAGAGATGCTTCTAGTGCTCAGGCTGGCCTTCCTGATCCAGTTCTTGAGGTTGCCTTTACATTATTCCATTGCCGCCATCTCCTTCATGTGAGAGTTCTTTCAGTTCTACCAATACACCACCACATAGCAGAATGAATTGACTGCTGTTGCCCCAGCTTTATTAATATACACTAAACCTTTCAAGAAATGCGAATTTGCAAATATCGTGAGGAATGGCAAAGCACGGATCAGCAAAACAAAAGTGAAACTCGTGGATCATGCGAGATTTTACTGCATTTCGACTTATCTCTAATGCTGGGGCATCAATTTATACTATAACTCTCTAAGGATACTGCTTCCATTTCTGGTCACTGGTGATCACATTCTCCTATATACCATTAGTGTTTGTGTGGAACTGGCCACTGAGCAATTACTCATTCGTCCATCACTAATAACATGTATTTGAAGTATTTATAAGAGGCTGATGGAGAGTACACATAAGCAGGGGCGGATCTAGAACAATGCTGTACCCGGGGCGATTTAGGGAAGGGGGGCGATTTAGGCCCCGCCCCTTTCTAACATCTTGTGTTTTAAACACAGTCAGAGCAGCCGGGCAGCACACTGTCCCTGCCTGTCACGGCTGGACGGACCTGCACATACTGTGCAGCCGTCGGCAGCAAGTGTCGCCCCGATCGCCCCCCCCCTGGATCCGCCACTGCACATAAGCCAGTTTGAGTATATCACACTAAGCATTATGTCCTGCAAGCCTGACCTGTCAGTAGACCCTGGGAATTGTATGGAAGATTTCATCATTTAGCATTTTGTTCTGCACTGGAAACTAACAAAATATTGTCTAACACACTAGAGCAGGCCATAATTTAATAACAAACCTAAGGATACAATAGCAGGTAAGCATGTCTAGATCACTTTCAGTTTAAGAGACATTTCTAAAGAGAGTGTTAGCAATGGTGACACAAATCTATATCTACAGCACTTTGAGGATGAACAAATTGTATCCTGATAATATTACTTCCCTTTGAACACACAAGTCGGGTTGAAAACAAATGTTATTTTCTTGACAACACTAAATAAATACATTCTCTGTTATTTGACCTTAACTGGAGTCTGCCACATTGCATAAGACTAAATTTAATTTAAGGACAGTCCATTATGTTTGAGCATATGTTATTTGTAAATATCTTGTGCAAATCATTTTAGATATGCCTTCAGAAAGATATACTGCCAACCTGCCCACTCTCCTGGAAGGTCTGGGAGACTCCCGAATTCCGGATAGGTCTCCCGGACTCCCAGGAGGGCAGGCAAGTCTCCCGCATCCTGACCATCGGGTGTCAAAATGAATTGCATCATTTAGACCCCACCCCCCACGACAATAGGACGATTTCATCATGCGGGTAAGGCAAAAATGCAAACAGCCCTGCCCCACCGGCTTCCGACTTACCACCACACCACCTCCCCCAGATCTCCCGGATGCCAGCTACCTAAATTCGGCAAGAATGACTTACTGTATGTAAGAGGTAAAAGGTAATTATCACTGGCGGAACTTCCTCCACTGCAGGGTGTGTGTTCGCTATGGGCCCTTAGGTGAGAAGAGTGGAAGAGTGTAGAGCAGAGTGGCAATCCAGAATAGGAGCCCAGCTTGGGGCTTCACTGCATATGTGCCGGTCCCGCGCATGCTCAGAAGTGCAGATCAGGGTCACTTATTCACCCATCACTAATAACCTGTATTTGAAGTATTTGTAAGAGGCTGATGCAGAGTAGACATAAGCCAGTGGCGTATCTTGCATGAAATCGCTCTCCACATGCCCAGAAATTGGCACACGTATATGCGCGTATGCACATTTGTGAGATTCTGTATCTTACCCACTTCTATAAATCCACTGTTGCTAAGTTAGTGAATCTGGAAATGGTAGTATTTAAAATGGAAATTGTTAGTAAAAACCCATAGTGCAAGGTAGCACCAGATTATGGTTTAACTCAATTTCACAGTGTTCTCTTTACAAGTAACATTGCCTATAGGTCTCCAAAACCTATGGTATTTTCAATTCATGGTGTTTATTACAGGCAAAAAATAGAACTCAAACTTATGCAAACCTCTTCCCTAGAAGGTTAATAGTATGCTAAAAAAAAACAAACCCAACGAAAAAAAACAAAAAAACAAAAACATGTCAACCTCACAAGGACAGGACAACCCTTTCAGGAATACTTCTTGGCTAGCATTCCCATATGGTTGGAGTTGTTTTCCGTTAGACAAGCGCAGTATTAGCCCTGCCCTACCCTTGTGTGGGATGACACGGGAGAGAACAGTAAATAGTGTGGTTGACACTCTCCACGACAGGTGTCTGAATTTCCAGTTTGTTTAAAAGTTTGCTGTCAGTATAGTACATTTTTTGTTTGTGGTGTTTTTTTTGCTTACAGTTACTGTTGAAATATTATCTTCAGCGTGCTCTACCAGCCAAGGGCTCTCAGACAATAGCGGGGTAGCTGCTTATCATATTGACATTACCAATATACTGTACACCAAGCACATTTCCCATTAACTGCAATACACATAATATATTGAAAATATATCTTATGAATGCATGTGGATTCTAGCAGTGTGCATTTTGAACATGTGCCTAGCATCTCAATTAAGAGCTTATCATCCTTGCTATATTACATATTAGCTATAAGAGGTCATTGAATTTCTTGCCATATGTTCCATTACTTTGTCACATATGTATCTGCATTTATCAATATTGATGTTTGCTCATGCGTGACATTATTAGCATTTGTTATGTTTGATGAAAAAGTACAACACAAAATTTTGCATATTTAAAATTCTATGTTACTAAGGCACGGCAAGAAATGAGCCTGAAACGGGGTTAAAACTCCAGTCACACCTTCCATTTAAGAGTACACACCAATTTGAGGACTACATGACAATAGGTCAAATTACTTTTGTATCTGGAACCCGTAAAGATGTAGCTCTAGGATAAGAGAACAGCAAAGGTACACACACATGCTAGAGGTTATTTATTTAACGACTGATGGAAACAAAAATGTAATATTTTAATCTATGATAGATGTAAGAGTCCTTTGTGCAGTTTGTTATTTCATGGATACATATGAATATTTAATAAGTCAATCAATCATGTTACATGGCACCCTAGTAACCATAAAAGTAATGTGGCAGTAAAATATACAGTGTCTATGTCCTATGCACCTGTATATATTATTTACTGCTTCAGGTTATCTAGCATCACTGCATCTTTTATGGACTAGTGATTGTACTGTACTACGCTTGTAATATTTGTTATTTCATTCAGTAAACAGTTTATTATTGTCAGGAGCTCAACAATTTGTTGTACATTATATACATTTCTGTTTATATTGTATTCTTGCTACATTTTTCCAAATGTATTTGATAGATATTTGCCATTGGTCTAAATTATGATAAAATGAAATGCATGCTTGAATTAATAAGGGTTTGTCAGTGGCTCAGACAGGGGCACCAAGAGGGGTCAACCCTGGTGGTGGTGGCGATTCATGGCGCCTTCCGAGTTGTATTGAGAGTGGAGAGAAGCAACTGTGCAGATCAAAAGTTTCCAATTGGTCCACACGGTCACATCTTTTCTAGTCTGTGTGTGTACTACTGGCTCTTGCCACGGTTCAGGGCATAGCGGGGCCTGAGGTTGCTCTCGGCGACCCTGGGCTCATGTATGTGTTATGAGTAACTACAAAGCATAAATATCCCTGGTAACTGAAACTACTGTTGTATTTATAATGTGATGTACTGTGCAAAACAAACTATTGTAGTAACCAAGCATAAATATATTGACATATGAAGCCAAAATATCTTCAGTGGGCAAGACAATACAGCAATTGTACTGTTGCTATGCTTTTTCAAACAAGTTTTTAGGAGTCTTAAACACCTGTTTTGTGTCCTATACACAGAAATGGGCATTTACATTCACTATGATTTTCCTTGCTACAGTTTCAAAATATTCATATTTCACTATGGCTAGGACAGATGTTTTAGCAGAATTAGCAAGTAATTAAGCTATATGAAAACTGTATATCACACTAAGCATTGTGTCCTGCAAGCCTGACCTATCAGTAGACCCTGGGAATAGTATGGAAAATGTTATCATTTAGCATTTTGTTCCGCACTGGAAACAAACAGAATATTCCCTTACACACTAGAGCAGGCCATAATATAATAACAAAGCTAAGAATACAATAGCAGGTAAGCATGTCTAGATCACTTTCAGTTTAAGAGTCATTTCTAAAGAGAGTGTTAGCTATGGTGACACAAATCTATATCTACAGCACTTTGAAGATGATATTATCAGGATACAATTTGTTCAACTCCCTTTGAACACACAAGTCGGGTTGAAAACAAATGTTATTTTCTTGACAACATAAAATAAATACATTCTCTGTTATTTGACCTTGCAACTGGAGTCTGCCACATTGTATAAAAATATGTAACATTACTTTAAGGACAGTCCATTTTATTTGAGCATATGTTGAGTTATTTGTAAATATCTTGTGGAAATCATTTTAAATATGCCTTCAGAAAGACTTGCTGTATGTAAGATGTAAAAGGTAATTGTCACTTGCGGAACTTCCAATACTGCAGGGGGTGTGTTCACTTCGGGGGTCCTTAGGTGTGAAGACTGAAGAGCAGAGTGGCAACCCAAAGTGGGAGCCCAGGTTGGGGTTTCACTGCGTATGTGTCGATCCCGTGATATGCTCAGAAGTGCAGATCAGGGGTCCTGGAGACTGGAGAGGAATCATCGGGCCCTCCCACAAATTTTGCTCTTAGACCCAGCAATGCACTTTTCCACCACTGGTCATTGTGTACACCCTTAGTAAAAGGACAAGCACATGCCATTTTTTGGTTATTATTTCAAGGAACATCTTTTGCACTGATAATGGACAACACTATTTGGTTTCACATGAGAACTTCCTCTTTGTTGTGCCACTTTCCAATGGGGAGGAAGTTAAGCGTTTTCTAATGTGTTTAGGTTTAACACCTTTATAATACTCTGCAATTATCAGATATATTACTGCAAGCACTTTTCAGAAAACTACATCTCACAGAGTGCCTCTGGTGAAGTTCAATGCAAATTGTGTCTGCCATTTTGGAATGGACACACTGCAAACTATAGCCCCAAGCTGCACACTTGAGCCCCAGACTGCCCTAGAAACATGAAGAGACCATTAGACACTGCAACAAATTACAAAAAGGCCAAAATGCTCATTTTGGCACAAGAATGTACTAGAAAGGTCTAGGAGATTTTTGAGGGGGGAAGAGGAAGAGCCCAAAACGGACTGCTCGAGGTAAGTGGACGGTTGCTGTGAGTTGTGCTGTGACTGCTGCCTAGATTCATGTATGATCTACCCACAAGGAGATATTAAATGTTGTTGCTCAACTGTTCCTCTGAGGGATGTTTGCAGCTAAAGTTCCAAATTTAAAACCAGCCCAGAAGGAAGCATCTTTGGAGTAAAGGAAAAAACCCAGCTTGTCATTACTCATCAGATGTCAGCAGGATTCATATGAAGACAGATAAGTTTATGGCTTATATTGCCTTGCTATGTCCACATTATTAAAGTGAAACAAGTGAGACATCAAGCTGTGTTAATAAAACCTCTGACCGAGACTGTAGCATTGCTATTGAGAGGACATGGTGTTGTCTGAAGGAAGCATTCACTCCAGCCAAATCTGTTATATTTAAAGTTTATCTGCAAGCTGACACAGAGTGCTAGAGACATAGAGAGAAATCATTTGTCACAAGAGTTTGCCCATGTTGTATCATAAGTTTGACCCTATTGTGAAACCTAAAATGGTTGCTAAAGAGAGAATTTCAAAGTTGTTTAACTCTACAGTTGCAGGGAGAGATCTGCTTATTCCATTAGACAAATTACTAAGTGAAGATGGTGTTCCTTACACTTGAAAATGTGTATTGTGCAGAATTATTGTTTCTTACACAGAGCTCCAGAGTCACATATGAGTCAAGTTAATAAACTTCATGTGTCCAGCTGAAACTTTGCTTTAACCTAGGGATTACAATTTCCCCCCTGGGGGTTCAGTCATTGTAAAGTGACCCTACAGTCATTTCTTCTAAAGCAGCTTACCCGATCAAGGTGTATTAATCCCTATTGCATCTCTACTGTTTTTTGTGTGATAAGTGTATTCTATATAATAGTACTAAAAGTCTATTGTGCTTGATTTATCTAGGTAGTCTGCTGCAGCCAGTTGTCTCAAAAGTAATTATCCAGTGAAACCCATTTCACTGAAGCACTAGTGCGCATATCAATGATATTACAGTGTATGCAGCAGATCGTACTGTATGTGCATGTTATAAAACAGTATACCCGGCGGTCGATGTTGGCCGGTATACAGTGGTATGACATGCCGCCACTTCTCTTACTGATTTTATTGTAAAACTATGAAATTCCATTCACTTACATTTTTAAATACAGCCACTTCTAAATTTCCACTTTGACCACTGAGTATACCTGTATGCTTATTTAACAACACTTCAATATAATTAGCAGGAAAAAATACACTTACCCCTCACTGGACTGAACATGTATTTTAGACACTCATTTTAGTTTCCTCAATGGTTTTTAATACATACAATCTAATGGTATACTTTCCAATAACATTATTGCTGGGAAGGTGGATCTGTACACTGTGTGAGTAACTCTGTTACATCAGTTTCTCATGTAATATTTACGGAGCTACATTTAGTGTGAAACAGTCTCTCCCCAGATTTTTTAACCTGTAACAATCATTTTGCTAAGCAGAGCACTATGTGAACTGCTCAAGTCCATACATGTGCAGCACCTATTATCAGCCTCTGTTCTTCTGAACAGGGCTGAGAGATGTACCAAGATCAAGGCTTGGACAGACAGTGTGGACCCAATATGCTATTTTGGCTATTTGCCTGATTGGTCAAACAGTGTAAATTGGTGGAGAAGTTTGAGAACATTAGGCAGGAAAGGCATGATTGGAGATCAGAATAGCAAAAAAATTGTGGCACATAAGGCTAGTGTTAGATGAGTGTGGCAATATTCTTTTATTTTTTTAAAAACTATAATTTGAAGTAATCAATGGATTCCTTGAATTGATGTCACACGTACACTTAAACTCTACAAACGTGTATAGTATAAGTCCTGGGGGCACCCTAGGCGTAGTCAGCCTCCCCCACCCCACTGGAAGTGGCACGTCTCCCATTGGACAGTGTTCCCACTCCCACCTACCTTAGCAGGTGGGAGGTAGGGCTTGATTCCCCACTCCTGTGGTGCATGGCTGTGACATCACTTCCAGTGTATAATTGTCATTTAGGAGCAGCACCCAACAACTTCAGATGTAAGAAGTTGCTGGGTTATTCTCCGTTATATCAGTGATCTGTGTGGGGGGTGTTGCAGGGGCAATAAAAGCACAGGATGATTGACATTTTGTCTCTCATTCTGTGTTTTAGGTGCTCCCTAACCATTGGCACCCTAGATAACCACCTAGATTTACCTAATGGTAGCACCAGCCCTGCAAATATGTTCAAATTTCCTTTTAATTTTGTGACTTGGTAAAATATCATCTTTCACATGTTATCACTTGGTTTGTGTGCAAGACTGTTTTGGGCTAATGGTGCATTGTAGCGCTGGGGCCATGGTATTGTTTCGACCATGGCACTAACTGTGTGGAGCTTCTATATTCACCCTGTGTTTGTTTCCTCTGGGTGCTCCAGTTTTCAACCCACAATCTAAACATATTTGGAGATTAATATTAGTGTATGTGATTTTTGTGTGGTGGAGAATTTAGGCTGCAGGCGCCACTGGGGCAGGGACTGAATGCAGAAACTTGCTCTGTAAAGCACCGTGGAATATGTTGGCGCTCTAAAAAGAATGTTTATTAATAATGATAATAATAACATAACTTAAAAGTAATCAGCAATATGTAATGATTTGAGGATATTTTTGTCACATTGTAGAACCTGTATCTATTTATGCTGTCTTTTAACTGTCAAGATACACATTCACATAACTCAGAATTATTTTGTTTGTGTTGTCTTCTGCATTCCTTCCCAATGTAAATCCAACTTGTCCTGGGGGTACTAATGTTAACAAATAGTGCCCAAGGCTTATCTCAATTTTTGTGCATATTTTGAAGTCAACATTTAACACTATACTTGTAAGATAACTAAATGGGCCTTTATATTTGTAACTCACTAGAATGTGGGCCTCTATAGGTTGACAGAGGAAGGAATTTAAAATTTAAACATGGTGAAGAATTAGCAGATCACAAAACGACTTTTAAAGTAAAGTAATTTTAAAGCACAGACAAAACATTTCTCTGAAGATAATGGCTTCTGTTTCTTCAATAGTGATTTCTTTATCCAAACACTTTCATGTTTGCTAAGGGAAAGAAAGACTCATTTGAACATATACTTATTATTTGTTGTTACCTTTAAGACTTTGTGTGAGGATTATGTTTGTTTTTATATTGTAAAGCAATACATAATATATAAGTGTATCAGCATCGACGGTACATTAAATTAAAAAAGTGTTGTCTAGCATTTGGGGAACAAATGCTAAAAGGTATCCATTCTCTGGGCTCCTGCACTAACACAGGTTATGACATCCCAACCTGGTCCTGAAAGAATGCCACAAAATAAGCAAACTTAATTCTGTGAACCTGTGGGATTACAGAGGACCTGTTAGCAACATATTGGCAGCAACAACAACTATGCTATGAATCTTTCTGTAAACTTTAAACCCTGCTTTTGACAGATTGACGCAGGCTTCTGAAAAGTATGAAAAATGAGGGGACATTCAATGACACAGAAGGCAGCATAGTATTGGTTGGCAGTGACTCACAAGAAATCATATGCCACCATCTATTGCCATAAAAACGCCCCCTTCCGTTTTGAAAGTGCCAATCATTTTGAAATCAGTGTTTACAAAAGGTAGAGTTTAGAACTCCCTTAATGCTCTTTAAAAGGCTTAGCAAAATTCCCCCGCATTTCTTACTGTGTATGCATTGTTTATGCTAATAGTATATAATTATCTCATGCATAAATTGTTTTTAATAAAAGTATTTTACTTATGATTGTGATTTGTAGAAATTGTCTTTTCACGTTGCAGTGGGTGTGCATAAATATATAAACTGTTCCCGCAATGTCTTATTTCCTTCTAGATCCAAGAGATGAGATATTCATAGTATCCACCGACTTTCAGATGAGAACAGTCTGAGGTGTTTTTGTCTGAAAAATAATTATTACTAAGGTTGGTATATGAACTTTATCGTCTGAGGATATAATTTTCTAATCCCAGCTTTTAAGAACATCCTGTAGCCAATCATGTTATTACAATGGTCACAGCAGCACAGATTATTTCAGGGCATGAGTTTGAAGCTTTGTGAGAGGCAGTCACCTGTCCATACCACCCAACATTTGGGTAGCCGGCGCCGGGGCAGGGGGCGTGGACACATCACGATGGGGGAGTGGTCACACAACAAAGTGGATGCTGTCAGACTCCGGTGCATGCATAGCGCTTTTGAAGTACTAGGTTGCCCCATACTGTGCTCTGCCATGCATAGCAGCAGTGAACAGACAATACTTCCCAAACCTCCCCTATGGGACAAAGCAGTCCCAATCGGAATGACAGAACAGAGCCCTCAAAGTGGGGCTGTCATGCCTAAATCAGGATGGTTGGGAGGTATGCCTGTCTACTTGTGAGATAATGCTAGAGAGGACAGGGTTGCATGTGCAACAGTCCCATAATGCAGCAAAGGGAATGGATGCAAACATTATGCCACGGGCAAAGATAAATACCGAAAGGAACAGTTCCCCCCCACCAACAACACATAGCAGTATAGTGAGGCTCTAATCAAAATTGTGTGTAAAGATTGTGGTGGCAAACTCACCGTACAAGATTCATACATTCAACTTGTTTCATTTTTTCATCATACTCCAAGGGGTAAATGTATGAATCTCCGGATTCTTCATCTCCGGCATGTTCAGCCTCTTCAGCGCTTAAATTTAAAGCGGCGCTGCATTGTAAAGGGAAGCTTTAAATTTAAGCGCTGAAGAGGCTGAACACGCCGGAGATGAAGAATCCGGAGATTCATACATTTACCCCCAAGACTTTTTGCTGCTATTGGTTACAGAAATTTACTGCTGTTTATTCCAAATTATAAAAAAAAAACAATTAGGTGATGTAATATGTTGCCATAAGTTTTAGCTGTTTATATTGGACAGTTTTTTTTTTAAATTAAGTAAAGGTATACAAGACACAGCTCGGACATTGAACCTCCAGTTCTTCCAGCTGACATATATAAAAATATAGCACCAAGATCTTTGGAGTACACATTAGTAGTTTTAAGGAAGAATTATAGTTTAAGGGCCTCTGGAGACAATGCCTAAGGACTACCTTTCAGGACTAACTCTTACCTCCATGATATCTGTCATATTCATCATGGTTGACCAAATGGAAGCTTGTTGAACAAGATAACATCTGTTAATGCAGCTGCAGTTTGAATCATAATCTCATTCTGTTTCTTGAAGTTGTGAACAGAACAATCATTGACATTTGTCATTCTTCTACTGCAGCTTAAGGTTTGATATGGCCAATGGGTCCTTATGGTCTCCATTATGGTGTATATAATCTAGATCGTGTTCTGTATGCATGCACTACATTTTGTCTAAAAAGAACACTCTACAGTTTTATTATTATGATTATTACTTTCATAGAGTCTGGCTTAGAACGGGATATAAACTCAGTGGAGATGCCTTCATTTATGACTTGCAATGGATGGTTGGTGCAGAAGCCTCCAACAGAACCATGTCTGATGATCAGTGGGCACCTCATATTAGGAGACAAATCAAGAAAATAAAACATTCAGGTTTGCAGACAGTTTCTATGAGGTTTTATAGCTGCATCCATCATAAGAACATGTTTTATTAAGTGGTTCTTGTTGAGAGAGGAAGCAGGTCGCTGCTATTAATAATGAATCTTTCAAACTAAAGAGTGGGTAACGTCTAAGACTGTTAAGCAGATTGACAACTGTACCACCTTTTAGGTGAATGTGAAATATACTTCTTTGCTACAAAGACATCTGGCCTTTACCAAGCAAGACACATGAAAGCACTAAAAAAAGAAAAAGGAATATATCTCAGAATGACGTTGCACTGTTTACAACATTGCAGGAAGAGGCCCGTATAGATTATATGGTCTGTATGAAGATGTTTCTATAAACCTGGAACAAATGTTAATTCAATTACTTGGCATTAAGCCAACATCTGCAAGATTGTAAAAGTACGCTTTATTTCCCTCTAGGATGTATATTAGAGACTTGAGCTCACTGGACTTAAACGTATGTCTTAGGAAAGTCTGCTTTACGTCATAAGGTTATGTTCCAAAACCAACATCTATCATGTGTGACATTCTTTAAAACGGTGAAAGAGTTTGCTGACATTTTTTATGTTTATACACATAAATTAATACTATGTTATTACTTACATGTATAAGACAGCGGGGAAGAAATGTGATTCTATAGGCAACTCATATTAAAGGGAAAGGATCCAGCAAGTGAGTTACACATGTGAAGCGTCTATGGCTCAAAATGACTAGCTGTGGTTTAATCTGAGGAATAAACACACAACAGAGATCAGAACTATCCTGCACAGAGATCATTTTATTAGGAACATGGCAAATGAAGGATTTGTTGAGAAGTCATTCAAACAGCATGGCTATATATAAGATGATCTTCACATGCAGAGCACTCACTTGAATGTATGTGTATAGAAAGTATAATTCTAAGTATACTGAATGGTTTCTGTTTCATGTAGTGTAAATAAGACCCATTTATATGCCAGAGGACAGAAATTTACGGGAAGGGTTATTATTATTTCATTTTTTTTAACAGCTGAATTATGCAAGTAAGGAGGAATTTGGCTTACACTGAATTGTAAGTGATCTGATGGTTTGTCGTGACATCACAGATGACATCTATTGCTACAGATGTAGTCACGCGTAGAAACTGTTGGAGCAATGGCAGGAAGAAAGGAGGGGAAAGAGGAAGACTTCACAGTCTTAATTATAGTTTGGAACATCAGTTAATTAGAATTTAGTGACTCCCACATCTCACTGCCTCCACATAATATCATCACTAGTGGCTCTCTCTAATATTAAGGATTATGGGGAAAGATGGTGACTGGGGTCCGTGACAATTGCATTATAGGCTGTAAACATTATTATTAATACTAGTATTTATCGTTATTAATATTTTGCATCTCATCGATAACACCGATAACATTTTATATTGAATCATGTGAGTAAATATGCACATAAATATTTCAAAAAATTTGCTGTACTTGTCTTTCAAAAACTATATGCAATGCCATCAGTATGCATCGCTTCTGAGTTTATTAGCTTTTTGTAATAGATATCATTGTGTTCATGCAACACGATGTAAACTCTTCCTTTCAACGATGGTGTTCTGTTCGTTTTGTGGACATTTATTATAGATTCAGCGCTACACACTGTGGTGGAGCTATTTGACTCTTAGCACGGTTCTCCACGCAGAACAAACACTCAGTGATTGGAACACACAGTGATTTACATATCATTAACTGGTACACAGAAGGGCAATCTTATTAAAAGGCTATTAAAGCTCTTTTATCAAAGAGAGGCTTTTGATAAGGCTTTTGTTCTCATTCTCTGCAAATCATTAAAGCAACATAAAATCCCAAATATACAAACCAACCAAGACCTACCAGTAATCCCTTACAAATGATCCAAATGTTTCTGCCAGAGAGACACTATGTCATACAGGCCCTCGGTTACATAATGGTTAATATATTATGAGATCAGTTACTTGTTGCAGTGCTGTGCTTTTTCTCTCCTATGTTAAGGCTATATTACATACTTTTCAGGAATACCAGATGATTAGTTTTACTTTTGGTATTTTATTCAAAATCAGTAATATTATTCAGTACACCACTTATTCTTCTTCTTTTAAAATCACATGCTGTTTGGATTTCTCAATACATATAACATAAGCATACAGATTGCCAGTGATTGCTAAGCAATCCTGCATAGTAAATCATGGTGTGATTGTGATCAGCAACAGGCTAGGCATATACAGATGTAAAACTTCTACCACAGGCACAATCAACTGGTAGTCAGAGAATAAAAATGTAATTATAAGCTTACCTTGAGCATAGGGCAGGCATCACTTGTAGAAAACCCTTCAGAAATCGGATTTTATGCCTCTCTTTTTTCAGAAGAAAAAAAAAAAAAAATCACCCAGAAGTAATCAGTGAGAAAAATCAGCAAGGGAAAAGTGGAAGGCAAGAGGTGCCACACCTCCAGCCGCTCAATACTCTGATGTCCAGGGTGTACACATTACTTGCATCTAATCCAAGCAGGATCTGTGTCCCCTTTACGCTGCTGGAAATGGTACCCAGCTTTTGTGAGATGTAGCAGAGCTGGTGGTAGCTGAAAGTCTGTTTCTCTCTCCCTCGCAGCCCCAGTGCTGTAAAACAACAGAGAGAGATGTGAGCTACGAGGTAGACCGGCAAATGAAATCATTAAACACACAACACATCTGACACTGCATGCTAATGGGCTCAGCACCAGGAACCAAGCTGAAAAGTTACCCACAGAGCTGTCCATTCTATTGCATCGTCAAGAGGGCAAAACTCTTAGTCACACAAGCTAGGGCTTGCTAATCAGAAAGAACACCACACTGCTTTCATTTTGAAATGTATTAACACGCCTTTGATTCCCTACATTTACAGCACCACAGGTTCATTGAATTAAATGCTCCGGCTCCTCCGTTTCTAGTTTGCATTTGCTGCCTTGTGATCTCAGTAAAGCTGGTTCCCAAAGTACTGTACAGCAGTAAATATACTTCTTTCAAACAGGGGTTTCCAACGAGCCGGTGTTGTCCTATTAAATACCCACAGTTCTCAATGCCCCAGCCTTAGTTTTCAGGCAGCCTGTCATTTTCTTTCATTCGGTTTCACATGTTTAAAAAAATGGAAGCTGCACTTCAAAGAGGAGTGATCAGTTTGAGGCTCCTCAACTAGCCAATCTTTCATGTGGAAATAGGAAATGTCAGCTCTCATCTGTCAGAGGTAATGAAAAACAGTCACAACCAGATTCTTCCCTTATTTGGACACATTGTCTCCTTACCTTATGTAGAAGTCTCAATATTTGGGATCCACTATTGCTCAGCTGCGTGAAGTGGAGATCCTAGAGGAACCTTGTAGAATGGAGAGCAGTGTCAAGCATGCGAAAGGGATTACAAAGTCCTTGATGAACATCCATAAAATAAGCAGATGACAGTATCAGGATCTGAATCTGGTCACTTGGTAATAGTGACATGGTCCAGGCAGCATCACCTCCTGTGTATTCAGGTTGAATACAGTAATTCTCATCTTTTTTCCCCCCTCTCTCTCCCTCTATATCTCACTCCTGCAGAGAATAATATGGATTAAAAGGCAGGTGGCGCCCTGCTCTATAACAGAATGTAGACCTAATATTTCCTCACATGCTGAAGAAGCAGACTCCTGGTCTTTTACATTTAATTCCGCACAAGCGAGTAACAGGTCCACAGACTGTAGAGGAAACAAGGCTTACTGATTTTTTTCCCCCTCTCCCTCGTTCATCCTGCTGATGACTTCAAGGTTGCTTTTTTTTTGTGTGAGTGGCTATTTTTAGGTTCTTACACTGTCCTATATCTCAGAGGTGATGCTGTGATACAGATCAACTGCTAGATGAACAGACCTCCCATGCTCACTAGGATCGGGCAGATACGAGGGTTGTGTGGTGATGGAGATATTAACCCCTAGCTTCCAAAGGGTCATGGAATTCTTAGCAAAATTGACACTTTTTGCAGCAGATAAAGGGTTAATTAAGAATCCCGTTTAACCCTTGCTGGGGATGTCTGCACAATTTTACTATCGTGTGAAACGATGATGTCTTATGACAATCAAGCAATGATTTACATTCCCTGGGATAGTCAAACGACACCATTAGTCACTTGTTTCTTCATTGTGTGGAGGAAGGGGGGATTACATTAAATGCACAAATGTGTTTCAAGACACAAATCACTGGGTTAAAGGTTCATTAACTATTCATTCTCACATGTTTAGTGCACAGAAACCACTATTGATAGGGAACGTTTATTTCTATACAATATAGAAGGGAGAACAGGGGTTAATGTATTATTATTTTAAAATACTAAATGTGGCTGGCATACAATTTAAACTGAAGAGGCAATACAGGTTCATGTCAGGAGCGCAGGATGAGTTTAATATCCATTTAGGAAGTAAAGGAAGGTTGATTGAGATTCCAGTTAGGTAAATGGTTAATAACATCTACACAGCTCAGTAGATTTGCATGTAACTAACACTGGGTGGTTATTTGTGTGTGAAGCAGACAGGGTCACAAGCTATTCATTTTCAGAATACCAATGGAGTATCCATTTTGAGGCACAGACAAGTCTTATCCAAACCATTTTATTGTGTTGTCATTCTTTGCAATTCTGTGTCTCAATGGTATTTCTTATAAAGTGCCAGTCACATAATTAGCTCATTCTAAGAAAGGATTTGCAGGGATTGAAAGATTTCACATTGGGACTTTGGAGGGTTTATACACATTAATATTAATCTTGCTTTTTAAAACATGATGTTATTCTAAATTAATGCATTACATGCATCACCTATGATGTTATCTTTACTAAAATTACACAGACAATCATTCATATTTTCAATATCGCCTATGCATGTGCATAACATAGGGCTATTGTTGGCATTCAGCAATTATTATTCTTTACCACCTTTACAATGAACTATGTTCGGAATCAATAAACAGCTAGGAAAATGTTAGGAAATAATTGGGAAATGGGGGTGGTGGATAGTACAGCTGCCCAGTGATATTACACAACATTATAGGTGAACTCTCATATCTATAACTGAAGCAGATAATTCCAGTCAGGGCTTCTGGATTTTTCCAAATACCTCTTGGGATTATATATATATAAGTATGTCTCACACAAAACATTATTGATACATGAAGCTAGCTACTGGAAAAAAAAATATTTTCATGTTTCTGGATGTATGTAAGACTAAATGTATTCACTGTACATTATTCAATGTTTTTCAATGCCTGTCAGTCAAAAGCATGATTGAAGTTTATGAACTAGAATTAATTTGATCAAATCAGCTATATGGCACCATAAATGGGATGCCAGAGACAATGACCACCCTACTGTATATTTTACATGGTTCCTTAGTCCAAGCATGCATAGAAACATAGGCAAGAGTAGCCTGAGGGATATAAGTGGTGGATCTGAGGTGATATGGAATAATCGCTACTTAATGTCAGACTAAAGGTTTGGAATAAGACAGCTTGATAGCTTCATTAGAAGGCCACCGTTGTTGTGATATATATAAAGAAAGAAAAAAGTTAAGCTAATCTCAACACCTCAATATAAATGACCAAACTGATATTTCAAATCAGACCAACATGTGCATAGTTGTATCTATAGCTACAATCAACAAAACCTGTATTTGAATGTAGTACTTATACCCAGATTAGCCATTTAAATGACCACAAGCCTCAATGTAATACTATAGCACACTGGACACAATGGAAACATGAGAGGTCATTTTATTTTGTCTCTACCAATCTTTTGGATGAGAAATCCCCATTTTACTTTTCTGCTATTGTAGGATTGGTTAAATAAAGTGTATATAACATAGGGGGTTCGTCAGTGTGTTCTTACATGTGAGAGCAGGTCAGCTGAATACAGCACTGTGTAGTCTTAAGAGAAGCATATTCTATACCAGATGCTTAATTATTTCTGAAGTTAATGTAAACACACGTTCAAGAGTTTTATGATGAAAGAGTCACATTCCTTCTAGAGACAAAGATCTTTTTCTAGATAAGTCATTCTCTGTAAAAAAAAAAAAAAAAGAATCTATACTAAGCTAAGACAAATTTGCTTGTTTCAAATAAATCCTATTCCTGGGTTATAGCAAAAACAATAAAAGGGTATTGATCACAATTGCAATGTGGAACCTGATGACGTGAGGTGTGGTTGGGGTATTTTAAAGCAATCATGTAAGAATGTAACTAATAAGACATGGTCATTGGATTTTTACATGTCATTTTTAATGCAAGTAAAAATGCATATCAAATGCAAAAGTGTATGATTATAAATTGATTTCAGTTTTAATTGTGTTTTTACTACCACCTGTAAGCTTTCCCATGCGTTTAAATGCGGAGACGTTATCACAACGCAATGGAATGCAATGCATGAAAAATGCCAATAGGTATGGGAACACTTATTACAATGGCTTCTAGTGGCAGATCTGTTTACATGCACATTACAAATGTTAGCAACACATTAAATAATTTACAAAATGCCAGTGTCTATATGGTTTAAAGATGGGGGTATCAAAAATATACCACAGGCAACACAATTTGTTAATGTGACAGCTTTTGCTTTTTTATGCATTAATAAAACCTTAATTTGAAATATTTTTTACCATTTGCAGATCTAAATGTATATTACCTGTCATAATTTTTTATGCATTTAGATTTACGTGTTAGCTTGTAAATAACGATCACATGTTCATCTACTAACATTTTTTTAAAATATTTTCTATTAGTTGCTCCTGTGCTACTGGCGTTTTCTCCACTGTGAAAGATTGTGGATTCCATCTGTGCACAATATTCTTGTTTACCAATAATCTATAATCTTCCCCAAGTATCACATGATCTTCATGTTATAACACAGGCAGACTTTGTTATCACAGTTAGAATGTGCATATATATAATATCTATTATATACTGAAGCATCAACATACAAGAAGCACTGACTTAGGTGGGGGAAAAACTTGATGACACTAAAATTGAAAGGTGTATTGTACTACATTATAATACTATAGGAAACTCAATGCACTCAGACGAAACGGTCTATAGGCAATTCTAGTGCATTTTCTTGGCTAGATATTATAGGAAACAATATGTTTGCACTGCTGCTTATTTATTGGGTGTATTAAAGGAGTTTAGTGCCCTTCTTATGTATTTTCCACCTTCCCTCATGTGAGTCATTTAGTAGGGGGTGCTCCTCCTGACGTTCACTGTTTGAGAGGGTTCTGTATTATTGGTGATCTCTGTCAGTCAGCCGCTATAAATATTTCAGGAAGGGGACCTGTGGATAAAATGAATAATAAACTAAGAGTCCTAGATAGCAATAAACCAAGTGAATGTATGTAAACATTGATAATTTTCACCTAGAATTGGTATAACCAACCTGCTGCTGCTGTGCTACAGTTGAGGATATGCTGGGAGTTGTATTTCAAGAACATCTGGAAGGGCACATGATATTTAAGACTGTTATAGAGATGGGTGCAGGTCAGTGATTTAGACCTGTGCAGATATGAACAAGTTAAATATAAGAACTTTATAGAGCTTTGCCTAACACCACAATCACCACAGTTTGACAGGAGCACTCGTTTCACAGAAGTATGCATAGTTTTACATGAAAATGCATTGATTTATGGACAAGATGGCAACATCTGCTGTGGTGCAAAAGTTTGTATTACCTGATAGGCGGACCTGTGTGGGTAAAGGACACTCCTTGTTAAGTGCATATTAGAGGCCTGATTTTGAGTTAGGAGCGAAGCAAAGAAAGAAAGCAAATTTGCACCTTGGCAAAACCATGTTGCATTAGAGGGGGGGGTAAATTAAAAATGTAGAGACATATTTATAGCTGGGGTAGGGCATGTCATAGATCAACTTTAATTTCAGTATTTGTGTGCAACATGAAAAAACAGCCAGTATTTTCCTTGCGTGAATAAAATAAGTCAATTTGTACCCCTTGCATTCTAACATGGTTTGTCCAGGTGCAAATTTGCTCCTTTTCTTTGCTTTGCTCCTAACTCAAAATGAGACAACTAGGATCGCTAGTCCCTCTTGGTTTGCACTGAAGTGCAGAAATTTCTTTTTGTCTTGCACAATCCTTTTCTACCCACAAAATGACTTCAATTCTCTGCCCCCTCTTAGATCCTGAAGATTGTGTCTTGTCCATATTCTTAAAAAGGGGTGCACATTGCGGCTTCATTTGCACTTCTTGGCACACTTTAAAATTAAAACCTCAACACAAAAAAGTGGCACATGTAGAAAAGAGAGTGCCAAAGTCACCTAGCGCTCATGAAAAAATGAAGCCATAAATGAGACTAAACAAAGCAGAATTTAAGAAGAAAAAGATAAACTCTTAAATGAATAAAGGGAGTGGTACTAAAATGTTTTTTCTTTTATTTGCACTAATATGATAGTAGGTTGTATTTATTTAGATATTTTCTGTCTTCCACCCTGTGTTTATTTATGGTGCATCCTCCAATTTGCAAATTATCTGCACCAGATATGTCTCTTCCATAATAACTTTCTACAGGCATTTTATCCAGAAGCTATTAGTGAGGTGCACTCCCAGAACAATTAATACTGTATTGCCCAAACAAAGAAAAAAGAAAGTTCTGATACTGAACGCAGCTTTGTTATTTACCAGTACTAACACAAAAAATAATCTGTTCTTTATTTTTTATAAAAAAAATCTTTTGTTGCTTTATTTAATCACTTAATATTCTGAAGAATAATTGAATAACATTATAAAGTAAATAATATACCAGTAACAATTAAAGTGATATCCTTGAAAGGGAAATATTATTAAGAGGACCAATGGGGTGATTTTTCTTTCTCACACTTTTTAATCTGTTTCACATTAAGTTTTTCAACTTCTGATCACCTATAAATAAATTTTACTCTTTTATTTAGCTTGGGAGAGTTCAATACTATATTAAGCGATTATATAAAGCGACAAAAGCAAGAAAAGATTTTATATACTGTATATAAAAAATATACAATTTATTCATAAATAAGTAATAAAGAACAGGTATTTTTTTCTTAGTACTGGTAAAGAATTATTTTTTCTTTGTTTGGGCAAAACTAGTTTTAATTGCGGTTTGAAAATAACCTTTTTTGAAGATTGAGAACAATAGATGCTTTCTCTGTAGCTCTGATTAACTAAGCCAGGCTATTTTTATATATTACTCCTTCATTTTGACTGTTTTGTTTTAAATAGGAAAACACGGTGTAGAGCAATGAACAAAATTAGGTTCCATTAAGATCCACTGTAGAATGCCCTGAAGGTATTATAGGAAGTTCGATTCTGTACATTTTTTTTTTTAATAATTTAATGAAAACAGATCAGGGCATTTTTCATTAAACCCCATGAATAATTAATGCCAGAATATTTCAATCAGTGAATGTTAATTGATACTCAGCTCAACAAACAGACATCAGTGAGCATTTAATGGAAGGTGAAGGTGGGGTTGATTAACTCTTATCATGCTTCATGATATTCGGTAGCTACTATGGTAATGAGTTTTAAGGATTGAATGTAAAAGCAAAAAGTTTGTCATTACTCTCATTGGTATCTAGATTTCTGTAGCTTGGGATGCTTATGACTAAATATAAGCAATATTGCAGTGACTTTTTTTTTGCAAATCAAGTGTTGTGGCTGAACCAGTGATTTAAGTTCCAGTTTCGCTTTTGCTTCACCATTTCGTTAAATGACAGTCTTTGATTGTTTGGACATGCTGGCACTTGTGGAACTAGAAATGCCAGCATGTTCTGACGGTCAGGGCTTGCTGGAATATGTCGTTCTACAGTAGTCCATTATAGAAATAAACACACAGATACATTGATTATTTTTTTTTAAATAGACACCCCAACCCCTCTTATTAATGTCTGTTATTAAACCCTTTAATTGAACTGCTAAATCCAAAAGGAATATTTTTCCTTAATAGTCTATAGTGAATCTTCATTCAGGGGAAGGAACTAAAAATATTAAGAAATGAACACAACTGCTCCTTATGAATCCCTCCTGCTAAATGACATAGAAGTGAATGGAGGTGGAGAAGACTTATGACATCTACTGAAGTGTAGTGTTATATTATGCCTATGATATATATTTGCTCTAGATCCATTCATAGACCAGTATATATGATTCAAGACAGTACAGTTTTCGGTTACCTATAGAAGTACAGTGTTACATGCATGTTGCATTTTTCTTCTGGGCACCAGCATCTATATTATAATGTAGTTCAATAATAAAGTATGCTATCGATCTGAGTGTAGTGTTATGTTTATGATGCATTTTCCATACCTACTGTGGCTGAACAGTATACAAGTGTTATGTTAGCTATAAAATAAGAACATGTAACTATGTAAAATAAATATTTTAATGGCAAACAAAAAACAGCTCAATTATTATCAATGTAAAATGAAATTAGGGTTATAAAATTTACATTAGTTCATTGAAAGCTCTTGAAAAATAAAGATTAGGATGTGATATATACTTACAACTTCGTATACTATATGTATGACTTTCAAAGTCAAATTGTGCTACAAGGGGCCAAATGTAAAAGGTGTTTTATCATTTAGATTTTTACCTAAGCACACTACTATATTGAAGAAATTAGAATGATTGTTGAACCCTCTCCCAATGTCCTATAGCTTTCAATAATTAATTGATTGTTTTCACATTCCTTAGTCTTTATAACTAGCTATTGCCAATTCAATCAACTAATGCTGCAAAAAAATATGTAATTTACAGAAGTTGTGTAATGTAAGTAAACAACATGGGGGAATGTTTTCAAAAGTATTTCAGATAACTCTTGGGCCAGTTACTGTAAATTGGTATATTCCTCAAACAGTATTTCTGGCTGGATAGCACAGCTTCATATTAGCACATTATAAACAATGAATGTAATATATTAAAAATAATAAATATTTTGTAGAATACTAACATTTAATAAAATTAAATAGGAAAAACAACAAAGAATAAGCAAATAAATTAAATAAGCTGAAAAGGGAAACCAGTTCATTTAGAAATAAATGCATCTCATGGCCAACCTTTCCTGAGATACAATTTTTATCATTCAACTGGTCTCTTCCTTGCCTCTGAGCTTCCCTTGACTGTCACTGTTGCAGTGTCAAGGACCAGTGTATGAGACTATGCCAAGTATTAGTGAAACATATATTTTGTGTACAGTAAAACTTTATTTGTTTTTCTTATCTTAATATAACATGGCATGTGTTTAGAATATATTATTTGTAATTTGGTAAATATATTTTTGTTGTATGCATTATCTGCATTTATGTTCTGTTTATGTTTTGTTGTGCTTATAATAAATGTACAAATCGAACATATTCTATTGCAAATATACAACATGTGTGTCCCTGGAAACCTTTTGCACTGCAGATCCTAAGGATTACACTGCTTTTCCACAAGACTTTTAATTATTTTGTTGATATCTATTTATAATAAGCATGTATAGTACAGCATCCTACAGAATTGATTTTTTTGGACTGGCTCAGTAAACAGTTTTTGGGTTATTTTAGAATTCAGAAGAAATGCAGCTGTTTTAATCGGCTTTATTTTCTGCTTGTTACTCAGATCTGCTATGCAGTTCAGGTGTTTCTCCCTGTTTGGAAGGCTGCATTTTAAAAATGCTCACCTGTCCTGCACTCATTGATAGTGCTGGCTTTACACACTAGCTCCCTGGTTCTTGTATCTGTATCCTGTGTGCTTCTGACTTTGCATCAAGCTGTTCCTGGCTCATTATTCAGTATGTCCTAAATTCAGCATTCTGCTGGTTCTTGATACCTGATTTTGCAACTTATAGTATGCTGGTTTCTGATATCTTGCATTGCATCTGCACACTATTCATATAGCTCTACACAGTATCCTCAGGCATGGACTGAGATAATTATCATTGCTCACTCTGCATACCTAGGGGTCGGTAATCATCACAGTTAATACTGAAGTTTGACTTGAGTAGAACTTGTTGGCTCCTCATTATATCACTCCATTTCATCTGGAACTGCATCTGGAATTTTTTAGGAACTTCCTCCTAATCACTCTATAGGCCTCTCTTTTTAATTTTTTCATGGATTGTCATTTCTAGGCTAAATATATAGTTGTCTGTATTTGACCAGGATCTACAGTTATTGTTTGGTAAAGCTTCTGTCCCTCAAGGTTACCACAATAAAATAAAATGATTTTCTGTCTGAAATAATGCAAGAATGTGATTGGCTAGTGTGAGTCAAAATGGTCTGTATCATTAAATCACCTTCATACTGTGAATGTGTGCATGGCTTTGATCGCAAAAAAACACTTTGCGCCCAAAGTTCTAATGTATTGTGTTATGGATTATAAATGCACCCGGTGCACAACATACTACACTTATGTAGATAATATACAGTAATACTTTATGTAGTTCGTACCACGGATGCTTTTTGGTGCAATTGCTTGAATATGTTCGATGATAAAATGATGCAGATCCTTGTGATTCATGCAATACAATAACTTTCTTAGAATAGTTGATATACTTCAGGAAGACGTTGTAATGAGAAACCACGAGGGCGACTAAGGAGAAACACCTGTTCCATGTCAAATATTTTGACAGATATACCTCTTGGGACTTCAAATGCATCTAATGTATTGAAGAAGAGGGCCTGTGAGTCATTAGAAGCAAAATCCTGTGGAAGTGCAATATTCTCTCCTCAATCTGCCAAACTCCAGTGACTGTGGAGCAACCTGAATAGGTGATAGCCACGTATCATTAGTAAAATGAGGAGAAGACTAGCATGAGGTATAGAAGACATATAGAACTTTAATAATAAGAGTGATGCTTTGTTAATGTAAAATTATGTGGAGTAGTAAGTCGAGGACGTGGACATGGCAAATATAGAGAAACAGGAAGAGGAGATGGTGCATATGGTGGATGTAAAGTATGAGCAGGAAGAAAAGGTTGATCTTCCAAATATGGAGGAACAGCCACCTGTGGAACCCCAACAAAGTAAATATTGTATATTACCTACATCACATTATGTAAATCTCACATGCTATATGCCTTAGACTAGGCATTTCATGACAAAATGTTTCACAATATATATAAGTGTATGTGTAACTTTAGATATTATCAGACATTTTTCCCACCAGAAACGCGGAATTATTTTTCTTTGTGGTGTGACTGTTTTAGTACATGGTGGCAGATACATTTTACCTAGCTTCCTAACCTACTGCTTTTAAAACCTCTGGAAAATGCTTGTGTTGTATAAGCTGCTTGCTGAAAGGCTATAGGCTTTACTGAAAATCTGGAAACAGATTCTGGTGTTTATGGATGGAGAAAGAGGGTGGGCTCCATCCATTAGGCCTTTTAACCGGGTCTTACAGGTTATGTGTGCTCCTGCTGTTAATCAGGAGTTGCACCTGAGTGGTGCAGGTAATTGTCAGTCCTGAGGTGAATATTGGGACCTAGGAATGACAAACTACCTATCCAAATTTCTTCCCAACTACAGTGAGACAACTGCACCACTAAGACAGCTCCTACACCAAGATACAGAATGGTGCTGGCACCGACACAGCAGGCTGCATTTACAAAATTAAAAAAAACATGTTTACAAGCCCTCCAGTACTTCAGTACTTTAATGTGCATTTATGGGGGGGTTATCTCTGCAGATGCCTCGCAACACAGACTGGGTGATCTTTGCCTTCAAAGTAACAGGCCTATAGCCTTCTCCTCCAGAGCACTGACTGAGACTGAATCACGATATGCACAGATTGAAAAATAACTTTTGGCGTTAGTATTTGCCTATAACAAGTTCAGACCATCAACCACTCATCACCATACTGAGGAAGCTTCTACATAATGCTTCTACCCACATACAAAAATTGGTGTACAGAAATACCATCTGGATATCGTATACAGGTGTGGCAAATAATTATTTGTGACTGATGCCCTCTCCCAGGCCTACTTACCTGACACTGAGTGCCCACCAGTTGAGGATGCATATGACATTATGTCTGTCTAAAAATGCTAAACTCCAGCCAGATGGATGAGCTACAGCGTGAAACCTTGGCAGACAATCTGTGCCAATGGCTGTCTCAAATCATATTATAATTGTGATCCCAGTGATCTAGGGAGATTTGTACCCATTCTTTGTCATGGGAGATGACCTTACTCTGTCTGATAGAGTCATCCTGAGAGATCAGTGATTCATAATACCGTACACCCTGCAGAACTACTATGCAAAGCAGCTCCACCAGGGGCACTTGGGCCTTGAAGTCACCAAGCGCAGGACCAGAGAGTCACTATATTGGTCCCACATGTTCAGTGACATTGGAAGAGAAGTCTCCATATGTGACCCCTGCAATGCTCAAAGCACATTAACAAAAGGAACCTCTGCACCTACACAAGATTCCTGACTTGCCCTGGTCTGTCACTGCTGCAGACACCTTTAAATGGAGAGGAAAGGAACATCTAGTTTTTGTGGACTCTTACTCAGCGTGGTTTGAGATTGACTACCTCAATCGACCCAATCACACCAGCTTTACTGTTATATTGTTATTGCCAAACTCAAGAGACACTTTGCTATACATGGCATCCCACAACAACTCATAACGGACAATGCCATACAATTTATGAGTAAAGAGTTTAAAGAGTTTGCAAACACCTGGAATTTTCAACAGCCCTCATTATCCTCAATCCAATGGGCTAGCAGAAAGAGCTGTCCACTCAGTCAAACACCTGCAGGAAAAATGCACATGTGATAACACCGATAACTTTGCAGCACTGCTTAACCTAGAACTGCACCACGAGATGGTTTACTATCACCCGTCCAGCGGTTTTTGTCGCGCCACCACAGGACTCTCATGTCTCTTACAAAGAAATAATTGCAACAGCAAATACAAACAAGAGTACAAATGGTACTTACCTCAAAGTGGCTATCCAACAACAGAAGTTATGGCTGAGCAGCACATCGTTTTTCACGTTTTATTACAGGTCAAGCTCTCCGAACTCCTTGTGGATATGATATACCTACCACCTCTGAGAATCTGCTCATCCCAACAGTTACGTGGTACAAGCTGAGGGTGCCACCTACGAGCGTAACCATCGCCACCTGCTGAGTGTGCCTGAGGAAGTTCCTCCATTTCAACCATGGTTGACACAGATATCATTTACATTTCACAGGAGCCAAGAGCTGAAGGGCACTTAACCATACATTCAGACACTAGATTACCACTTGACATGCCTGAATGCTCAGGTGGGTCATCAAGAAATTTGAGTGTTATATAACTCAGTGGTAATTCTTACAAAACCTTTTCTCCCATTAGCTTGCCACCATATTCTACCCTACCACCACTTTAGGCTTAACCCATTATCTGTATCTTGAAGGGAAGGATATAAATGTATGATCTGCCAGAGCTTGGCAGGAAGTAAGGTCGTGGGCTATGCATGCTGGGATGTTCCTGTTCTCTATTCTGCATTTTAGTTATGTATGTTATGCTAAGTGAACACATTATGTTTCACTTCTGAGAGTTGTCACTCCAGACTTTCTACACTCACATCTACAGTCTGTATAATTTTACATTTTAGCCAGTTAGTTCATTACTTACAGCAATTAATTACAGAGTATCTAAAAGTATCTATAAAATTGTACATGGCATGCATTAATGCATTATTCTATGTTTTTCTGCAGTTTGTTGGCATGAGACATCCGTGTTCAGTATACAACATAAGATAGCAGAATACACTGACATTAAACATCACAAGACATAATATGATACCATCAAAAAATTATTGGCACATGTGAGCAAGGACAATATAAAATACACTGGCATTATCAATGAAAGTAGCATATGGTATATATAAGAAGTACAGTATATAATTGCAAATGACATGTATAACCTTTGATGTGCTTGTATGTGTATGCTCATAACTACAATAAATAACATTACTATTAAAAAATCATGTTCTGTCCATGGACGTTTTATCCCTTGCAAAGTCTTTTTTTTCTACATTTTTTTTTATTAGGGGTCAGATACACAGTAACCTGTCGTGTGTGCAGGAAGTAATTCTCAGCATCAGTTTTTATACTGTATGTGCGAAAAATTTCACATCACTACCGATATTACTCTGTGTGCTAGATGTAATTCTCTGCCACTGATTCATTTCTGTGATGCAGCTGTTAAATGACACGTTTCTCAACATTGAATAAGGCTAGGACCCTTATATTCTACACGTGGTTATCATGATGAAATGTGTATTTTTTTATCGCTGCTTATCGCACTGATAAAAGATTACTTTTCGTTGTGATTTACTATTACTTTATCACTGTGGCAGCTTAGAAACAAGGGTTATTAATCACACTTGAGGCCCCCATTCCTCTGTACTGAGTATGCTCGAATGCCAGAAGCCAAAGTGGAAATCAATGTTCGATTTCCACTTAAAAAATAAAAAGAACAAAAAAGACACAAAAAAACCCAACAAAAATTTGTATCTAAAAATATAATTGATATAATAAAAAAAAACCTCCAACCAAGAAAATACTATTAATCTGTGGATGGGGCAATAGCCTGATTCATTTTCAAAACTTACAACCAGAATAAAATAATGTGTTGCATTAAGCTTTTTTGTCACTTTCTCTTTCTGCTAACAACATACTGAAAGGGCATTAGCAGTACAAGTACCACCACAATACTTGATATATAAGATTAACCTTTTTTCTGGCAGTAGTGATGTTATCACCGGAGGCAACATCATCATCATCATCACCATTTATTTATATAGCACCACTAATTCCACAGCATTGTACAGAGAACTCATTCACATCAGTCCCTGCCCCATTGGAGCTTACAGTCTAAATTTCCTAACACACACTCAGACAGACAGTGAGAGAGAGCGACTAGGGTCAATTTTAATAGCAGCCAATTAACTTACCAGTATGTTTTTGGAGTGTGGGAGGAAACCGGAGCACCCGGAGGAAACCCACACAAACATGGGAGAACATACAAACTTCACACAGATAAGGCCATGGTCGGGAATTGAACTCATGACCCCAGTGCTGTGAGGCAGAAGTGATAACCACTTAGCCAACTGTACATGTATAAGTTGCAATCCAATGAAAAATAGAGCCCTTAATTAAAAGCATGACTTCATTCAAGACTGCAGAAAGAGGTATGGACTTGAGCAAAATGTGACAGAAAATAAAATTCTTTATAATGAGAATGTATGTGATTCTTCTGAGTGGGCTAAGAGCATGGCAAAGTGCAAAATTAATATATGCATGTAAATTAAATTTATAATGAGTGTAACATTAACATTATATTTGAGACTTTTCTGAGTATGCTCTACAAAATTGTACAAATCATAACCATTTTTATTGTCCGCCATCTTAGGTATGGTTCTGCGCAAGTGCAGAGTGGTCCATTTAAAAACTTTAAAAACTTTCCTGACTCCTTATTTGCTCTCTGTCAGCCTTCCCCTATTTAAGGCACCTTTGACCTACTCCCAAATGCTTGTTCTTGGTCCTCACTCTGCTGAGGTAGCTGTGGTTAACTCACCTCCTGGTTCCTTACCTACTCAGCTTCTCAGCGCCTCCTATCACCTCACCTGCTGGCCGGATAACTTCATCTCCACGTCTGTGGTAATATCTGCAACCTGCAGAGCATCTCTACACCTCATCTTACCTCAATTACTATCCGCAGATCATCACCACTACTCTGGTGCTATTACCTGCAACCCGCAGAGCATCTCATTACCTCCTATTACCTAGTGTGCTCTATCCTCTACATTCTCCCTGAATAGCTGTATGACTGTATGAGGACCGCGACCTGCGCAGCGGAAGTCACTACACCCATACCCTCTTGCAGGGTCCCTGGAGAAGACCATCGGCTCCGTTAGACTCCACGCCTCTGGTGAAGTAGACAACTATTGGCAGAATTCTGGGTTGAGAATCCTAGTGACCGTGACAGATTTAAATAGCATAATTCGGAGTTATACCGGACTTCATATTAGTTATCTCTATGCCAGGCTATGAGGAGTGACTAATCACTGCATTCTCTCTTTCATCAACAGGTAATTATTCCTACCTTAGCTGCACCAGTGTCTGAGCTGTATTAAGAAAGTATATTTTTATTTCTTATTCCTTTCTCTGCTTGTTTGTTTAAAACTTTTATTGCAAGTCTTTGCTGAGGTAGTTTATTGGGGTTTGATTGAAGACATTGATCACATGTTTTTGTTAACCATATATAATCATTTTAGAACAGCTGCAAGTCAGGGGTAGCTGCTTAGCTAGTGTGCAATTACAAGTGTATTAAGATTTAGAAAGCATAATTCAGAGTTACACCAGAGTTATGAGAAGAACATTATACCCATTACAACAGCTTCACAAGGACACCAGTCAGCATTCACTTGAAACTCCATATTCTACTCCTGGGGGTATATTTGCTAAACTGGGGGCTTGAAAAAGTGGAGATGTTGCCTATAGCAACCAATCAGATTCTAGCTATCATTTTGTAGAATGTACTATATAAGTGATAACTAGAATATGATTGGTTGCTATAGGCAACATCTCCACTTTTTCAAGCCCCCAGTTTAGCAAATATATCCCCTGATGTTTTGATCTCTCCCTGGCTGCAAGTTTCACATGTTTTAGACTCTGATCATATTTTCTTCTCAGCTCATGAAAGTTTGTTTTATCTCTGAGTTTATTTCCCTGCAACATCCCCTCTGTTTAATTAGCCTACTGTAGTACTTGCTCAGCCACTCCCTCTCGCTGCTACAGCTGTTTCAGACTTCAATTTATAATTGCACTTTCGAGGCTTCTCCCACATTCCCAGTCCTAGGGACCGCGAGGGAGATGGTGTAGGTGTCCTACTGTCTCCTGGCTACACCTTCAGTGTTTTCCACCCTGAGTGCTCCCTCTCCTTCTTAGAACTTTACTTTATCCGTCACTTCTCCCCTCTCCACCTTCGTGTTGCTGTCATCTATCATTCCCCTGCCCCTCCCTCCTTGATATCTTCGCCCCCTGGCTTTCCCATTTCCTCTCTTCTGATCTTCCCATTATTATTATCAGTGATTTTATCATCCCTACCGACTCTCCTATTACTACAGCTGCCTCTAAACTTCTAACTCTCACTTCTTCCTATGACCTCTCCAATGGACATCTTCTGCCAACCACCGTGATGGTCACTACTTGGCCCTAATGTTCTTCCATCTCTGTGACATCTCCAAATTCTACAATTCTGTCTTCCCACTCTTTGACCACAACCTCCTTCCTTTTCCCATCTCTTTACCTCTTGGCTCCCCTCTCCCACCCAAAGCCACTGGCACGCAGCAGTCCATCAACAGCATCGACCCCATCATCTTTGCATCCTCCTTCAAACCCCTCCTCACTGCTATTTCTTCCCAATCATGCCCCAATGCCGCTATCACTCTTTACAACTCTTTAGTCTCTGTTGCCCTTGACATTGCTGCCCCAGCCACCCTCACATAGTGTGGCTGGAGCTGCAAGAACGGGACAAAGTTCTAAGTTTCAGCTCTTCTTGAAGGTTATTTTTATTTCAAAGTAAGATGGCACCCAAACATTGTTAAAACATTGTTACAGGGGATGGTCATATAAACCATTTGTTACAATCCTGGGTTTGCAAACATAGGTGTTTTTCTGGCACACAAACCTAGAGAGCTTGTTAATTTAATGTATTTAACAATTCATTTTTAGTTCAAGTTCATCTTTATGCATGGTAAGTCATTTCTGTCAGCAAAGCAGTACACAAATGCATTTCTAATAATTTGCGTTGCCTCATGTTCCAATCAATTTTTTTTCAAACAGCCAGTGCTTTTCTGTTTAACTTGCAAAAAATGTAATTAGCCTCAACAGAAGCACATGTGAAACACATTTACAAGCTTTATCTTGCATTAACAGGAAATGGATTTGAACGTTAGTAGAACTTTTATTTTAGTAACTAACAAGATTTTCAAAAGGTAGGATATTCAACATAAAATTGGAAACATATTCTGTTACTGGAAGAGCATCCACAGTAAACCAAACTTCCTGGTAAAAAAGTATTTTTCAAAAAAACGTAAGCTTTGCATAAATGAAAATATCACATCTAACCAAGACCTACCATCTCATTTCGCCCACCCCATTACCTTTTTACATTCACCTGATATTTTTCTATTTTGGCCTCATTCCTATTTTGTATAATGAGATACAAAAAATACAGAAATTGCAGCCACACTCAAAGGGTGCATAATTTTGCAGTTCTGTGCTGCATCCAGGGCCGCCCATAAGAATAATGCCTGTCCTGACAATTTCTGATCCTGGGCCCAGCTCTCTTTAAGTGATAAGTTTGAAAAATGTTATATCTCATCTTCAAATTAATAAAATTAAGAGTGCTTAAAGCAAACAATTCAACTGAACATGAGCAAAAAAAACTAACTTTAGACAGTAGTAAACCACTACATCTGTTTTACTGTGCTGGTTTTCTAACAGGTGGGTGAAAATTGGCACGTCCTGAGTATCCAATAGGCTGACTAGACTGCAGCTTAGGGCACAACACTTTTTGGGGGTACAAAATTGTGACATGGAAAGGTATAAATTTAAATTAATTTAAAAATATTAGAGAATAGTTGGTCTCCAAAGTAAAAATTAAAACATGAAGGAATAATGTAATAAGTTTTTAATCTTGACATATTCCTATGGTATGAAGACAATGGGTCATCCTTGGGGAGCACTTAAGACATGGAGACAAGGATGGTAACAGGTGCAGACATGACAGCCCCCTCCCCTTTCACATCTTCACTCTCATTAGCATTGGTTCTTGCCACCACTCTGCCATACAGTTGTGATTTCAATGAAAATAAAATGAGTGACACATATTGCTGTGACCCTTTCAAAACACTAGAACATAAACATTGGGGTTGGGTGAAGGAAGTAGGATTTTAAATTAAGGACAAGTTCGGTTTTTCCTACCATGTACTAGCCTGGCATGGAAGGCAATGGGCGTTATGAGTGTATTAGCCTAGTGCTACCTGAACCCTTAATCAGGCCCTGATAACTGGTTATTCCCACTTTCTGCAGGTCAGAAGATCATCTGTATACTGTAGTTGTTAGAAACCTACCTGCTTCTGTGCTTGCTGATTCCTCTGTCTCTGTGTACAGCTCAGCACTATCTGGTTCAGGCAGTCACATGATCGTGGCTGATAGGTGGCATGTACAATCTGCAGAGGATATAAGGCTCACCTTGACATTGCAGATGTGTCAGAGCAACAAGTTACCACTTGGCGTCTGGCTCTCCTTGTGCTGCTTCCTGGTGTTTCCCTGTGTGTGACCTATTGGCTTGTTAGACCTCTTTTTCTGGACATCACCTCTGCTGCCTTTGCTCCTGTGTATCCAACCCGGTTATCCATACCGACTACTCTGCTGTCTGTGCTCCTTTGTATCCGACCCAGCGACTCTCTTGTGTGCGGTGTTTCTTCAGTGTATCTGACTGGTATTCCACTGATTATGGCTTAGATATGTTCTGTGTGTGCAGTAACACTTCAGCTAATTAATCCTACTTTGTCTTGCTGTATTACACTACCGCTACAAAGGCTGCTCTCCCTGGTTCAGCCTGATCTCTTGCCAACCCTCTCTCACCCATCACGTCAGTGGGCTAACCTAAGGGCCGCAACCTGTGGACCACCGGCAGCTAAATCCATCCCGCCTTGCGGTGGTTCTTGGTGAAAACCAGGGGGTTTGTTAGACTCCGCACCTTAGGAAGGACAACGTTAACACTGATAGAAATCTCCTGTGAAACGTAACAGTAGGTTTGTACTTTGACTTTTACTGTACCGTAAAAAATAATTTAAGTTAAGTAAGAGAACTGTATATTGTTGGTGGGCTGATGTAGTGATCTTTTCACTTGAGAAATGACAAATGCTGCACGGCATGCTGGCACCTACACTGCCTGCACGTCGTATACCCGGCAACATGACAATGATGTTATAATACATGGGGCATTGGGTATTCTTGAGCAGTGTGACTAAATGTCAGTATTGTGTTTGAATTCTTTCTCCTATAGATTACAGTTACAATAATTGTCACAGGTCCCTCACCCCAACATAATGAGCCCACCAACCTGTGACCACCCCATCCTCCCTATGGGTGGAACTGGCTGCATTCAATATAAAGAACCATACATAGAGAATTACATAAAGCTCAAAGAAGGGCTACTTGTAGTTAATTCACAGCAACAAGCAGTTCAATGTTGACTCTGCAACATGGTTCTTTGGTGCACTCCAGAAGACAATTTGTCACCATATGTTTAGATAAAAAGACAGTGGCCCTTTGAAGCTAAGTCATTTATTCTAGTAAAATTTCAATAGCAGCGGTGATAATATGTAAAACCAGCATCCACATTGTCTCCCACTCTAATAGCTATTCCACACATTTAATCGTGTTCTTTTAAGGCCAAAGGTCATAGTCATATTTTGTATAACTTCCGAAAGCGAGTGGGACATTGGTGCTGCATTTATTTAGTTCCAAAAGTGCTCTCCTTAATTATTTAAAAATACAATGGTTATGTACACATTTTGTGCAATGTGCCATGTATTTGTGTGTCTCCGAAGAAGTGAAAAGTTCAGGTAATTCTGCCAATAAAGCCTTGCAGCACAGAAGTGATTTTAAATATGTATAATATCTACACATTCCTGACCATTTCCAAGTCTAATGCCAATAAATATCTCTCTCTCCCTCTCTCTCTATCACTGGTGAAGCCTGTTTGTGTCTGTGTGTCTGCCTATGCATGGTCTATGCTGCCATGTCATTCACTGACACAGAATTAAACGGCTCCTGTAGCCTACGGGAGTCCTATAGGAGTCCCATAGGACCAATAGTCTGCTCCCTATCTCCCTAGAAGACTGTGCGTTGCCTATATTGTAATCTGTAATGGTTCCAGACCTGCTGCAGGAGAATGGTTAGTTAATCACTGTAAATTCTAACTTATATGTTTACTCTATATCCAGATGCTCACTAATATATATATATATATATATATATATATATATATATATATAATTTATACACGGTACATATTATTATTATTACTGTTACTATTATTATTAATACTACTACTACTAATAATAATAATAATAATAATAATCTTCATTTATAAGTGGAGATGGTCACTGAACCCCGTGTTTTGGTTTTGGGTTCGGTTTTGGATCTGGATTACCGTCGTGTTTTGGTTTTGGTTTTGGTTTTGCAAAACTGCCATTACGTGTTTTGGTTTTGGTTTTGGTTTTGTTTGGTTTTGTTTTGCTATTTTGTTGGAAAATACATGTTTTTGTGCCTAAAGTAACCCAATTTAGTGCTCCAACTGTTTAAGAGATAAGTAATCTAATTGTTGAGGTAATAAATCATCCAAAAAAACTGTTTAATTCTTCGTTGGTAGGCCTTCATTTATTCTACACACAAAACAGATTGTCTTCCTCTCCATCTATGCATATTGGCAATGCAGCCATCGTCTTTGGATGTATATTACACCCTACACTTATAGTTAAATATGTAAAGAAATGGAAAAAGACAGTTTGCTTTCTGTCTCTATAGGCCCCCCTACACTTTTTTAAAAAAACAAAAAATTCAGCCATTATAGACTGTACAATATTAATTGACATGGAGAAAGCCAGTTTGGTTTCTGTCTCTCTAGGCCCCCCTCCACTTGTATAAAATACCAAAAAATCCAGCCGTTATAGACTGTACAATATTAATTGACATGGAGAAAGCCAGTTTGGTTTCTGTCTCTCTAGGCCCCCCTCCACTTGTATAAAATACTAATAAATTCAGCCGTTATATACTGTACAATATAAATTGAAATGGACAAAGGCAGTTTGGTATCTGTCTGCATCAGATCCTCTCTCCACTAGGAGTAAAATAGAAAACTATTCAGCCGTTATATAATCTAGAATATAAATAGAAATTGAGAAAGGCAATTTGGTATCTGTCTGCATCATAATCATCAACATCATCATTAGCGCCTTCGTCGCCTACACAAATCTCCCCCTCATCCTCTTCTAATTCCAAAGTGGCATCCTCAATTTGGGTATCACCGGCTACACTCGGGCTATTAAGGCACACATCAGCAGAATGCTCACGATTAGACATCCCACTGTTGGATGGACTCTCCACAGGGATTGTTGTCATTTGTCAATCATAGCAAATATTCTCCTGTAATGCCTCACTGTTATCTTGCAGCTTGGCTTTGACGCGTAACAGTAGTTGTGCACCAATGTAGGCTGGGTAACTTTTTGGGATCTGCCACTAATAGCCAAAGGTGAAGGCCTCATTCTCTCTTTGCCACTGCGTGTGTAGAATGGCAAGCTTGCAATTTTTTTTTTATCGTCACTTAACTTTTGCTCAGTTACACTTCTTTTTCGCTTCAATACAGTAAATTTTTATTTTTTTTTGTTTTTTGCACTAATTTGAAAACACTCTGTTGTTTGACATCGCCTTGGCCAGATGACGTACTGGGAACACTAACATCAGGACTGGTGACAGAACCTGGTTGCTCATTCAGATCATATGTGGACTGCTTTGAATCCATTCTGAGCGCAAACCACTGGGGAGTGCTAAAAATTATTTAGTAGATACTGCTGACAGATATGACTTTTGACAGCCAGAAATATTTATGCACAATTATGGGGGACACCCCAGAAGCACTGAGGAGTGCTAAAAATTATTAAGTAGATACTGCTGACAGATATGACTTTTGACAGCCAGAAATATTAATGCACAATTAGGGAGGATACCCCAAAAGCACTGAGGAGTGCTAAAAATTATTTAGTAGATACTGCTGACAGATATGACTTTTGACAGCCAGAAATATTAATGCACAATTAGGGAGGACACCCCAAAAGCACTGAGGAGTGCTAAAAATTATTTAGTATATACTGCTGACAGATATGACTTTTGACAGCCAGAAATATTAATGCACAATTAGGGAGGACACCCCAAAAGCACTGAGGAGTGCTAAAAATTATTTAGTATATACTGCTGACAGATATGACTTTTGACAGCCAGAAATATTTATGCACAATTATGGGGGACACCCCAAAAGCGCTGGGGAGTGCCAAATATTAAGAAAAAATAATAAACCTCTATCCTCCTCTCTGCACTAGCGATTTTGGTTAGAGCAATTGCAAGAACAATATTGTATTCTTAGTCCCTGCTCTAATTAGCCTATGACTACACCCTGCTCTCTCCCTCTGCCAAATGGCGATGGATTGCTGTGGAGGCGTGTATTTATAAAGTTGAAGTATCGCGAGAACCGAGCCCCGAGATCCAACGACGTCACGATGATGTTCGGCCTCGATTTGGATTCGGAAACGGGCGGGAGAGTACCGAACTGCTCAGCTCGGTACTCCGATATCCAAAGTTCGGGTGGGTTCGGTTCTCGGAGAACCGGACCCGCCCATCTCTATTTATAAGGCACCACATGATTTGCACAGCACTGTACAATAAACAGACAGTGGACTATACAGGGTAAAACAGTACAGAACAATAAACAAAAACTACCAGTTCTGCAATAGCTCCAATCTTAGCTTGCACAGTGGAGTTGGAGGAGAAGAAGACAGGAGGGAAGAGAGTCCTGCTCGTAAGAACTTACATCCTAAAGGGAGGGAAAACAGACAGGAGGCACAAGGGGATCAATTGCAAGAGAAGTGAGAAGTAAGACGGTAGGACAGGTGAAGAGATCAAGCATGGAGAGAAGGTTAGGTGGATGGCTGGTAGACATTAAGTAACAGATGAGTTTTAAGTACCAATTTGAAGATGCACAAATTAGGGGACAGTCGGATGGATCATGAGAGGTTGTTCCAGTGAAGGGAGGCTGCCCGGAAGAAGTCTTGGATTCTTGAGTGGCATAAGTTGATCAGAGTGGAGGAGAGGCTGTGGTCATTGGCCGATCGCAGGAAACGGGATAGAGTGTGAATGAAGAGGAGGCTGGAGATGTATGGGGAAGAGGAGAGGGAGAGGGCCTTGTTTGTGAGGGTGAGCAGTTTGAAAAGGATTCTGTAAGGGAAGGGAAGCCAGTGCAATGCAAGGCAGAGAGGGGAGGCAGAAGAAGAGTGGCAGGAGAGGAAGATGAGTCTCGCAGTCATGTTGAGTATAGAACTAAGGGGTGCGATGTGGGAGAGGGAGAGGCAGGTGAGAAGAAGGTTACAGTAATCAAGTTGGGAAATGATAAGTGCATGTATAATGGATTTAGTGGCATCCTGAGTTAGGAACACATATGTAATACACTGGAACTGTGATACATTTTCGGTACCATGTGACAAAATATGCATGCACCATCTGGTCTCGGCTGTAAATACAATTGGGAACTTCAATTCCTGAGATCCCTTATAGTGATGAGAAATTTTGAGAAGGGTCTGGTAATGGATGGAAACAGAGAAGAGTGCGTGACGAAAGCGAGAGCGCGGAACAGAAAAGAGTCTTAGTTTTTTTATAGTTAATAGGTGTCAGTTGGCAAATGTGGTTTTTAGAGTGAAGTACTGGAAGGAGGTGTCAGTGAGGAGAGTGATAAGGAAGGGTAAAGATATGTGTAACCAGGTATTAATTCCATAAACAAAAAACCTTACAGTTTAACATGTCAGATTAAGGCTTGCTATTTAGATGGCTTACTCACCATCTAAAATGTAAGAAAACTCTTACACTCAATGTCACACGGCGCTTATTCGGCTTCCATAAACAAAGACTAAGACACTCACCTGTGCCTCATTAGCAGCCTCAAACCCTTAGTCTGATCTGCACATGTGCAGACTGAGCACCTGTCTGTTTCTGGCAAGATTCCTATTGGTCTCAGGTTCTGGCTCTAAACTTGTAAAGGCACCTCCTCCCATTCCTCTGGGCCTGTTCATCAAGTTACCTGGCTGTTTAGGTTCCTACCTATTCTGTGTGCTCTCATCTGGATCGTCAGTGCCTCTGCTGTGTTGCTGTTCAAAGGCTATACTGCTCACCTGGATCGTCAGTACCTCTGCTGTGTGCTGTTCAAAGGCTATACTGCTCAGACTGCACTTACCTCTGCTGTGTGCTGTTCAAAGGCTATACTGCTCAAACTACATCTCCATGGACTGCACCACGCAAGATCATCTACTCCACATTTGTCTCGGTGGCTCAGTGGTTATTACAGGTTGTATCATCTGAGCTGCTTGCTCTTACCCACTCCACTTTGTTGCTGGACTGTTACTTGTACCTCCTGTATCGTGCTGCCTCATTGTGGTCTCATATACCTGCTGCATTACCATCTCCACTTTGTTGCTGGACTGTTACTTGTACCTCCTGTATCGTGCTGCCTCATTGTGGTCTCATATACCTGCTGCATTACCATCTCCACTTTGTTGCTGGACTGTTACTTGTACCTCCTGTATCGTGCTGCTTCATTGTGGTCTCATATACCTGGTGCACTACCATCTCCACTTTGTTGCTGGACTGTTCCTGCTATCGCTATATTGGAATACACTGATTATACTGCTATATTGTATGCACTCATACTGCATTGCTGGTGGTACTGCTCATCCTGTTCCTATGTTCCTTGTGCTTAATTACCAAGACTTTCTGTGATCATTCAAGCATCATTAAATCGCTAATTGTACCTTATCCTGCATCTGTTGCCTATTCGCTGTCTGGGTATAGAACTGACATTACCAGTGTGCCTACTTCACACCAGTTACTATCACTCCCCCAAGAGTCCAGAATACCAAACTGTGACAGTATGAACAGGCCATAATGGACTCCCCTGGGGAACCGGTGGCTAAACAGACTCTGCGGCTGTTACTCCATAGGATAGAACAACAGGATGAATGTCAACGCCAACTCCTTCAATGCTTCCAGGCATTGGCCTCCAGAGTGGTCTCTACTCAATCTGCTATACCCACACTTCTTACGCTTGTTCCTGCACCAGAACCTCCTGTACCTGAGTTATCCAGTAATTCTAATGTCACCGTCCGGATTCCCTCCCCTGCTAAGTTTGATGGCGATCCGAAAGTCTGTAGGGGTTTCCTCATTCAGTGTTCGATCCAATTCGAATTGCAACCTCAGAATTTTCCCACTCACAGGGCAAAAGTTGCTTATTTATTTTTCTTTATTGTCTGTCCAGGCCTTGGCCTGGGCCTCTCCTCTCTGGGAGCGTGATGATTCTCTCCTATCTGATAGTACTGCCTTCATAGCCACATTCCGGAAAATATTTGATGAACCCGGTCGAGTTACCTCTGCAGCCTCAAGTATCCTTAGACTCCGCCAGGGGTCACGTTCGGTGGCACAATATGTTATCTCATTTCACATCTTGTCATCTGAATTATGTTGGAATAATGACGCTTTGGTGGCTACCTTTTGGCACGGCTTATCGGATAAGATCAAGGACGCCCTTGCCTCCCAGGAACTACCCGCTACTTTAGATGCTTTAATTTCTTTGTGTAACAGAGTGGATCTACATTTCAGAGAGAGAGCTGCTGAGAAGGATAATCCTCATCGTTCTTTACCTAGGACATTGGCTCGCTATCCTCCCCCAACTCTTGAGGAGGAACCGATGCTATTGGGACAGTCACGTTTGACTCTGGAGGAGCGCGACCGAAGATTTAAAAATAATTTGTGTATATACTGTGCTGACCCAGGGCATATCCTTAACAAGTGTCCCAAGAAATCGGGAACATACCAAAGCCTGATTTGTTCTGGGGAAGTCAAATTAGGCAATATTAAATCTTCTCCTCAATCATCATTACCTACAGTATGTTCATTTCCAGTCATATTACATGGTCCTTCAGGCCTTATTCATTCTCATGCCTTATTGGATTCTGGAGCTGCTGGGAATTTTATCTCCTCTTCTCTTGTGTCTCAGGGGTCCTTGCCCACATCCTTTCTAGAGCATCCTGTATCTATTTCTGCAATTGATGGATCTCATATCTCCAATGGTCTCGTTAAGAAATGCACTCAGCCTATTCTTCTACAAATAGGAGCAATACATAAGGAGATGATATCCTTTCATGTTTTACCCTCTTCTACCAGTCCTATCATTCTGGGACTACCATGGCTCCAACAACACTCTCCTCAGATGGATTGGTCCACTTCTCAAGTTCTATCTTGGAGTTCAAACTGTTTTAAAAATTGTCTTTCTGTGTTCATCCCCTGGCCTCTACTAGCATCTCGTCTGAACTTCTACCCAGCTGCCTTCCAAGTCAGTATCTGTCCTTTCGGGATGTCTTTGACAAAGCCAGATCGGAACATCTTCCGTCTCACCGGGCATGGGATTGTCCTATTGATCTTCTACCTGACCAAATCCCTCCGCGAGGTCGTGTATATCCTTTATCACTGCCAGAGACCCAAGACATGTCTGAGTATGTCCAAGAGAATCTTCAACATGGATTTATTAGACCTTCATCTTCTCCTGCTGGGACCTGTTTCTTTTTTGTTAAAAAGAAGGATGGGTCTCTTCGCCCATGTATTGACTACAGAGGTCTTAATGCTATTACAATTAAGAACCGATACCCCATTCCTCTCATCACTGAATTGTTCGACCGTATAAAGGGGCCAATATTTTCACAAAGCTAGACCTTAGGGGAGCTTATAACCTCATCAGAATTAAAAACGGCGATGAATGGAAAACTGCTTTTAACACTCGTGACGGTCACTACGAATACCTAGTGATGCTCTTCGGTTTATGTAATGCCCCTGCAGTGTTCCAAAGCTTTGTTAACGAGATTTTCAGAGACCTCCTCTATGATTGTGTTGTGGTATATCTGGATGACATCCTGATCTTCTCCCAGGACCTTCACTCTCATCGCCTTCACGTGGCAGAAGTCCTCTCACGACTCCGTAAGAACCAACTTTTTTGCAAGTTAGAGAAATGCTTGTTTGAACAACTTCAAATGTCATTCCTTGGCTACATAGTCTCAGGCACAGGATTAAAGATGGATCCAGAGAAGGTACGAGCTATACTTGAGTGGCCTCTCCCTTTGGGGTTGAAGCCTGTACAACGCTTCCTAGGATTCTCTAATTATTACAGACTTTTTATTAAAGGATATTCCACCATTGTGGCACCCATTGTGTCTCTCACCCGGAAGGGTGCCAACCCCAAATCTTGGCCACCAGAGGCCTTAAAGGCTTTCAATTTCCTCAAAGAAGCATTCTCTTCGGCACCAATTCTACAACAACCTGATACGTCTCAGCCATTCTTCCTCGAAATTGATGCCTCAAGTGTTGGAGTAGGGGCTGTCCTTTCTCAAAAGTCTCATCTTAATCAGTTCCATCCTTGTGCGTTTTTCTCCAGGAAGTTTTTGCCAGCAGAGAAGAATTACGCCATTGGCGATAAAGAGTTACTTGCCATTAAAATAGCTTTGGAAGAATGGCGTTATCTTCTAGAAGGAGCTAGATACCCTGTCACAATTTTCACGGATCACAAAAACCTTTTGTATCTACAATCCGCTCAATGCCTAAATCCTAGGCAAGCTAGGTGGTCTCTCTTCTTCTCTCGCTTTGACATTCGAATTACATTTAAACCTGGAGAAAAGAACAAACGTGCAGATGCTCTATCTCGAGCCTTTTCCTATGATACCGAGACCGAGGAGGTAAAACCTCGTCCTATATTAGATCCCAAGTGTATATTAACATCTACTCTGTCTCCAGCCAGTACACCACCACCAGGGAAGACTTTTGTGCCATCTGATTTACGAAAGAAGCTTCTGACCTGGGCCCACTCTACTCGTTTTGCTGGTCATACTGGGGTACGTAAAACCATGGATTTGGTCTCTCGCAATTATTGGTGGCCAAAACTTCATTGTGATGCTAAAGACTCTGTGGCTTCTTGTGAGATCTGTAACCAACATAAGTCATCTCGTCAATCACCTACTGGACAATTAATCCCGCTGCCCATTCCGGACAAACCATGGACCCATCTGAGCATGGACTTTATTACCGACCTACCCCCTAGTAAAAAGTATAATACCATCTGGGTAGTGGTAGATCGGTTTTCGAAAATGGCTCATTTCGTTCCACTTGTTGGCCTTCCATGTTCATCTGTCTTTGCCATACACTTCATCAAGGAAATATTCCGGTTGCATGGTTGTCCCACAGAGATCGTCTCTGATCGTGGAGTTCAGTTTGTGTCCAAATCTTGGTGAGCCTTATGTAAAGTTCTTGGTATCCAGTTAAATTTTTCCTCATCCTACCATCCTCATTCTAATGGACAGACAGAACGTGTAAATCAAGACTTGGAAACTTTCCTCAGAATGTTCTCTAATGCCAATCA
Source organism: Mixophyes fleayi (assembly GCF_038048845.1). Lineage (NCBI taxonomy): Eukaryota > Metazoa > Chordata > Amphibia > Anura > Limnodynastidae > Mixophyes > Mixophyes fleayi. The sequence continues at coordinate 274,975,697 of NC_134403.1, forward strand.
AGATGACTGGGTAGACCTTCTACCTTGGGCAGAATTTGTGCATAACAATGCCCTTCATGAGTCAACTTCTACATCACCTTTTTCTACTGTGTATGGGACTCATCCATCATTTCCCAGGTTTACCACCCTCCCACCCACCCAGGTTCCTGCTGTTAATCTCGTTCAACAGAGATTCGTGTCAATCTGGAATCAAGGGAGGAGTTGTCTTAAGAAATCTTCCAAACGTTAAAAGTTTGCGGCAGATAGAAAACGTCGGGCCGCACCTGCTTTCAAGATAGGTGATAAAGTATGGCTCTCTACAAAGAATATCCGTCTCAAAACCCCTTGTATGAAGTTTGCTCCTCGCTTTATTGGACCTTATACTATTTCTAAAGTCATTAATCCAGCTTCTGTGAAATTATCGTTACCAGCTGCTCTTCGGATCTCTAATTCTTTTCATGTCTCTTTGTTGAAACCGCTGGGTATCAACCGCTTTTCGTCTACCCGTACTTCCTCTACAGTACCTAAAGTCCATCTGGATCAAGAATTTGAGGTTAAACAAACACTAGATTCAAGAGTCTGTAAAGGAGGTTTGAAGTATTTAGTAGACTGGAAAGGGTTTGGTCCTGAGGAACCCTCCTGGATCGGCGCTGCGGATGTCCATGCTCCAGTTCTGGTTAAGAACTTTCACAAGAAGTTTCCATCGAAGCCGAATCCTAAGTGTGCGGTGCCTACCTTTAAAGGGGGGGGGGGGGGCTACTGTCACACAGTGCTTATTCAGCTTCCATAAACAAAGACTAAGACACTCACCTGTGCCTCATTAGCAGCCTCAAACCCTTAGTCTGATATGCACATGTGCAGACTGAGCACCTGTCTGTTTCTGGCAAGATTCCTATTGGTCTCAGGTTCTGGCTCTAAACTTGAAAAGGCCCCTCCTCCCATTCCTCTGGGCCTGTTCATCAAGTTACCTGGCTGTTTAGGTTCCTACCTATTCTGTGTGCTCTCACCTGGATCGTCAGTGCCTCTGCTGTGTTGCTGTTCAAAGGCTATACTGCTCACCTGGATCGTCAGTACCTCTGCTGTGTTGCTTTTCAAAGGCTATACTGCTCAGACTGCACTTACCTCTGCTGTGTACTGTTCAAAGGCTATACTGCTCAGACTGCACTTACCTCTGCTGTGTGCTGTTCAAAGGCTATACTGCTCAAACTACATCTCCATGGACTGCACCACGCAAGATCATCTACTCCACATTTGTCTCGGTGGCTCAGTGGTTATTACAGGTTGTATCATCTGAGCTGCTTGCTCTTACCCACTCCACTTTGTTGCTGGACTGTTACTTGTACCTCCTGTATTGTGCTGCCTCATTGTGGTCTCATATACCTGCTGCATTACCATCTCCACTTTGTTGCTGGACTGTTACTTGTACCTCCTGTATCGTGCTGCCTCATTGTGGTCTCATATACCTGCTGCATTACCATCTCCACTTTGTTGCTGGACTGTTCCTGCTATCGCTATATTGGAATACACTGATTATACTGCTATATTGTATGCACTCATACTGCATTGCTGGTGGTACTGCTCACCCTGTTCCTATGTTCCTTGTGCTTAATTACCAAGATTTTCTGTGATCATTCAAGCATCAATAAATCGCTAATTGTACCTTATCCTGCATCTGTTGCCTATTCACTGTCTGGGTATAGAACTGACATTACCAGTGTGCCTACTTCACACCAGTTACTATCACTCCCCCAAGAGTCCAGAATACCAAACTGTGACACTCAAACACCAAAAAGCAATAAAATTACAACGATTAAGGCAGAAGTCTTAATGGACGTGTTCCTTGCGCAATGCAGACATGGTGCCATCACATCCTGTGGTTAGCTGCAGATTCAGCACTATCATGGAGTCACATTGCTGTCATTCACAAAATGGTGGAGCTGCTAATTCACAGAATACAAACATACAGATTATGTAACTGAAGGTCTGAGCAGCTATCTTCCACAAAAGATAATCCCCACATTCATCCCACTCAGTCCTTATTTAAGGATGGTAATTTATTTTAGGAAATATGCAAATTTGGTGCTATATACTGGAGCTTGGTTTGTAAATGTATAGAGATTTGGCCCCATATTGGGGATTTAGTATTAAAATGCTTAACGGTTGATAACATAACCCCAGTCCTTTAGTCTTAACCTTAACACTTATGTTATGTAATAAAAAACACCACACTGACTTGTTGGCATTTAACTCTTCTTTATTGAAATAACCATTCACTGGTATGGTGGCAGATGAATACTGAACTCGGTCTTGTCTATAACCTAAGCGCCCCCTTGTAGTTTATCTTTAACTGGAACAATAATCCCCAGGAATTCTGGAACTCAAACCCTTCTGGGCTAATAGGAACATACCACAAGCCTGCCCATGCACCGAATCTAAGCCGACTCTTTGAAAGTAAGCGAGTTACAAATGCCTCACTGCCATCCATGTGTGTTTTACCAAACTGGCTTATCCTGTACAGTTTTCTCCTGCACAATAAAGGGTCCTGAACTAGCCACAGGACCCTAGTCCTGACAGTGAGCCTGCGCACCAAGTTGCTCCAAATACCTCCGGTGCTGTACCAGTATACCATACCATAGCCTGCGCACTAAGTGGCCCATCATATCTCTGGAGCTGAACCAGCACACCCATACCATACCAATGGCCCACACACCAAGTGGCACAAGATGCTTTCGGACCTGTACCAGTATCTGTACCATACCATGGCCTGCTCACCAAGTGGCCCACTATACCTCCGGGGCTGTGCCAGCACATCCATACTTTACCTTGAGCCCCCGTGGGCTAGTGGTAAAGTGCGCGGTCTCTAACTTTGGGTACCAGTGCCCATAGTTAGAGAACCGGTCCACGCACCAAGTGACTCATCCAAAAACTTGGGAAGTACCAGTATTATCAAAGGGCACATCACCACATCCAGCTAACAAACAATGTATCCAGAAGTTGGAAATGGGAGGAAGGGATGCTTTCCTGGAGCCAAGAGAACTAAATGACTCCTCCCTGTTCTTTTAAAACCTTTGTTACTGCACAGTGGCCTAGTGTTTATCATTTCTGCCTCACAGCACTGGGGTCATGAGTTCGATTCCCGATCTGTGTGAAGTTTGTATGTTCTCCCTGTGTATGCGTGGGTTTCGTCTGGGTGCTCCGGTTTCCTCACACACTCCAAAAAAAACATACTAGTAGGTTAATTGGCTGCTGTCAAAAATTGACCCTAGTCTCTGTGTGTGTCTCTGTGTGTGTGTGTGTGTGTGTGTGTGCGCGCTTGTGGGTCTGTGTCTATGTTAGGGAATTTAGACTGTAAGCTCCAATGGGGCAGGGACTGATGTGAATGAGTTCTCTGTACAGCATTGCGGAATTAGTGGTGCTATATAAATAACTGATGATGATGATGAGGCCCCTTTATGACACTTACATAGGCATCACCACACCTTCCTTGCTTTGTTAACCCTTAGTGACCCAAATAGTTATATACACAAACCTCAGCTTCTAATCTCCCTCTGGCTTAGTCCATCACTCAGTTTGACCACCAGTACAAGATAATAAACTGGATGGTTAATTTTGCCTGGTCCTATGGAAGATCTTTTATTTTCACCAGAGAGGGACTTATTTGGTTCCTTAATTTTCTCTGAGAATTTATAACATCTATGTCAATCTGTATATGCTGATTTAAGCACTCACTGCACTAGTTTAACATACTTTGTATTACTGTTGGCAATCCATTAACATGAAGTGTTTTGTTCTAGCGCTCTCTGTGCATTCAGTTTACACTACTGTGCAGTTTACTAATAAAATATTTCCCATAAAAGTCTTGTTGGCTTTATGTATCCTTGAATAATTGTTAAATCTCAGCTTAGGCCTTGTAATGGAATGTAATGGCAACTATTGCTCAATGAAAACCAAACTACGCAGAGGCTTATACACTAATAAAATGTATTTTAAATATATTGTTACTTTGTAGCTCTACTTTTATGTGAAGTTTCTCTTCAAGTCTACTAGATTTTCTTTCAGGTGCTACCCCATATGCCCACCAGCTTTACTCACATGCCACCCTAAATTTATGCCAAATCTTCTCTCAAGTGCCACCCCATATGCCTATCACTTTTTCTCTCACATATCACCCTTTATGCCCAACAGATTTTCTTTCACTTGCCACTCCATATACTCACCAGCTTTTTCTCACAAGTCACCAGATGTGATCACCAGCATTTCTCTCACAAACCATCCTATATGCCTACCAGCTTTTCATCCACCTGTCACTCCATCTACCCATCAGCTTTTTGCTCACATCACCCCCCTGCAGCCAACATATGCCCACCAGCTTTTCTGTAATCATGCATGATTAAATCACATTGAGCCACAAATGTGACATTGAGAATCAAAAGAGGGTGGCCAGTTAAATACATTACACTTGTTTTAGAATCCGTTTTAAATGTCCCACCCCCTCAATGACATCACTTAATTTATTCACTGCACTCCTGGGGGCAGCTAAGTAAGGCAATAATGAAATAAACAATAATAAAAAACAAACAACAAAAAAACAGTGTGGCCTCTCCTACAAATCATAACCAGCTCTAGTGCTGCCAGCCAAACACTGGTACTTGCAAAACTGAGGGGACAAAAAGTGTGGGGTCCCCTGAATTTACAAATACCAGCACTAGGCTTTGGCAGTCTGGGCTGGTGGCACTATAGCAGTGAAACCAACAGTGTATAGTCCCCCTGTCACTATGTCATACCAGCCCCAGGCTGCTCAGCTTGGAGCTGAATTCCCTAGGGAGATTAGGGCTGCATAAAAATTGTGGCCCCCTTTAGGTTTAACTAGCCCTGTGCTGAAAAATTCAAGGGCTTTCCCCACACCCCAGGGGCGGTGGGTGTGGAGTAATAATAATTAAAGTGATTAAAAACATTTCATCCCTGGTGCACTGCAGGTCCCAGCATGCCCTGGTTGCCAATAAGTGTTTGGACATGCTAGCACTTGTAGTACTGTAAGCATCAGCATACCCATGGAAGCTGTGGCATGCTGGCACTTGGAGAACCTTTCATGCCCACTCATGCCAACATGCCCTGGCCCCCAAGGCCCCCGGGACCTGTCATGCAGCAGGGCAAAATGTAAATAAAACACAGACACACAAGTTTAACTCTCTTTATTGCTCACCTAGATCCAGTCATGGCATCTGCAATAAATCCAGGTATCCCTGACTCAGCAAAATAAAACAAAACCTCATAAGTACTGCATAACCAGCTCCTAAGAGATCCCATTGCAAATGAGCTCTTAGGGATGATTCAGTAATATATATAATATTAGGATTTCCAACAGCCTGAACTCAAGCCATTAGTTACCATTGCTGAGAACATATTAGTGGGCTTAGGAATGACTCTCCCTGATAAAATGGAGCTTGGTTAATAATTCTTAATTATTGTGTGTATTATACATATATAAATGTCCACAAGGTTCACACATTGTATTCTAGTCCGCTACTGAGTCACCATGATAATTTACAGAAGCGTGCACCATTAATAATAAATGGGACGAGAGCTTGGGTGGACGACCATCATTAATTATGATCTAGGTCAGTGATGGGCAAACTTTTTCAGGAGCGGGCTAAATAAAAAAGAAAAACTTTAGGCAGGCCAATATAATTTATTAAAAAACTCAAATATTGAAATATATAATACAAATTTTTTGAATGAGACGGGAGGGTGTTATATAGCAGTGTTACCTCTATAAGTGCAGCGATCCTACAGACACAGCACTTATTTCAGCAGGTTGTTGCAGATCCGTCTTTCTGGTGAGCCACTAACAACACAGCAGCCAATCGAAATCCGCCTTAGTATATGGCCCAGCCCATCTCTTCTCACATGACATTCAGCCATTAGGGGGCGGGCAGGTTTTTGAGTGATTGACATACGAAGTGTCCTTTTAGGAAGGAGGATGAAGTGTAATGGAGGAAATAGCTGGAAAGGCATAAAAATGAAGGTTCTGACACACAGGGTCAGCCCTAATAATTTTATGCATATTTTAATGAAATTTTTTAAAATATTGGCGGGCCGGATAGAACCTCCAAGTGGGCCGGATCTTGCCCGCGGGCCGTAGTTTGCCCATCACTGATCTAGGTGGATTATAGAAATAGTACAGAGGTTGCTTTCACTTCACTGAAATATCCCAGAATGTCAAATGTCACTTGCTAAAATCATTGTTCTTCATTAAAAAAGACGTTACAGTTGGACAAATAATCAGTGAGTCGAACTGGGCAATGCCAACCAAATGCTGCAAATAAGACTGCTACATCTGTAGTAGGAATTCGGCGAGTTACAGATAGGTAAGTTGGAAATATAAAGCTTAACAGTGTTTCCTCTGCACAAAACATAAAGGTACACAGTCTGTATAGTAAAATATTTCTGTGTATTGAGCACTAGAATGATCTCTGTATTGTTTAGATATTACTAGAATGTTCTCTGTATTGTATAGCGGTCACTGTAATGCTTTGTGTATTCTATATCAGTCTCTAAAATGCTGCCTTTATTGTATAGACGTACCTATAATGCTCGCTATATTGTACAGAGGTCACTGTAATGATCTGTACATTGTATACCATCATTATACTGTCATAGAATGCAGCCTGTACTGTATAACGGTCACAAGAATGCCCTCTGTATTGTATACAGGTCACTAGAGAGGTCTCTAGAATATTCTCTGTATTGTATTCAGATCATTAGAATAGTCCCTATATTCAATACTAGTCTGATGGGGCTGGTAGGTGTGTCATTTCCATGGATTTGGTATGGTTGCCTCTTGAGTATTTACCGCCTACTAACTCTCTCTCTTTCTGACTCTTGCGAATAATGACTTTACGCTCTTACTTTTAGACCATAGTGGTCCCACTGTCTTAAGTGACCCAGGCCCCACAAAGAATCAGTCTATTTCTGTTTATATATTTATATAAGGCAAAAACTACAAAGCTATTTTATATAACATAGACATTTATTCGTCATTAATCGCTGCTTAGCTATCCAAGTTATGTTACAATAACAGGGGCGCACGCACTTATTGCCCTGACCCAAAAAAAAAAACCACGCGAGAGAGCTATTGCACTTGCGCCCGCGCATGCGCAGCAGCTCCGTTTCGGCGGCGCTGTCAAAGAAGCATCCGTGGCGGTGCTGTATACAATGCAGCACCGCCGCGGACGCTTCTTTGACAGTGCCGCGGCTGCTGTATAGGACAGTGCCACTATGGTAGGCACTTAGTTAGCGGAGGGGGGGTTTCTGGGTCTCCAGAAACCCCCCCTGCGTGCGCCACTGGATAATTCATCTAAATCTATACATTTCAGGTACATATGTGGAAGCCAGGGACAAGATTTCCTCCCACCTTCCAAAGACATACATGATAAGGTAATAGGATGCTGAATAAAATGGACCCTAGTGTGTGCTTGTGTGTTAGGGAATTTAGACTGTAAGGCCCAATGGGGTAGGGACTGATGTGAATGATTTATATTCTCTGTGCAGTGCTGGGTAATTTGCTGGTGCTATATAAATAAACAAAATGAATATTAAAATGTATTAATGTCTGTAAGCAGATGAGGATAAATGGCAAAATACACATTGGTCAGCAATTAAAAACAATATTAGAAGATTTTCTTAATTACCGATCTTTCTTTCTATGTAACTGAGCAACAGCTGCCAGGAGTTGAAGAGACAGTTTGACAAACACAACGGAGTGAATTTGACCATTTTCGAGAACCTTATCATAGAAAACATTTCCCGCTAACCAACAATTCAATGGTGTGCAGAGTGTATTAACAGCAAGGGCCAATGGCACGAAACCAAACACATTAGTAGGGTGCTATAAAAAACATTTACAAATGGATTCAAATTGTTGTTTTAGTTTGGGTTGACAGTATTCTGTTGGGATTAATAAAAGATAAAAAAATGACCCATGTGAATTAAAAGCCAAATTTTGTAAACAAAGTCATCAGTTTCAATAATTATTTGATGTTTTAAAGATACAAAAGTAATTATTTTATGTGAAGGGGGCAGATCCTCTTCAAGGACAATTAAACCCTACTTATAATTAGGATGTTTTTGTGTTAAAATATTCATGTGCATTAGTATTGATACAGAAATAGGAAGGCTGCATTGACGTGCATAACATTAGGATGTCAGTCACATTATTATAGGATTTTACAGCAGAATACAGCTGTGAGTCTCCTTGATCAAGGGATAAGGCTGTCAGCTTCAGGGATCCTGTCTTAGAAGAAACTGAAATCTGCTCTTTAGAAAGATAAACAAACCAGCAGAGTATTTGAACCATGCATCCATCTCTGCCCAAAGGCAAGTTTCTTGTGTGGAGTGTTCGGTGAGGGAATTGAATGGACAGTGTCGCTCGAAGGTATGACTCATTACTGTCTAAGTCAAGGACTGTGGGACTATTTGTAAATTTTGATGGCTTTAACTGGTGATCTTGCTATCCTGCTAGGTGTATTTTTCATGTATGTTTTTTTTTTTAGGACACATTCACTTGGGTATGTTGCACTTGTTGAATTGGTCTGTTATGCTGTGAAAACACACCCAAAGAGGATTTTGCATTATTTGTAGGGATCATTGATAATTTTTCTGAATGTACTGCATGTGTCTATACACGTGACAGTATGACAATAACGAACATGAAGCTAAATGAACCAAAATAATGCATGCCATCCTTGACACTTTATTCTAAACTGATTTTTTTCTCACCAGCATTTTAGCAATTTTATTATCTAACGCATGCCAATAATTATTAATTTGTTACACACTGGGTCAAATGTTTTACAACTTTTGCACTGCTTCAGAGGTTGAACTCCTGTTTTGTTTGCGTTGCTTTACAGTAGTGTAAACATTTGTGACAATCACCAGAGGTAAAATGGGTCCACTTCCTAACTGTGACCCTGGATACTTACCAGGATCAGGTGCACAAGGCGAACCTCCTCCATCTGGCCTTACATTGGCGGTGACGAGTCCTACGTCTTCTGACGGTGGCTGCCGCGTTGGGCCTCAGGAGTGCGCATATGCTAGATCATTTGGCTCCTACTTCCCTGTGTTTCATTGCTTCCCTGTGTAATCCTGGTATCAGGGCTGGCTGGGCTGGGGAGCAGGGGATCATCTGTCCCCCAGGCCTGTCCCATAGTGGGCTACTTGCATTTTTTTTCCCTTTAAAATGCTCCTAATAGGCTGCTGAGTCAAGTCTTGCCCCCCGGCCTAAAATTTACCAGCCAGCCCCTGCCTGGTATCCAGTATTCAGTGCTTTTCATCTAATCCTGGTATCCAGCATACTATCTTTTTAGCTAATCCTGGTATTCTGTATCCGTTGCTTCTCAGCTAATCCTGGTATACAGTATCCTGTTCTTCTCAGCTAATCCTGGTATCCAGCATTCTATGCTTTTCCCAAGAGAAAAATGCAGAGCTAAAAAAGGTCTATAAATAGTAAAGTCCTGGAGGATAAAGCAAAGGATGGTGTTACACAGTCAGAAAGTAAACTTAAATGTTAATTATATCAAATACAAATAAAATGATATATATAATCAAATATTAAGAATCAAATCTTAAAAAATTCTATAAAAATACCATATATAAATAAGTATAAACAGTCTGGGTGATATATAAATAAATAGGATAAAACTTTACCAATCCTATGCTTTTCAGCTTATACTGGTATCCAGTATCCGGTGCCTTTCAGCTATACTTGTTACCGGTCTCCTGTATCCAAAGCGCCTAGTCAGTTTCCAGCTTCCCGTGTTTGGAATTAGTCTGCTCCTCTGATATCTCCTTTTCCCAGGGAACATCTGTCTCGCCTGTCAGTCTAACCTTGTATCCATCTGAAGAACCGTAACCTGAGACGTGCTAGCAGTGAAGACCAAACCTTCTTGCAGGTCTCCCGAGCGAAGACCTTCACCTCGTTAAAAAAAAATTGGTTTTGTAGTGGGTGTAGCTGCTGCGATAGATGCAGTAACTTTGTGTCTGTGGAACTTCTGCTGTGAGTTTATCCTGGTTCTGATTCTAGTTCTGACCTTAGGACACAGACTATTCTCTGGACCGCTGCCCTAACCCTGGCATTGGACTCTTCCCTGGATGATTGGAGACCAATTGCAGTTTATTCCTAGCTTGTATCTGTCCAGACTACAGCGCAGACAAAGGACCATTCCATCTTTTATGGCCTGTGTGAATACCTGTGTTTCTTGTTATCTTTCAAAGTTTCATTGATTGGTGTCGCCAATATTTCTAGTGCCAGAGTCAGTTAAGGAATGAAATTTCACTTTACCTGGGGGCAACCAAGCACTAGTGAGCAGCTTTAGCTCTAAAGAAAAGGTGTCTGATAGAGGTAAATACCACTCCTAATGTGGTTCTAGAGGATAATTCCAGGAACTTGACATCAAACATCACATTATTATAGAACATAATATATAGTGATAATTGCTGTTTAGGTTATGACCAATCCGCTTCAGATCCTTATACAGATGGTACAGGATCTATCTTCTAGAGTCACAGCGTAGGCAGAGGTGTCTAGAGCTCCTCATATTCTTGCTGCCAGCCTACAGTGAATTTGCCTTACCATTTTTCTTATGACCATAAATCATTCAGAAACCTTTGGAGAATAATAATATCTTTATGACAAGGGTATCCTCAATCTTAGACCTTTGCCCTTAAACCACATAAGGCAGTGTATGCCTTGTTTGAATCTCTAGGTCTTCATTATGATGATCCAGACAGATTCACCTACAGACTCCAACTGCAATCATCTGACTATGTGCAGTCAATTTATGTTGCAGTTGTCTGAACAACAAAAAGGTTTTCTAAAATGATTTTATTAACTTGTACACATTTTATTAATTTAAAGAAGCGCACTTTGTTTTCACTGATTTCTAATCTGGTTTTTTTTTAGGAGTCAAACCCTTCCCTTCATAAGTGCTTCATAATTTGAAAATGGAGACTCAGGAAGGTTTTACTTGTAACATCCTGAGTACACTTGTTGCTACCCAGGCTAGGGTTTCACCTACAAGAGATGCCATGAAGTTGGCAGGTGAGCTTATGCCAATAAAGATATACTGTGAACAAAATTCTTCTACTTATGTATATGTTGATACATAGTGATTTATATATTGTTTTGTTTTATAGTACCAGACTATCTTTTGTTTTCACATGCACAGTGATCTTATATTGTCCTGGCTTTCTTAAATTATTTTATTTTTTTATTCACATTTTAGATTATTTTAACGGATAGCACCTTGATTTCACTGATTTTTAAACATTTTTTTGTCTAGTACACAGCTCTAGATCCTTGAAAGTCTGATGTAGTTGGCCATTAAGATTGATTGGTAATTTAAGAAGAGAATAAAGGAATGGGAATTCTATGAATCGGTTCCTTCTGATACTTCACCTGGGTGTGCTGAACATCAAGACCTTATGCAAAGAGGAGCCTTTAGGTTGCCTGCTGAGGAGAGACAGATGTACTGTAGACACAAGAGTTAATTTGCCCTGTACCTGTTCCATTAAAGTCAGGAAACATCACAGCCTTGAAGAGTTGAAGGAAACTCATCTTCTTTGCCTGTGTGAGCCACTGTATTTCTTGTTCTCTTTCATTGTCATTTACTGATGTCTCCAATATTACTAGTGCCACAGTTAGTTTCTAAATAAACCTCTACTAATTGTTAGGAACCCCTCCAGCCGGCACAACACAACCCGGAATCTACTCTGCCAGTCAGGTGTTCACTGGAGCCCCTGATGGTGGGGACAGACTGGGCTGCAGACTGACAGAGGGTCGTGAAGTGTGTACCGGCTGGGGAGAACCCAAGCAAGCAGAGTGGAATCCAAGCAGAGGTCAGGGGCCGGCAGCATACAACAGTACCAGTATACAAGCTGAGGTCAAAGTGTCACGAGCAGACAGGGAGGTCGGTATTCAAGCCAGAGGTCAGGGTCACGAGATACACAAGCAAAGTCCAAATCCAAGCCAAGGGTCATACACGGGTAAACAACAGCAAGTCCAATAGACAGGAACAAGGCAGAGAGCAGGTACAGCAGACTGGATACAGAGACTATAACCGGCAATGAGGCAGCAGACCTCATTGCCAAATACAACCCACAACCAATCAGAACCTGCCCCTAGACATAGCCACACTTGTAGGCTAATTGCCAGCACCTAGCAAGACCAATCAGGGCTTAGCCCTGAAATCCACACTTGCAGGCTAATGCCTGCTAATTCAGCCACAGGCTGAATCTGACTGATTGTCCCTAGGACGCATGCGCGCCTGGCTGCCGGGACGCGGCGCTGAGGAGGCGTCCGACCGTTGCCTTGGCAACGGTCGGGAGTTGGAGGGAAGTGACGTCCCGATCGTCATGGTGACGGCCGGGACGTTGGGACCGACAGGAAGCGAGCCGCGGCGGCTGTGAGTACCGCCGCGGCTCGTGACACTAATGCGTGCCTAAGACCTGGGGAGAACCAAATACTGTGAGCACCTTTAGCTTTAAGGAAAAGAGGGCTGCTGTAGGCAAAGATCATGACTAGCCTGGTAGAGGCTAATTCCGGGAATTTCACAGTTCAATAAGATATGCAGCATGTCCCTTGCTCTTAGCTCATGTTATCTCTTTTCAAGGACATGCTTACACCATAGACAAGCTCAAGGGCCCTGAAACCCTCTCTAAGACAGGTCTGCCGAATAAAATATGTAGAAAAACTGATGCATGGCAATCTCCAGCACTTATACTGGTTCCTCCTTGCAGGACAGTGTGATTTATAGGATTTTCCATAGCAGGACATAATACTTGACAAGCATGCCTATGAATAATTTGGTAAAAAGTAAAGGTATAATCCCACTTAAAATGTGCTCGACCTTGCTCACCACAGAGTCTTAAAGGGAAATAGCTTTCAAAATAGTTCTCTAATAGGTGTATATAGTCCAATTGGAGTTGCAGCATACTTTCTTGAATTTGTCAATAGGAAGGGGTTTTCTTTATACCATTGTACCTCCCTATTTTTATCTATTTTATTAATAGTTTCTTTTATATTCAAAATATGGAGCCATATTACCTAAATTAGAGTCACAAGTCACAAGTGAAATAGTTAGTACTACCTATGGAATGTGTCAGCAAGCTATTCATACACCTGTACTTCAGCTAGGAGATTTGGAAAACATGCTATGTCAGTGGTCCTTGAGGACCAGATTTGAGAAACACTATTGTACAGTACATTTCATGTAATAAAAGTGGTTCTGGAAACAATTTTATAAATGACCCCTTAAGCATATGCAGAAAGATGATACCCTTTTGAGAAATGTATCTTTCTCTTTAGATGAGAAGGTGTGCTCCAATACTTGTTCCCTCTTATTACATTTTATATAGAGGAGTTTAATGCATTTATGTAATAATATTCTGTATGTTAAAATGAGTGTTATATCCTGTTCTAAAAATGGACCCTTTATATAGCGTTTTAGGCAATTTTCAAATTGAGATGTACTTTGACTACTGATCCATCTGGAATATTCTAAAATAAAGCTTATTAAGATAAGTAAACTGTTATTTGTTTTAGTTACCTTAATTACTTGAGTTACATGGGCAAATTTGGCTATTTGGCCAACGGCCAAAAAAATAGATATGTGGGTAATTCGATCACATATGTTGTAGGCCAAATTTTAAAAAAATAATTGTTTGGAAGTTGCCAAAATCTTCCAAAATGATTGTAGACAACAATGAGTTAAAAGTTATTTGTTAGAAAATACTGGCAATAGTACATAGTTCCAGTATATATGGGAGACCATAGCAGATTAGATTAATTTGATAGGACTTTGTAAACGTTATAAACTGTTTTCTTCATTATAAATTTATGTGGTAGACTGTAACCAAAAACTTGTTTTTGCCAATTATTGATAAAGGTGCAGGGTGTTCTTTAAAATCCTATTCATGTCAAAATAAGTTGTTAACTTTAAACATCTGAGATTTGCTCACCAACATGAATGTGTTATTTTTAACTTGTTAAGGACATAAATTTGTTGTTTTTATTAAAATATAACATTGCCAATAATCGTGGAAAGGTCAGACCATAGCACCACCAACCCAGGATCATACCTTAACTATTGGCCGGTGCTAAAATTTGTTCAAGTGACATGTCTAAACCCCCTTCTTAACTGCCCGGATTAACCTGTACATACCGGTCGAGGGGTCCTCCTCACAGGCAGACCAACCATATGTTAATACCAACGGGGGGGTAGTGACCTATGACTAGTTGAACCCAGCAGCATATGCAAACCTACTGACTGCAATGCTCTCCTACCGGCAACGAAAAACAGGAGACCAGGAACCATAAATGCTCTAACTAACTACTATTGCTGGGGGGAGGGTGGCATCCGGATGCAGGAACAGAGGGAGAACTGCATGAGCTGGCAGTTTATGAAGATCCGCGAAACCCTCCTCTTGTCTTTAATGGCTGTTATTTTCTGCAAACCTCGTTGAATAGTGAGTACTCCTGTCACTTACCCGCATGTTTTTAACTGCGTTCTGGCTAATTGCCTCACTTCAACTTATGTTATTCCTTTCATTTTGATACTGCAACCAGTTACATGGATTTTAGGCATACAGTAAAGAAGCAATTTTTACGATCATCTACTAAATGTGGGTTATGATGTTAAACATAGAAAATTATTTTTAAAAATATTATATAATGTGGAGTATAAAGTCTAGTCTTTGAATTATTTAGAAGTGTTATACTGTAATGTCACAGTAAATTCAAAATATAATATAACAGGGATAAGTACATCCCAATGTGACTTTTTGTTCAAAGGTGTCATTTCAGGTCCCCGGAATCAAAATTCTCCCCTTGTAAGTGTTTGCATGAAAACATTTTTAATATATAATAAATGTTTTTTTTAATTTACAGCAGTGCAGTATAATGGGTAATTATGTCATCAATTGGGATTCTGAGTCTTTTTTCAAACATTTGCTTATTAGAGTTTATGTACATGTTTTTCATAATTATTTATAAAGCTATATATGTTGTGCGGGAGTATTCTGTGGATATTTATAATAAGTAATCAATAAAAGATTGAATTCTCCCTTATACTTTCTATACAATAAAAAAATGTTCATTATTTACTTAGCCTGGGGTTGTTTTCTGTAGGGGGGCTATATGTAATTATAAAATTATTTTGTGTTTTAATTAAAATGTATGTACCCAAATGATCAGAAATCTTATCCTTTTATATTAAAGAAACAGATTTATTAATTGCTATTGCAACTCCTTTAGATTTGCTAATTGGAAAATTACCTAGTTGCCACTGGTTGAAATATGTTTCTGGAAAGAATGGAATGCAAATTATTTCCAGTGAATTACTTCCAGAAAGGCAATTTGTTTGTTTCTTAATAAAGTTTTAACATTTTTTTATTATGATAACTAAGAAATAGCAAACAAAGCAAAAAAGTTGGAATGTGCAGAAACTAATTAATCCTTTGGTAAGGATTGCATCTGAAAAAGGGCTTGCACCTTCTTGCAAAAATGAGCAAATTAAGCTTTATGAAGCTCAAATGAAGCCCCAATAAACTGGCCATAAAGTGATTTAAATTATAAATAGAAGGATGTAAACAGTAGGAAGATTTTTGTTTTGACTATTTATATCTAGCACAGTAATTTGACTGATTCAGTTAACTATTTATGTGGAGGTAATATATGAAGTGCAATCATAGGGGCATATTCAATTGTTGGCGGAAACGCCAAAAATCTTGCACTCCTTGCACTATTACCATTATTACGGTTATAGTGCACGTAAAAAACGTTATTACGGTAGTTTTCTCGCTGGATTTCAGCTCGCACCTCCCTGAGTAATAACGGTAATAGTTTTAATGCCGCGGGGATATCCAACAATTGAATGTGCCCCATAGTGCAGAGAAAAATACTTTAGGTTTGCACTAAATGAACTCACTCCCTGAAGTAGTCACATGAGAGTGACGAAACACGTTGGGTCACGCCCACTCTACATTCAAGCTATGAACTTCATCACTTCTTCTTTACTTGAGAGAATGACCCTGGTTCACCTAGATGTACGAAAAGCCTGAGACGGGACTTGACACAAAGGAAGTACGGTTACAGTGAATAACATTTAGCATGAAGCTGATTACTGTTTTTACCTTTGTGAGTTAATTACTAATTAACTTGTCATTAAATATTTTGAATGTTCTTCCCCATTCCTTGTATTTATTTCTTCCATTTTAGGCATTGCGAGTTAAAAAGACATGTAGCGGAGGAGAATCTGCAGCTAAAGACAGGATAGGATCTGAAGACAAGACACCTACCAACCTTACAGATTGCTTTTAACCATACGATTAAATGTGAATGCTACTGTTTATTGATACATTCCAACATATGTGTTGAAGGTACGTCATTATCTGCCTTTTCTCTTGCTCCTCTCTGCATATTACAACTGATACCAAGTTGACCACTTTGGATTGAGGATCAACTACTCACCCACATTGGACACATACACTAAGGACACAGAAAATATTGAACTAAGGCTGAGACTAACACTACATCAAGAGGACTTTTCTCAGCCTGACTATTATATTACTGGTCCCACATCAAGGACACTTGTTGTATACTATACCAGTAGTACTGCAGTTACCAATCTCCACTTACCTATCCTGCACTCACATCTTTTTTATCCTCTCCCCATCTCTCCCACACCTAACCTACCACCACTGTGATCTGAGCAAGTAACATACCCCAATTACTGACGAGATTATTAACTGCTACCTCATTTGTGTACAAGTGTAAAAGTAATCACTGCAGCCATATACATTTAAGACATAACCCGGATTATGCAACAAGTGCACCAACGGAACCCAATGTTATTGTCTTGATTACCTGTTTCTGATGGCCAGAGTGAGAGAACTGTTGCAGGATTGATTGCAGTGTTATTGATATTCTTTACTCAGTTTGAAATTTTGTGCAGGAGAATTATATTCTAGCATTTATTGACAGAGCTGTTATGTTCACTCAGCTCTGGTGTTATTTGTGTGATTCATATAATAATCTGACAGGTTGTTCTAAGTCTACTTCATTTATCAGAGTCTGCTTATATGTCACACCTTTTTTTACTGTTCCACCAGCTAGATTTAAATTCCTTTTTACAAGCACCCTTTCCTTTAATAAATGTACCAAGTTACTTTTGCATTCTGTATACGCTGTTTTGTGTTATCTATAAGAGGTCTGTGTGGATTCAAGCAGGTCTCCAAAGTTGTCCCCTGGTAATACAAGGTACCTACATTCCCACAGAGACTTGGATGGAGGCATTGAAAAGTGAGTACTGTGAATATAGCATTTAAGTAACCCCACACCCAAGAGTGGCATGAGGGGGTGTTACAAGTGTAAATGTTGCATCAAAAGTCCAAATTCATACCTTTTTAGAAATACTCCTTTCATTAAATTAAACTTTTATGTTTTCCACCTAAGATAGGGCTCATTTTAGTCACATTTATAGCTTAAATTAATTACAAAAGGAATATTGGAACTGTATTTACTATAGATGGCACTTTTGTATGCTTTGAAGCCTTGTCTTACATTGGTCAAGCCCTTAGACATGCAAGGGGCAACTGAAAGGCCAAGAAATCAGGATACAGAGAAAACCCCTGCGCGCGCCCCTCTGTACAGCCAGGAATGCACCTAAAATGTGCCCCCTGTTACCTTTATTTTATGTTAGTATTCTTGCTCTGCAAACAGAAATCTTGTTTTTGAACTTCTCATTAAAACTAGGTGCAGTAGTTTGCCTTCTCCTTACTTATATAGAATTGCTCTCACTATACTGAACCCTTCCCATCAGCAAACTGCTCCTACGCAAATGCCTCCATCTTGGTCAATAGACCTATGTGCGTTGGAGCAAATTTAGCACTAGTGCAAATCAAGGTATATGGATTATCCAAAGAGGATATTGTGCTGTGCCCTGGTTGTATTATGCTTAATAAATTAATTTGAGTATGTAAAAGAATGTCAATTAATAATTAAAACAAATGAAACATGAGTCATAATGCAGACATACTGTAAACTGCTTCATAACCACAAATATGCCAAGACCCCCTTCCTATTAGACCTTTAGGCCCATTACCCATTGTCTTTACATTTGTAAAAAAAGTGCAAGTTAAAAATAAATGTCAAAATGAATATAAACACTATGCATTCGATACTCATTTAATACAAGATTCATGTATCCACTAAAACAGGGAAACAATGAGCATGTGGTCCCTCTGATAAAGTGGAATTCTGCCCCAGTCTACAGGGAAACCCCCAGTATGGAGTCTCCATGTAATTGTGATAAACATACCCACTCTGGTCAGTGCAGAGCTGGAGACTTAATGTGGGGTTTGCAGAAAAACAGCATAGTCCCCTCATAGAGAGTAGCCGCACTGCGCTAAAAAGGAATGTGGCTCTGCCCGACTCACTGGCTGTGTGGATTTGGTTAATAAGGAATATTAGGACCTCTTGAATGGCAACTTTGCCTTAACAAATGTAACACCCCTCCTGTCACCTGATTTAGGTTTTGTAGACTGTGTGTGTCCTGCCTGCAGCAATCTCCTGTACCTTATCTCACGTGGCGTAAGTGCCTCCACCATGGTCCGAGTGCAGTAGGTTCTTCGATGGGTAGTGTTCTGGACAAGCAAAACCAGAGGGAGACCAAGAAACCCTCCATCCCCTTCTAATAAAACCACAGGGACACAAACAGGAACCACCCCCACCCCCACTAATATACAGTATTTCAAAGCCACTTCCGCACTTTTATTGGTGAGGTGCAAGCTCCCAAAAGAGTTTTTATGTCTATGCAGACTCTTTTTATATCAAAAACAAGAATCTCCTTTGGAAATTAAAAGTTTACTATAGATATACTATAATGCAGTGCAATACCTCAACTACTATCTACGCGTACTATGAGGTACCTTTGTTTTAAATGCTAACCTGCTGTTACTCTACAAATACCAATAACCTTAACCTATACTACACTTTACACTTCAGTAACATATAATTCAATTAATATAACAGATCATAAATCAACATAGATACATTTGATTAAAGGATGCAATTGAGTGGTCTTTTCCAGGTAATAATGAAACAGATCTCTTCTGCTCCTTTACTCCACTAGCAGCAACACAAGTACAAATGGCCAATGAAGATGTCATGGATTTCAGTTTTCCTTCAACTTTAGCAAAACATATATTATTCCACACTGTGACACTTTGTTAAACTTTCACTATTCAGCAAACTCAGATTTTGAAGTGTTTTGGCTCCAACTTTAGTGATAACATAAAGTAACACATGTACACGTTTCCCTTTTTTCTCGATAATCACAAAAGCACTGTCTCGAAGCAGATTATAGCTCCACAATACTCAGATATGATAAACTTCACACTCCTGAGGTAAATTGTATAGTTTATGGAAAATTCTCACAATTTATCTCAGTCTTTGCTCCCTAACCGTCTTTCCCTATCTACCTTATAGCAGAAAAAAATACAATACTTAGTCCCAGTACATAAGTGAAACCAAAAAATGGGTACTTATCAGATCTTCACACAGGAATTTCCAGTTGAATCTCTCATAGGACCCTGTAGCTGTTTGTCCTTACAGGACTCTGCAGTTGTCTTGCTAATGACAGGCCGAATAAATCTGACAGACTCTCTCTCTTCTGTTAGTGCTGACAGGGTCCTATTTCCTGTCAGTCCCGCTTGGTCACTTGGTTCTCAGCGGTTGCCCAGCTCCTCAGATGCCTCTCCCAGGCGGCTCTCCTCAGGGCTTTTTTCTAATTAGAAGCTGACAGGTCTCTCCTGTCAGTCTCTCTCTTTCTTCTATCTCACTTCTGCAGCCTGGATCCGGGGTTGCCCCTCTCTCTCTCAGAATTCCAACTGCCATTTTTTTTGCAGTTGGCTTTTTGCAATTCTTACTGAATTCTCTGGCAATAGCTCAGTGCAAACCGGGAATTCTAGTTCCTGGTTGACTACAGTTCCCTAATGCACATGTGCAGACGTACACGTCTATCAGCGCTGCACAAAGGATCACAGTATAATGGTAATGGGTCTGTAAGTCCTTGAACTATTATACTACAGTAGTAAGTAGAAAAAGATCAATTTCATACATCCTGCTTCATAATTTTATTAATTTATAAAAAAAAATAGCAGCTCATTCACTAACAAGTAGTTTCCTACACTAGCCACAATGTGATTGACAGGCAGTGAGAGGATTCCCAGGGATCATATATCAATAGAGTTTTGTTGATGTGGAAGGAAAAAATAACAATGCTGAATGGGGAAAATACAGCACAAGGTTGGTTCGCATTCATAGAGATAAATAATGTTTTCAAGTACAGTGTGTTATGTTCATATTGTTGCTACCAATAAATATTGTCCAATGCGATTAATGTGGTTCCAACACACAGAGATTTAATAGCAAAAGATAGCAGGATTACAGCAAACCATGATGATGTATCAAAAAGGTATAACATTTTACAGGAAAGTATAACCAAATACATTATACTTGTGCCCCCTGGGCCCAAGTCCAGCATCAGTCTTAATGTCTGCCATAAAATAAATTTATTACTGGCCCAGGAGCTTGTTTATTTACAGTTTGAGTTAACATAAACAATGATGATTTCACAAATATACACAGATAACACTAAGAAAGTTCTTCATAGGTCCAGGGTTTACGATGTTCCAATAGACTGCTGGTCATAGGTCAGTTCATTTGATCTCTCACCAAAGGTTGAGGCAGCTTACTTCAACTGTTGCCTTTGTGTCTTCCCGCCATAAAACCAGTTTAAACTGACCCATAAGCAAAGTGATTTTGAGTATTAATCTCATACCATTCATAACTTGTGAAAGCAGTATGCGATCGCTTCCCTATTGACACCAGATTTCAGCTGGTAAAATATGGATTAATATAAAACCAAACTACACACATTTCTGTAGATCTGAACCATAGTTACCTTTACTGTAGTATTATCTATGTATAAATGATCTATAATACATTTACTAATAAACGAATGTGGATTGAAACTTTAATAAATTTGTACTATTTACAAAATGTAAGTGTGAATTTTAGTGTGTGTTGTTTACTTGTGTGATTGTGTTATTAACCCTGTTATGATGTAGCTTACTAATCGCATGGAAAACTATTACAATTGATATTTGTTCATTTAGAACAACTTCATCCAAATATTCAACTTCCACAAGTGCCATGTTTAACTAGTCACGTACAAAAAAATGATCTGCTAACACATGCTCATGCAAGTATGACAGCACATGGGTATGGACACATAGTGGGGAATTCAATTCTTAGCAAAGTGTCACCAGATGTCGGCCTAATGAGCTGCTGCCTACACTAGCAGTTACTAAAGTAGTTGCTCAATTTCGAGGGTAGCAACAAACATCAAAGTGGAGTCTCTTCACAGGACATTCCAGTGACACTTTGCTAAGAATTAAATTCCTCCCTTAGAACAGAATGAATTTTATTTTTATATCATTTGCATCCTTAGCACTTGACATTAAATACATAGATAAAGCGATTTTCCACCCGTGGCTTAGGGCCCTAAGTCAGGCAGTGGGTACAGACCGCCACCATCCACCTCATCATGCTACCAACACCATTCATTTTGAGGATTAAGCAAATTCTTGTCTTTTTTCTCAATTAAATTTCTACTTTTAGTAATGGATATATTGAGGCTTTAAAAGAGAGTGCATTAGCATAATTTGTGGCTGGATCAGTTCTTACTGTTGATGTTAAGTCTTGTTCTAACAACCTTGGAAATATAAAATGTAGAAGAAAAGTGAACATCTGAAAGGTAAATTGCTTCTATAATGCATTGTTTAAAATGGTTGGTCCATCAAATATGCCTAATTCCTTTAATACATTTTCCTCTTTAAATTGCATACTTATCATGCCCTTTTCTAGGTATAAGGTGTGGGGAGAAATACGGGGACAGATTAAGGGCCACAATTAGAGACTGACGGGCTCGGTTCCCCGAGAACCAAACCCACCCAAACTTCAGGAATCCGAGTCCCGATCCGAGTCGCCTCTGTACTCTCCCCCCTGTTCAGATTCCAAAATGAGGCAAAACGTCATTGAGACGTCGTCGGATCTCGGATCTGACTGAATAATAGCCGCCTTTACAGTGATGCAGCGCCATTTGAGAGAGGGAGAGAGAAAGGTTAGGTGACGATCGCAGTAATTAGAGCAGTAATTAGAGCAGGAAGAGAGTAGTAGGAGGCATTTTTCCTAATTTACACTACAAGTGTTTGGGGTGTCAGATATTCCCCTCTTGGAAAAAAGCTATTTTCTGGTGCTGAAATTATTATATTCCATCACTATATATTTCTGAATTTGCACTACAAATGTTTAGGGTGTCAGATATTCCCCTCTTATAAAAAAAGCTATTTTCTGGTGTTGAAATTATTATATACCAGCACTATATCTTTCTGAATTTTTTCTCTATTAGTGCGAGATCTGAAAATGTTACTGAGCCTTCTTCTTGTAAGGTCACTCGTGACCAAGCAAGACCAAGTGATTCGGAGTCGAAAAGTGGTGCACAACTACTGTTTCGTGTGAAAACAGAGCTGCAAGAAAACAGTAAGGCATTAGAGGAAAATATATGCTCAGAATCAGAAATGACACCAATCCCATAGGAGTGTCCATCCACGAGTGGTATATGTAATTGTGACCATTCTGATAGTGTACCCATAAAGAAGGGCCCTTTCAGCTTTTCTGCTGATGTGTGCCTGAACAGCTCGAGTGTAGCCGGTGATACACCAATTGAGGATGCCACTTTGGAATTAGAAGAGGATGAGGGAGAGATTTGTGTAGCCGGCGAGGGCACTAATGAGGATGTTGATGAGGATGATGTTTGTGTAAATCCTGCACCAGTGGCAGCAGTTCTGGCACGTGACAAGAAGAATCCCATTGTCATGCCTGGGCATAAGACCAAAAAAGCCACTTCTTATGTGTGGAATTATTTCTACCCAAATCCTGACAACAGTTGTATAGCCATTTGTAGTGTATGTCAAGCCACAGTCAGTCGAGGGAGGGACCTTAACCTTCTTGGAACCTCATCCATGTTACACCATGTGAGGAAACGGGTTGCTACTGGACTGAGAACTATGTAATCATTACCCGTTTCTCACGGTTTATTGTACTTTTTAATCCTTGGCCCAGTCTAAGTATATACACCAGAGCATTGGTGTATTATGTGTATTATTATTTCATGTTATTGGATACATTTTGCCCATACTATTACCTAGGATATTGTATGTAGTATAAATATAAACAATATTGCCATACTGTGTGAAAATATCAGAACAACAGCAGTCATTTTGCTTGTGCTAGCTAATGTAATTACCATTTGTCTCAAATGTCTATTGTATGGGGTGCAGCTGAGATGAGGTTTGTTATCAGAACAATGTCTGAGTTAACTAGCTGGCAGCCCATGTTAATTAGCTAGGTCAACAGATAACCTGAGAGGTAATGAGGTTAGAACTTCTACTCATATGCAATGTGCCTCCACAGTAATATATTGGTTGAAATAGCATGGGGAAATGTATCAATATGTATCAATATAAATGTAATTGTATCAAAAGGTATCACAGACTTATATTGTGTAACCCTGCTGATATAATGTGTCAAAAGTCTTATTGTTCCATGTAAGCGTGCAGTGTCATTCCTTGATGTACTATTGTAACCCCATGTGTAGTGTATCCAGCCAAAACAGCTAATTGAGTCAAGCCATTCTATTGTCTAATCAAGGTAACAGGGACAGTATGTCTAGCAGCTAAATTGTTGACTGGGAGGCCCCTTCTGTAAAGGGGAGGTTTGAGACATTTGACCCTACTTCCTGGGTACAGAGAAAAGAATATAGGGCAAGGAGAATGCCAGGAGAGCTATGCTAGTTTGGAGGATCCTGGTGTAGAAGACATCAGTGAAAAGGACTCTGGGCCAGGCACTGTGGTGCCGCTGGAGGGAACCCTACCAGGACAGGGTTGGTGTGAGCTAGTAACCCAGGCTAGGAGACACCATAACTGTTTTGCTAAATGGTAGTGGTAATATTGCGGGAGGATAAGACCCTGAAAGGGACAGAGATTATGACTTTGGAGTGCTGACTGCAGGAGGCTGCTGGAGGATACGTGCTACCATTTACCCTGTAACTTGTGAACGTCTTGTGGTGTTGTGCTGTCGTAATAAAGTCTTATTTTGGATATATCCTGGTCTACCCGAGTGAGTTGAATCCCACAGAGGGTAACTTCCATCCCAGCTAAGGGTGGTATCCTCACACACCATTTAATGAGAGTTCATGGCAAAGTGTTGGGAAAAGCTAAAAGTTGTTCCAAAAAAATTGCACTCCATCATCAGCTAGGACCCTTCTCTCACCTACATCCCGACGCCTGCAATCTACACCCACAACACTGTCCTCATCAATATCCTCAGTAGCGATTATCCCTGCATCCCACTTGGGAAGGCTCAATAATGTTTGAGCGTTAGTCCCACTGCTGCTGCTGTTGCTGCTGCTGGAGGTGAATCTTCCTCCCATAGGAAGCCCAAGAAGAAGAGCACTACTACTTTACAACAATTAACTGTGAAATAATCTTTTGCTAGAGGAAGCAAATATGACAGCAGTCACCCAGTTACAAAGCGGATCACAGATGCCATGGCGACTATGCTAGTGTTAGATCTGTGTCCAATATCCACAATAAACGCAGCTGGTTTTTCACAGTTAATTGATGTTTTGTGTCCCCGTTACAAAATTCCATGGAGACACCAATCTTCACATAAAGCTATTCTGCAACTGTACCAGAACGTTTGTAAAAATGTAATAATTGGGCTCAAAAATGCCATTCTACCCACTGTACACTTAACCACAGATATGTGGACAAGTGGAAGTGGCCAGACTATATGACTATGACAGCCCACTGGGTTGGTAATTCACCTTCACAAGCAGGAACAGCAGCAGCATGTACACCACTACGTAACATTTGTCACAGGCAGGCTACTCTTTGTATCACCGGCTTCACTAACAGGCATACAGCTGATAATTTGTTACGAAAACTAAGGGATGTCATTGATACATGGCTTATACCACTTGGACTTTCCCCAGGATATGTTATTTCTGATAACGCCAACAATATTGTGCGAGCATTACAGCTGGGTGAATTCCATCACATTCCCTGTTTTGCTCACACAATAAACTTGGTGGTGCATAGCTTCTTGAGAAATAACCGTGAGGTGCAGGAGATGCTTTCGGTGGCTTGTAAAATTTCGGGACATTTACGGCATTCTGCCCCCGCATGTAGGAGATTGCAGCAGCTCCAAGAACAATTTTACTTGCCCTGCCACCAGCTTAAGCAAGACGTGTTAATAAGGTGGAATTCCACCCTTTACATGTTTCAGAGGATGGAGGAACAGTGCAAAGCCACACAAGCTTATTGCACAAGCTATGACATTGGGAAAGGAGGGGGAATGTATTTCACTCTTGCACAGTGGGGAATCCTTTCTGTGCTGTGCAAGGTGCTGAAACCATTTGAAGTTGTGACGTGTGAAGTGAGTTCAGACTAGCTTGAGCCAAGTCATTCCCTTAATTCGACTATTGGAAAAGCAGCTTGACAAACTGATGGAGGATATGAAAGAAAGCAATTACGCAAAGTAGTGTGTTGGCCTTGTAGTTCAAGAATTCACTTCGCAATGATCCAACATCTATTAAAATCTTGAAGTCGGATCACTACATTTTGGCGACTATGCTTGATCCTAGGTTTAAGACCTACATTGATTATTTGCTTCAAAATGACCGAGATGTGAACATTTGCAAGGAGCTATTGGTCAGCAAGTTGTCCACTGAACTGGGCCTTTGCTTGACGACATCTCCTCCTTCAGTTTCTCAGGCAGCTGATGCTCGGAAAAAATTGCACTTTCCAAAGAAAGGCAGAGGTGGCGCAGGTGGCAGACCACAACAGTTTGACATCTGGGGGAAATGTATCAATCTGCGGGTTCTTCAACACCCGCGTGTTCAGCCTCTTCCGTGATTAAATTTCAAGCGGCGCTGCATTGTAAAGGGTTAACTTCCCTTTACAATGCAGCACCGCTTGAAATTTAATCGCGGAAGAGGCTGAACACGCGGGTGTTGAAGAACCCGCAGATTGATACATTTACCCCCTGGGCTGGTTTGAAAGATTTTACCCAAAAAATGTGTGACCTTGCCCATAACTCCATCCAATCCTACTATTAACATGCAAAGGATGGTGGATGATTAATTTCAAGAGTTAATTGATATGGAAATATCAGACAGTCCCTTTCCATACTGGGAAGAAAAACAAGCCATTTGGAAACTAATGTACAAACTTGCTTTGCAATACCTAAGCTGCCCACCCCCCAGTGTGTACTCAGAAAAGTATTCAGCACAGCCGGGAACCTTGTCAGTGATCGACGTAGGTGGTAACTTCCTAAAAATGTGGAAAAGATGATGTTCATCAAAATGAACTATATCTTCCACAAGGAAGGCCTTTACCGTCAAATACATCCAAGTATTGACTCTTCTCTAATGGCAGATTCCAGCGGAGATGAATTTATAGTCTGTGATGATGATGTACATACTGATGAGGGTGAGGATGATGCTGAAGATGATGACGACAACATCTTTTTAAAACTTTGACTATAAGTGTATGATGTAATCTATCCCCAAAGAGAAAAGGGTCTTGGGGCATTTCTATTTAACGTACAGTCTTTGCAGGCTGCTGTTGTGTCAATTTCACTATAAGTGTAGGGTATAATCTAGACCCAAAAAGAAAAGTTGCTTTGGGTATTTTTATTTATGGTACAGTCTTTGCAGGCTGCTTCTTTTTCTATTTAACTCTAAGTGTAGGGTGTAAAATACAGATAGACACCCAGCTGCCTTTTTTGCTATGAATTTCAATAGCTCTTTTTAGACTGTTGGCTGCCAGACTGGATTGGTGTGTAGCTGTAGAATTAAGGAGGGCCTAGCAAGTATTAAACAGTATTTTTTATAATTTGCACTAATAAGGTTTGGGAATAATATACACCCAAACAGAAAATCTGCTTTGGGCATTTCTATTGATGGTACAGTCTTTACAGGATGCTTCTTTTACTATTTCAATTTTAATGTATGGGAATAATCTTGACCCAAACAGAAAATCTGCTTTTGGCATTTCTATTGTTTAAGATTTTCTCTTTTCTTCTCTTTAAATAATAAATGAGATGAGCAGGTTTCCAAAATATAATATTTCTATAGTTTATTATTAAATGAGATTATACATAGATACAGCCATACTGGACGAAGCAGACATACGCTCAGGGTCTCAAATGCCAATTGAAAATCTATTTTTGATTAAGTCATACATTTATAGAGATGATACTCCTTATTTCTTTAAAACACACCTTTCCATCTTCCATCACTGCTGGCAATCTAAGTCTCTATAATTAAAGTAGCATGTTCATTTTGGATGGGTCATCTTGATCTTATATAAAGCCAATATTTCTTTTGCAATATCCAGCTATTGTGAAATACTGGAAACTTACTAAAAAACATGTCTCTTATTATGTAATTTCAGTATTGTGCAATATGTGTTTTCCCTCCTCTTAAAGCAAAAAAACAAAATTCAAGTTCATTGGTTCATTCTATTGAACTAATTGGTAATATAGGGTTTTTCGTTAATTATTACTTCGACACTATTGATCGTACAGTCTTTGCCGGCTGCTTCTTTTTCTATCTCAATTTTAATATATGGGAACAATCTAGACCCAAACAGAAAATCTGCTTTGGCCATTTCTATTGATCGTCCAGTCTTTGCAGGCTGATTTTTTTTCTATTCAACTATAAGCTCTTTGACATTTATTAGCTGTAGAATTAGGGTGGGCCTAGCAGAGATTAAACTGTTTTTTTCATAATTTGCACTAATAAGTTTTGGGTGTAATATACACCCAAACACAAAAGCTGCTTTGGGCATTTCAATTGATTATACAGTATTTGCAGGCTGATTTTTTTTCTATTTAACTATAAGTGTAGGGTGTAATATACAGATAGACACCCAACTGCCTTTTTTGCTATGGATTTCAATACCTCTTTTTAGTGCGTTGTCTGGCACCCTGGATTGGTGTGTGTCTGATTAAACACACATCCCGGGGGGGGTCAGCACTCGTTGACATTTATTAGCTGTAGAATTACCTCACTTGTCCAAGAAACAGGTGGAGCACTAAATTATGTTATTTTAGCCCCCAAAAAATTGAATTTTTTAACAAATTGCAAAACAAAACCAACAAAACCAAAACCAAAACACGCAAGGGCGGTTTTGCCAAAACCAAAACCAAAACACGAAGGTAATCCAGATCCAAAACCAAAACCAAAACCAGAACACAAAGGTAATCCAGATCCAAAACCAAAACCAAAACACAGGGGTCAGTGAGCATCTCTAGCCACAATGGCCTGGGGCTGAAAATTATAAACGGCCTGTTGTGAGAAGTGCCGTCCCACCAGAGTTGTGGCTCGTGATGTGTGGGTGTGGCCAGATTTGTGTGGGTGTGGCCAGCACCATGGATGGCATAGCTTGCACTTCCATCCAGCCGCCTACATCTCCCTCCCATCCTCCCTTATATAAAGAGTGCAACACTAACTGGTTCACACAGCATGTATTTAAAGTGAAGAGTGGAAATACATCCCAGCTGTTCCTCGTGACAGGACAAGCTCTTGGCTAATCAAGATAGTTCCTTAAAATCAGGACTATCCTGATGGAATCGGGACAATTGAGAGGTAAAGGTTTGTTATTTTATTGACCACTGAAGACAAAAATACAATGGTTTATTATTTTTATTTATAAAGTGCTTTTTTTTCATCAATAATTTTTAATGTTTTATTATTTTTCAAAATATTTGGAGTATAAAAAAAAAAGGAGGGGGGGATCAGAGGGCAGGTGGTGGTTACTCAATGAGTATTACAACAAATATAAATCCACACATTCTGAAAATAGAAAAGACACAACAAAACAAAAAAACATTACAATGCACATCATAGAAACATAGAACGTCCAAAAGATGCTGGGGGGACACCACTAATCCTCCTGCGGGGAATCAGGTAAAGCCAGGAGCGAGTGGGTGAGAGAGGAGGAAGATGACCCTCTATTTTCACCCATTCCCTCTCTAACGTATACATGCCACCTGAACAACTTTATGATAGGGATCAAAGCAGAAGTGGAGTATGGCATGTCTATCGTCTCAATTTCAAAACTGTACTGTATTTTAGAAATAATTTGAGCCAGCATAGGGGATTTATAAAGTGCTTTAACGGAAACATACATGAAGAATGCTCATTTTCGGGTTTTTAACATTGAGCAAAGTACAAAGTGCAGAAAACTTAATTAAATTAATAAAAAAAATAAACTTGAATCTAAGTATAAATATATAAAAAACACTGTCTATTGTATGTACTATATTGATCACACACTTTCTTTCTGCAAACAACCTATTGGATCCTCTTCAGTCAGGCCAAGGTTGTCAATAATTTGATCACAGCTAAAACTAAAGGCCATTACTCTCTTCTAATTCTCCTAGATCTCTCTGCTGCATTTGACACTGTTGACCACTCTCTCCCTATACAAACTCTACAATCCTAGGTCTTCAATACACTGTCCTATCCTGGTTCTCATCCTACCTAGCCACTCTTTCAGTATTGATTTATCTCAATCCACCACTGCTCCGCTTCATTTATCAGTTGGACTACTACAAGGCTCAGTCCTAGGTCCTCTGCTATTCTCTATCTACACCGCTTCTATTGGAAAACTAATACACTCTGTCACGAGCCGCGGCGGTACTCACAGCCGCCGCGGCTCACATCCTGTCGGTCCCAGTGTCCCGGCCGTCGCTATGACGACCGGGACGTCACTTCCTTCCAGCTCCCGACAGTTGCCAAGGCAACGGCCGGGCAGCCTCGCTGCAGCCAGGCGCGCCTGCGCATTAGGGGCTAATAGTTAGATTTAGCCTGTGGCTGAATTAGCAGTCTTTAGCCTGCAGGTGTGAGGTTCAGGGCTAAGCCCTGATTGGCCTTTTAGTATCTGGCAATTAGTCTGCAACTGTGGCTCTGTTTGTGATTGGCTCTTGGCTGCATTTAAGGCAATGAGGGCTGATGCCTCATTGCCGGTTATAGCGTTCTGTCCTCAGTTCTGCTGCCTTCTTGTTCCCCCTGTTTGGCTATTATTACCTTTGATTGACTATCCGTGTATGACCTTTGCTTGTTCCTGGACCATTGAACCTTCGCTTCTTACCCTGACCATTTGCCTGAACTCTGGATTTTGCTCCTTTTGCCTGTGCACCTGACCTTTAGCCTGTCCCTGGATTTCATACCTGTGCTAGTGACCTTTGACCTTGGATCTCCTCCTAACTACAGCCTGCCAATCACTCCAATCCTGGGTTCTCTTTTAAGTCAGTATACGTTACTCGACCCTTGGTCGGCCCGCAGCCAAGTCTGTCCCCACCACTAGGGGCTCCAGCAAACACCGGGCCTTCAGAGTAGTCCCCGAGTTTCACTGTACTGGCTTGGGAGTTCCTAACATTATAACCGGCCAAGGAAGATTGGTATCATACGGCCATGGACAATGATGAGCCGAACCTGTCTCCAGCCCAGATTCTGGCAAATCAGATACAGGCAATTTCCCAAGTGGTGCAGAATTTATCCCAGCGCCTGGCAGTCCAAGAAGGGGCTTCCAGAGACCTGCAGCTCCAGCAAGTCCCCGCTGGTGACACACCAGAGCCTAAGATGAACTTGCCTGACCGATTCTCTGGAAGCAGGTCAGCCTTCCGTAATTTCAAAGAGAGCTGCAAGTTGTACTTCCGTCTGAAACCACGTTCCTCTGGTTCTGAACAACAAAGGGTAGGGATCATCATCTCTTTACTCCATGGTGACCCTCAGTCTTGGGCCTTCTCTTTGCCTTCAACATGCCCA
This sequence comes from Mixophyes fleayi, assembly GCF_038048845.1. Lineage (NCBI taxonomy): Eukaryota > Metazoa > Chordata > Amphibia > Anura > Limnodynastidae > Mixophyes > Mixophyes fleayi. Next base: position 275,006,695 of record NC_134403.1, read on the forward strand.
GCCTTGCAGTCCGTGGATGCCTTTTTCCAAGCTCTGGGGTTATTGTACGATGACCCAGACAGGGTAGCCTCAGCTGAGTCTCATCTCTGAACGTTGAGGCAAGGACGTCGCCCCGCGGAAGAATATTGTGCGGAATTTCGGAGATGGTCCACTGATAGTGCCTGGAACGATCCAGCATTGCGAAGTTAATTTCGCTTAGGACTTACCGAGCAGATTAAGTATTCCTTAGTCCAGTATCCGATATCCGACACACTGGAGGAGTTGATGCAACTCGTTATAAAAATTGATCGTCGGATTAGAGAAAGGAAGACTGAACGGGAGTCCTCTGCTCCTATGGACTTATTCTCTAGCTTCGGTACCACTTTGCCCGATTCCTCTGAACCCATGCAGTTGGGTGCTTACCGCTTGCCTCCGGAGGAACGCTCCAGAAGACGCTCACTAGGCCTGTGTATGTATTGTAGTCAACGAGGCCACTTAGTTTATTCATGTCCCAACAAGCCGGGAAACTCCAAAGCCTAAGTGCAGGTGAAGAGGTGCACTTGGGTCTCCAGATTACCTCTTCAGAATATTCTTTATTAGTCCCTGGATGTCTAACTTTCCGTGGGAAATCCATGGACCTGAAAGCCTTTCTTGATAGTGGTGCGGCCGGTAATTTCCTGGATATACATTTGGCTCGGACGCTTGATATTCCGCATATCAAGTTAGGATCAAGCATCATCACATGTGGTTTGGATGGTAACCCCTTGCCTGGGGGAAGGATTCTCGCTAGGACTCCAATGGTTCGGTTGTCTGTAGGAGCCCTCCATACGGAGGAACTCTCCTTCTATCTTATTACCTGTTCCTCTGCTCCTTTGATATTGGGGTATCCCTGGTTTCGCAGTCATAATCCCCTTATTGACTGGAAAAGTGGAAAGATTATCCATTGGAGTTCCGAGTGTTCCACGTCTTGCTTGATCCTGCCGCTTAGAATCCTACAGCCTAGTCCAGACTTTTTGCCGGTACCCTACCAGGACTTCAGTGATGTGTTCTGCAAAAAGAAAGCTGATTCCCTTCCACCACATCGAGAATATGACTGCGCAATTAATTTAGTCCCGGGTTCCAAGTTGCCCAAAGGGCGGTTATACTCCTTGTCCACTCCGGAGACTGAAGCCATGGAGTTATACGTAGAGGAAAACCTGAAAAAGGGATTCATTCGTCCTTCTAAATCTCCCGTAGGCGCAGGTTGCTTTTTCGTTTAAAAAAAAGATGGCAGTCTTAGACCTTGCATTGATTTCCGTGGACTGAATAACATCACAATTAAGAATATGTATCCGTTACCGTTGATTTCGGTTTTGTTTGATCAATTAAAATCTGCCACTATATTTTCGAAGATTGACCTCAAAGGGGCTTACAATCTTATTCGAATCAAGAAAGGGGATGAGTGGAAGACCGCTTTCAATACCCAGTCGGGACATTATGAATATCTCGTGATGCCATTCGGGTTATGCAACGCTCCGGCGGTTTTCCAGGACCTGCTCAACGATGTTTTACGAGAATTCCTGGGTAAAACAGTAGTTGTTTATTTGGATGATATTTTAATCTACTCTTTACTTCAGCACCGTCAGCATGTTCGCCAAGTTCTACTGAAATTACGGGAACATCACCTATATGCAAAAAGGGAGAAATGCGAATTTGAGGTGTCCACTGTAGCGTTCCTGGGGTATATCATCTCCTCATCAGGATTCGCAATGGACCCTGCCAAAGTTCAGGCAATCCAGGATTGGGTCCTCCCTACTAATCTGAAGGCGATCCAGAGATTCCTAGGTTCGCCAATTATTACCGTAGGTTTATTGGCTCATTTTCCTCGTTAGTAGCTCCTATCACTGCCCTCACTTGGAAAGGAGCTAACCCAGCAAAGTGGTCTTCGGAAGCATTGGCAAGTTTCTCAGCACTCAAAGCTGCTTTCATTTCTGCTCCAGTGCTGAGACATCCTGATCCGGAACTTCCGTTCATTGTAGAGGTGGACGCTTCAGATATCGGTGCTGGCGCCATCCTTTCACAAAAAGACCCAAGAAGCAAAGAGTTACATCCCTGTGCCTTTTTCTCTAGAAAATTTCTGTTGCCCGAATGTAATTATGATGTCGGAAATCGTGAATTGTTGGCCATTAAATTGGCATTGGAGGAATGGCGACATTGGTTAGATGGAGCTACTCATACCATTACCATCTTCACGGACCATAAAAACCTCCAATACATCCAGACCGCTTAAACTCTGAATCCCAGGCAGGCCCAGTGGGCCTTATTCTTCACCAGATTCAAGTTCATTGATACATTCCGTCCCGGTTCTAAAAATACTAAGGCCGATTCCTTGTCCCGAAGTTTTTTGGCCCATCATCATCAGTCTCCTGATCTGTTGCCCATTGTTCCTGCAACTGCTGTTCATCTCGGACTCACCCAGGATCTAGGAGCAACTATCAGGCATTTCCAGAGAATCGCTCCAGTTCAGACACTGGTCAACAAATTATTTGTCCCGGTGCACTTAAGGAAATCTGTCCTCATGGAAGGCCATAACAACCGCTCTGCTGGTCATCCGGGAATTCGTAGGACTATCAAAGTTCTTTCTCGTTGGCTTTGGTGGCCCACTTTATCAGACGATGTGGAGAATTATGTTCGGGCCTGTCCTGAGTGTGCTAAAAATAAATCCGATAGGAACCGTCCTTCTGAGCTATTGTTACCCTTGCCTGCACCAAGCAGGCCTTGGACCCATCTGTCGATGGATTTCATTGTCGACCTACCAGTATCCGCAGGACATAACACCATCCTGGTAGTCGTTGATCGGTTTAGTAAAATGGCACATTTTATATCATTGCCCAAGTTACCTGATGCCAGAACCTTGGCCACTTTGTTCTTGACGCATATTTTTCGTCTCCATGGGATTCCCGAAGATATCGTCTCAGATCGAGGATCCCAGTTTATTGCCCGGTTTTGGAAAGCTTTTTGTACCTCCATCAGGATCTCTATCAGTCTGTCCTCGGCGTATCACCCCCAGTCGAATGGACAGAGAAGACGAACCAGGCTTTAGAACAGTTTCTGCGCATTTACGTGTCTAAATTCCACGACAACTGGTCCTCTCTCTTGCCCTGGGCAGAATTCGCGTACAATAATTCTTGCCATTCCACTATACATACATCCCCGTTTTTCTGCAACTTCGGCTTTCACCCAAAATCCAACTCGTTCTCTACTACTGTTCCCTGTGGGGATTCCGGAACACCTGCCTTTACTGCCAGGTTGAGGTCCGTCTGGAAAAAGGTGCACTCTGCACTAGGTCAGGCCTCCCAAAAATCCAAGGTCTTCGCTGACCGTCACCGTAGACCATGTTCATTGAAAGTGGGGGATCGGGTTTGGTTATCCACACGGAACATCAGGTTGCGGCAACCTTGCAGAAAGCTGGGGCCCCGATACATTAGACCGTTTCCAATTGAAAACAAAATTAATCCAGTGGCATTTAGGTTAAAACTACCAACTTCCTTAAGAATACCTGCGACCTTTCATTGTTCACTTCTGAAGAAAGTCGCTGCTCCCAGCAAGTTTAATCGGTCTCTCTCTAACAGGCCCAGGCCTCTGATGGTGAACGGGGACCACGAATATATTATTGAAAGAATCCTTGACTCAAGGAAGGTTCAAGGCCAAGTTCAATTCCTCGTACACTGGAAGGGTTATGGCCCAGAGGAGCGTTCTTGGATACCACAGAGGCGCCTTCACGCTGGAAGGCTCATCAAAGAATTTTTTAGAAAGTTTCCCACGAAACCTGGATGTCGGGGTTCCTTAACCCCTCCTCAAGGGGGGGGGAGTACTGTCACGAGCCGCAGCGGTACTCACAGCCGCCGCGGCTCACATCCTGTTGGTCCCAGCGTCCCGGCCGTCGCTATGACGACCGGGACGTCACTCCTTTGGATTTCAGTATCATCTCTATGCAGATGATACATAAATGTATCTATCCTCTCCTGATCTCTTCTATCTGTGTCTTGTTTTACTGACTGTCTTTCTGCCATTACATCTTGGATGTCCTCTCGCCAACTCAAACTCAATCTTTTAAAAATAGAATTAATAATAATAATAATAATAATAATAATAATAATAATAATAATATAAGAGCATCTTGCCTGACATTTCTCTTTCTGCTGGTAACACGACCATAAATTCCACCCCGCAAGCTTGCTGCCTAAGTGTAATCCTTGACTTTCAACTATATTTTGTTCCCAGCATCAACTCTATATTTACATAATGCAGCATAGATCTAAAAATCACTTCCAAAAAACGTACGTAACTCCCACAGGACACTGCAAAACCTTTAATTCATGCACTGATCATCTCCCCCATCGACTATTGCAATTTCCTCCTTACTGGTCTTCCCAAAATAAGACTCAAGCACCTACAATCTATTTTGGATGCAGTGGCTAGATTGATTTTCCTTGCAAATTGTCCTTCCTCTGCTGAACCACTCTGTCAGTCTCTACATTGGTTGCCTATTTTTCAACAAATCCAGTATAAAATTCTTCTACTAACCTACAAGGCCATCAACAAAATTGCAATAACATACATCTCCTCACTTGTCTCAAAATATCATCCAACTCGACACCTCCGTTCTGCACAAGATCTGCATCTCCCATCCACTGTCAACACATGCTCCCATTCTCCGTTACAGAGCTTTTCTTGTGCTGCACCCACTTTGTGGAATTCCCTCCCTGGCACAATAAGACTTTCTTCTAGTCTTCAAACCTTCAAGCGTTTTCTGAAACCCCATTTCTTCAGACAAGCTTATAATATTCCACAACCTCTTAATCTTCCTAGGTTACTATATTACCACCCTCTACACAGCTAACAAAAGACGAAAAACCTTTGACCAACATTGTTGTGTCACTGATCATAAAGCCCACTAAATAATTTTTACCTTTGCATTCAAGCTGGACCAATATGCAATATAACGGAGCATCAAACTCCCACTGTCCCTAGACTGTAAGCTTGCTAGCAGGGCCCTCTTACTTCTCTGTCAGTATTGTTTTATTGCATACAAGCATGCAGACATTGTCAAAAATTGCAAAAATTTGCAAAAATTGCAGACCAAACACCAGAATAGAGAAGAAATGTGATCTAAGTGACTTTTACTGTGGTATGCTTGTTGGTGCCATATGGGTTGTTTCAGTACCTCAGAAACTGCTGATTTCTTAGGATGTTTACACCCAACAGTCTCTAGAGTTTACAGATAACAATGCTCAAAACTAAAACCATTACCATTCAGTGAGCGGAAGTTCTTTGGGTTGAAACACTTTGTTAATAAGAGACGTCAGAAGAGAATGGCCAGCCTGGTTCCAGCTGATAGGAAGGCGACAGTAACTCAATTAACAATGGGTGGTATGCAAAAGAGCATCTCTGAATTCACAGCACATCCAACCTTGAAGCGGATGTGCTACAGCAGCAGGAGACCACACAGCACCCTTGTGACTGCCACACAATACACAGTACCCTTGTGACCACCACACAATACAGAGTACCCTTGTGATCACCAGTCAACACATAGTAACCTCGTCACGGCCACACAATACAGAGGGCAACCTTGTGACTGCCAAACAATACATAGGGCAGCCATGAGACCGCCACCCAATACAGAGAGCAAAATATGATTTTTATTGATACAAACAAACTGTCCGGTTAATGTGCAAGAATGTGATTATCAGTTGTTATTCATTTTCATACCTCCTAACACCTTAAATGGCCAAAGGGAAATTTATAAAATTTGTTATATATTACTATTCTTTCTTCAAATGTTCATACATCTGAGCAGACATCAAAATACAAATAGTCATATACAGTTAACTTTCAGTGGCACCAGGACATAATCTCCATTAAAAAAGTTGGTACTTTTGTTGTAAGAAAAGGAACTGATCTCTATGTTAATACACACGGGCCATTCACACATGCATATTATATTTTCACATATCCCTTGTTGGGCCTGTTTTCACATTTCCCCTGTTGTTACATAGCCCCTGCTGGACCTGTTCTCACATATCCCCTGCTGGACCTGTTGTCACATATCCCCTGTTGAGCCTGTTGTCACATATCCTCTGTTGTCACATATCCCCTGTTGGGCCTGTTGCCACATATCCCCTGTTAAAAATAAATTGTTCCTATCTTTTTTGTTGAATGCCGCTGACCTCCATTTGGGACTGGGTGGAAGTTGGTACAACACGAGACACACAGCACGAGTCACACACAGCCTCTGTAGACGCAGCCCCAACCCAACTCAGCAACAGGCAGCCTCACGATTGGCTGCCTGTTGCTTTCCAATGACAGGACTGCCCCTGTCAAAAACATTTTTGTTTACTCCTGGCTGGCCTGGGCTTATTTCTGTGGAGAGGCCTGGGGCTGCAGACCCATCAGGCTCATTGTTAATCCGGCCCTGTAGAGATATATAGTACAAGCTCCTATGGCTTTTGTCAAAGCACCTGAAGAACATCTTACAAAGGTTTAAGCATCCTGTGGTTCTAAAAGACGTGTGCCACTACAAGTTCCAGCATGCTCTGCCAGCCAAAATCTAGCTAGTAGTTCCACAACTAGGGAACTACTGATATTTGCTATCTTTGCTAACTATTGCTTCTATGTTTCTTATAACATAACACTTTACTCGATTCAGAACCATGGACAGAGCACAGAAAAAGAAATGCAGCCTTATACAGAGCAGCTTAACAGTAAACAACAAGGTGCATTACATGACTTTGTACTGGTTACTGAAGCACTAAGGAGTTGTGGCTGGGCCCATTTCAGAGCCTATAATTGTGTCACATGATTATATATATTATTTATGCATATATTTGCTTGCACTGTACTTGCTAAGTTACATTATCATGCTTATTTAATAATAGTGGAATATCCAAATCAGTGACCATGTAAATACATGAGGTTGTAGGCTGAGTGCTTTTATATAGTTCACAGAAAACTAAGGTGACTTCTAATGTCCATAATTATTTACAGTAGGGGGTGCATTATTTCTAATAATACATAGTTATTCATAATGAGCATTGACGTGATAGCATTAGAACTCACTGTTTACAAGTGGTAAAGCAAGACTTGCTATTTATACAGGTATTTGTTTTACAACAGTATAAAAATAGTATAAAAATATCATTCTTAATCATACAACTTACACAACATGTGAAATATAACTCTGATATGGTTTGTTGTAGTATTGTAGTGTTTTGTGTTATTTATTCATTTATATATTTTGCACAGTAAAGTGAGGTAAAGGTAATTTACTCTTAGTATTCACAAGTTTACAATAAAAGCAATCCTCACCAAAGTATAGGCCACTTATGCACATTCCTGGGACTTGGTGTGCCGAATAAGCAGATAGCTTAAATATGAGGTAGCATGGTCAGTGCAACATTCCCTTACAGTATACACTGGTGGCAGGAATCCAGCAATGGTACTGGAAATATTATTAATATATAAATAACATTTAGATATTTGGAGAGACTCACTAATGACCTAAAACCCCTTACTACTTTAACATAAAATATGACTAGGATGTTTGATATGTACTGTATTCAGACTTTTATCATGCATCAGCTACTTAGGTTTGAACAATTCAGACAGGTCCTTTTTTGACATTCTAGGCCTAAATACAAAAATAAATAAGTGAGAAGGAAGCAACTGGTAAGGTAAATAATGTAGCAGCCTTAAACACAATGGATCTGATTCATCTTCTGCACACAAGTTGCGTTTTTAAAGCGAGCACAGAACTTGAGCATACCTGCACCTGTATTCAAATCCAAGTAGTTCTCAAGACATGTTTCCATTTGAATCTGGGTAAAAGTATGCTCTGACTAAACTGTACTTGTCATATATTAACAGACAGATCAGGCTGCAGGATATGCAAATGCATTTATGCAATATCAAGCCCCATAAGAACACTGCAAAATATATATACAGTTTTTCACAGTTGTGTATAGGTGACGGGTACTCTTTAGTCTGTCTTACCCACAATCAAAAAATTATATATATATATATATATATATATATATATATATATATATATAGTAAATACTACAAGTAACAAATCAAATTATTATTTTTTATGTACTGAATAGAAGTGTTTAAAGGGAATGTCTACTTTCTATAGGCACTCCTCCCCCTTTACCTGACTGATTATGATTCTTTGTAGTCTGCAGTCAGATGTAGAGCAGGGTAACGGCTATTTGGCTACTATATTCAATCACATTGTGTGTGTATTAATATCTTAGCAGTATGGGGCAAACAGGATTACTGCATAAGTGGCTTATGGCAGAGATTGCATCTCAAACATTAACAATTCTTTGCACAGCACAGTGTTCACTGTGATTTTATTTAAAAAGGAAAATATTTGAAATAGTTTCCTAAGGATCCCTCAGGCCGGAAAAGTACGGATAAATTAAATACAAAACAGGTTTGCTTGTATGCCTGTGAAGTTTCAATTTTGCTTTGAAAAAAATAAATGGTGTTTTCCAATGAAAATATGGTTCCGTCTTTATTTATTTATTTTTGGTAAATAATGTAAAGGGCCTTGGGCTGGGTTTGATTATCCTGTTTGTCTGGAGTGCTGACGGCAGTGTAATACTATAAGTGGAAAATAAATACAGAAGAGAGGCTGCTAAGCTCTGTTCCACCTCCTCTGGTTCACTAATTTACTTCTGTAAGGAGGAGAAGGCTTTACAGCTTGTATTACATTGCCCCTTTACACACACAGTGGTTTAGGGCAATGTTTAATTAGTAAAGTAAAAGCAGTAGATTCAATGAAAAAAATGCAATTTACAAATACTCAGCAGCTTTATTAGACTTGGGCAAAGTTGTATTATCTTTAGTGTCTTTGATACAGTATAGCAGTAGAGTCACTCCTTGGGTTATGCTGTGTTGCTGTACCAGTAACCTTATCATTGTTTATCAGTAAACTGAGAATCATGGGCCTTTTAGGCAAATGAGCAGTAAAGATCAGTTTGGAGCATGAGCCAGATAAACTCCACTTTGTTTCTATTCACTGTTTTGATTATATATTCTTCAATATATGATATTGTTTTACATAAAACCACATTGTATCTTTTATCCCTTTAGTGGACTTCAGTATTCTGATCCCCATTGCCATATGACATCCTCTGTAAGTGACTATGTCATTTTCCTTCAGTTATTACTAAGGTATTGCTCTATGGGTATGCCTTTTGGCTAGGATCAACTGCAGTTGTTGCAGAGCTGCACTTGGACCTCTGGCCAGGGGCCGGGTAGGGTGCTTTGAAAGCCTGGAACAATTGTGTCTCCAGAGTAGCGACCCGGGGGTGCCATAAATCATGGATCAGAAGACCTTAATACAGATATCATGTGATTCTGTTGGCACCCATGCACTATTGACCACTTTCTTTTAAGCACCGCTACATTCTTTGCCCTGGCCTTTTGGCTGGGTGATAAAATTTTTACAACAAGACCAGCCATTAGGCTGGGGCCGTATCCACTCGGCAATATTTATTTTTTCTCCATTTTTGTCACTTTCACTTTTATGTGTTATGTTTCTGAATTCTAGTGTGCGAATAGGCCCTTTTGGGCTCCATTCCTGAAATATCTAGGGGGAACTGTGTGGTCCTGAGATTCTGCCCCCCCTGAAACCATTGTTGATCCTCCCTTCCGGGGGCTGGACTAGTTGTCGGTGGATCCCAGGGGCTAAAGCCTTGCGGTGAAGGGGGTCTGAAGACCCTTGCCCCCAAGGGACCTTTTGGTTCCGGGAGTCGGGGACTAGGGCCTTTTTCTTTTGTAAGGAAGGGTCATGTCCCTCATCCCTTAGTGCACTTTTTTGGGCACTTTGGATCACAAAAGCACGTTCCCAGGCTTTCAATAATTTTTTTTTAAAAAAAATGCTCTATGGGTATGGTATCAAGAGTCCAGCTGGTAATTTTCTAGCACTCCTGGATTAATGATGTTATATGTATTGTTGAAGTCAGATAATTGGATATGGTCATTTCAATTAATGTCTAACAACGTGATTGTCTTTGTCTGAAATTATACGTGTAGCACGTTACGGCATGGAGGAGCGTAATCAACCAAAACACGTGGCAAAAACTTTTACATACATTTACACGGACACATACACTTGTAAATAGCTCATATTAAAACATAGTTTTTAACGTAGTTGCAACACATAGTTATTTGTACTGAAATGTAGCAGAATTTATGGTGAAATATTATAATGTTATATACACGTTAGTGAGATCTAAGGTTCAGGTCACAGGAAACATATCATGTCTGGTATCATTCTAATCCCCTATTTATCCGCAGTCATCCGGTTCATTCGCTGAAAGGATCGCACATTGCGTATGCTAGTTATGTATGATAGGGAATAAATGATTAGAATGATATTGTCTGTGTAATGCTAATAGACCAGTTTAAACCAGTTCTTGACGGTAAGATTAAGTATGCATCTTCTGGAGTGCTGACCCCACCCCTGGATGGCATCGTTTGAGCTGGCCAATGACCTGCATTACACTGGACCTTCCTGAAGCCTGAACCTATGGAAGCAATCCCCATCATCTGTATTGTTTTCACTGTATCACTGACTGTATATAAGTGGGGGCTCTGGGACCACTGTTCAGTCTACTTGACCACAGCCTTTAGACCTGAATGACTGTACACTGGATCCAGAGCGCCTGCTAAAAGTAACGGCTGTACTTATTTTATTCTGACTTGTTATTCTGCTACTTTTAGCTATTAAATCACATTATGCTTTGGAACCACATCACGGCAATTGGACATTAGTTATTGGATAGCATTTAGATGTGCATAACAGTATATAGATGTGGTTTAACTTGAAACTCTTCTAGCATTTCATCAATATCAGCAAATCCTATTTGTTGCGGTAAAGCATCCCTGAAACTTCTTATGAGGTCAGGGGGATAACATGTTTCCTTGCACTTCAGAGGTTCATCATCATCATCATCATCATCATTTATTTATATAGCACCACTAATTCCGAAGCGCTGTACAGAGAACTCACTCAAATCAGTCCCTGCCCCATTGTAGCTCACAGTCTAAATTCCCCAACACAGAAACACAGACACAGACAGACAAACTAGGGTCAATTTGATAGCAGCCAATTAACCTACCAGCATGTCATTGGAATGTGCGAGGAATATACAAATTTCACACAGATAAGGCCATGGTCGGGAATCGAACTCATGACCGAAGTGCTAACCACTAAGCCACCTTTGGTGTACATTGTGCCAGTACTATAGCTATTGGTCTGATTTTGGTGCCACCCCCCCTCCAACAGGGCAGTGTTTGTATATCATTTGCTTCAGAAACACTATATAACTTAATGTAGACTGGTATTACTGCATTTTAAATGATAGAGTGTCACTCATATTAATTTGAATTGTGTATCAAACACAGTGCAGGGGTCATAAACTAAACTCAGAATAAAACAGCCATAAGAAATGTCAGCAAAACACATAGCTGTGATTATATTCACATCTAACGGAGAGGGGAGAACTTGAACCCCACTTCTGTTTGTCACTGCGTGTGTTTTATTACTTTTTTCTGTGCTTTGGAAATCTACCTAGAAGAATGCCTTTAACAATGTCTTGTTAATCAATGACTCAGGTTCCGGGATCTGCACGTATTAACAGCTTGTACTATTGTTAATTTAGCATCTACAAGTAGTCTTTTCATTGACATCTTATCTGTGACACTGAAAACAGTCCTGACCCTTCACATGAGATGCTTCAAATGCAGTTTATTTCTTCTTGCCGCAGCTCTTTGATAAAGCAAACTAAGCCTTTTAATGGATGTTCACAGAGCAAGAAAAATATTTGTCCTACATACCCTTCAAATACCTGCATTATAACTTTTTCCTTTTCACTCATCTGTACCTATTGCACTGGCTGCCTCTACTTGCTACATGCATACATAGAAGTGTGAGTGTAGAGAGGTAAGTTTGGGCAAATGCAACATGCTGCAGCAGTTTTATGTAAAGTAAACAAGTGCTAGATGTTTAGAAAAATACTATCTCTATTGTAGGTTTTCCATGGTGCTTTGTCCTGGCTTTCATACATAGAAGAGAAAAAAAGAAAGAATAGTACTGAAAGGAGCACTCTTTTTGTCAGATAATAGAATTTTTTATCATTTGTATATATTAAAATGAACAACCTTTATTAGTAAATTTAAAATTAATAAGCGAAATATTTAAAATACGAGATATGTTGCAAATTAACCTGAATATTTAATCTGTTAAAAAAGGTAGAAAACTACCACGTTGGCCTGTTGCTATGTATATCCCTCTTATTACTTGGTAGAGTATATTAATAATATGTAGTACCTCAGGGTAATTATAAACAGGGTCCTGGCTTGTAATGGCTCAATACCTATGTATTCTTCTGAGTTCAGTGCACTGTGGACGGGTCCAAACTAGTGATCAGATCATTTTAACTGCTGATGACATATGAACTAGGAAGCCATATCATTCCAGCACACCAATTTTACACATTAACAAAAAGCAAGGGATATATAAAATGCATAGCAGGGAAGTTTTCCCAAATAACACACCTGTGATAAAACCTTTATTCCAGACCAAATAAAGACACGGACACAAAATTAAAGTTGGAATGAATGACGATATTTATTTATTTTTAAATTAATAGGACTGTAAGGCGGACGAGAGCAGGGCAGTCAGGAACGCAAAACCAATAAGGTGGAAAGGTCAGACCATATTACCACCAACCCAGGATCATACCTTATCTATTGGCCGGTGCTAAGATCAAGTCCAACGGCAAGACTACACCCCGTATAAACTCCACCAGTATAAACCATACAAAACTGGCCCAAAGGTCCTACTAACAAAACGGACCAACCATGGTATGACACCATAACCGCAGGGGGGTAGTGACCTATGACAAGATCACCCAAGCACCATATGCACAGTTACAGACTGCACTGTTCTCCTACTCTCAACAACTCTGTTCAAAGTTATGTAAGCAATTGTAGGGAGGGCGGGAGGAATCCGGAAGCAGGAAGGACAGAAGCCTCTGCACACTGACTTATAACTGTGTATAAGTCCCAACCCCTTCCTGCTCTCATTGGCTGAAACTTACAGGAATCCACAGATAATAGGTTCTTTGGTAAGTCACTTACCCGCATGATTTTAACTGCGTTTAGTCTGAGGGACACACTTCTCTTGTATTGTTCTGTCATAACCATGAAGAGGTAAGTTGGTCCTAACTACTGTCAACCTGAATGGAGTATAGTGATGGAATATCAAATAAGCTTCATTTGGTGACTTTTCTGGCTGCATTAGCAATGACATTTGTCAAGACATGCACTTGGTGAGTTTCTAATTCAGATGCAATGGTTTAAGCAATAGGAAAACAATTGTGTGATATATTTTTTAAAAGTATTTTTCCAGATCCAGTTTTGGGTTTATTAGAATTTTTAAAATATGTGGAAGTTTCTGCATGCTAATATAAAGCTACTGTGTTCTGTCTCCAATACAGTAGAGCATTATAGCAATCCATCACACTGATATTGGGTTCTATTTACTGTAAGACAAATGTGTAGCTTCTAATCCTATTTGCTTCAGCTGCCACCCAGAGTCCCAGTATGACATAATTCTGCTGGTTCCTTAAACCGGTCCTTGTTGTATTACAGTCAATTACTGAAGGTCTACAAGATGGCTGCTTAGTTTGGCAGCAACTTCAATTTAGAACTTTTACGTCTCTGACACTATGTGGTATATAAGCTGGCTTATTTCTTTATATCACACTTGATTATTTGTTTTCAACTACAAAACCTAGTTGTAGGGGCAGATTGGAAATTTAAGATGAAACTGGTAAATTTTCTGAAAGTGGTCTCATGATGTAGATGTGGCCAAATTATTAGTGGGAGGGTGTCAAATTAAGGTGGTGTGAGTGCTACAACCAGATGTTGGAATAACAAGCATGCAAGGGGTATAGTTATTGTGTTAGATAAAGTTATTCTATTGTCCAAGCACTTCCCTTTCAAACCCACTGATAACACTGTACGCATCACTGGTGCATGTGGCTCCCCCTTCATCAGAGCGGCATGAAGAGAGACAAAGTACTGAGTGCACAAGACAATCTCACCACAGTTAAGACAGTTGGCAGACAGTTTCTCTTCTACCTGTTCTTGTAGCTGGGGTAAATGTATCAAGGTCCGATTTTTCCATCGTTTAAAAGTCCCCAAGTCTGCAGATGTTTTAAGCTGCGATTTTTACTCTGATCTTCAAAATAGCTGGTCATCTCTAGCAATTTGCTGGGATTTAAAACACTCCCATGTTTAGCTAATTCTCCCGTGTTTAGCAAACGCTCCTGTGCTTAGGTTAAAAATTCCATAGACAACACGCTGCTTCCTGGCTGATTAGTAAACACTTCCCTGTTACACTGCCTGTCAAAAGAGGCGGAGGTCCGGCAGCTGTCAAAAGTTTAAAAATAGATAAATGTTCAAAAAAAATAAAAATGCGTGAGGCCCCTCAGTCCGACCACTATTATCCCTAGTGCTGCCACCCTACTGTTGGTTAAGTAAAATTTGGAAACAATTTGCGTGGGGTCCACCCGATTTTCACGTAATCAGCACTAGGCAAACCAGCCCGTGTTGTTGCACTATAGCAAGGGGACACGCAGTAGGGGTCCCCCTGTCATAATGACATACCAACCCCAGGCTGTTCAGCGCTAGGCTCTATTCCCTAGGGAGTGGGGTCTGCAAAAAAAATGAGCGGGCCTCCCTTCTAGGAATAACCAGCCCAGTACTGATAGCACTAGGGCTCTTCCTACACCCCTGGGCGGTGGGTGTAGGGTAATATCGGTGATTATAAAGTAAAAACAACAAACAGACGCCATTCTATTTTGTGGAAAATCAAGTCCCAGCCATGCCAGGGTACCATAAACAGTTTGGGCATGCTGATGCTTGTATTACTAGAGGCACCAGCATACCCATGACAGCCAAGTCATGCTGGCACTTGGACACAGCACCATCATTAAAATAACACTTTTTTAATAAAAATAAAACCCAAATAAAAACATAACAGCCTCTTTTTTACCACATAAATTTAATAAAAATAATTAAACCCAAAATACTCACCCATCTTACTTCTTCTTTTGTCAGCAGCTTTTAATCCAAATTTGTTTAAAAAACATGTCCTTAAATATTTATACATCCAAATGTCCATGATTGAAACTCATATCCTTAAATAATTGTAGATCCAAATGTCCATGCTTGAAAATGTCCCAAATAATTTTAGATACAAACATCAATGCTTGAAAATGTCCCAAATAATTGTAGATCCAAATGTCCATGCTTGTAAATATCTTCTGTTCTTCTGGTCATCAAGACCCCCTAGTTGCTTGCAGTCTTCTTAACTTCAAGCCACAAGGGCCTCCATAATTGTAAATCCAAATCCGGAACATGATTGAATAAAAAAATAAACACAATTTACAAACGACTCAACTTCTGCTTGTACACTGTACAAACAGACCGACGCTAATGAATACAGCTGCGAGATCTATTTATAATCTATGGGGAATACTCATGATCCCCCAACCAGCTCCAATATTATATCAATAGCATGTCACATTTAATGAATAGACTCATTTCCTCTAATGGATTGAAATAAACGGAATGGGTTGCGCTTTCTCCAAATGTGGATAGCAGCCAAATGGGAACCTGAAAATGAGTGTGGGGAGATCCCCAAACTCCCAACCAAGGATTAGATATATGTAAAAATATGTACAGGTTCTGGGCGCTTGTGATTGTGTATAAAGAATTTTAATGGTGATACACCTTGGTATACAATGCGTTCCGGCCGGAACAAAACATGATACACAAATATTGTTAAGGAACAAATTGCACAAGGTACAAGTGAATAAGCATAAAAACATAAATGCAACAATGGATCACACCAAGCAAGAATGCATACAAGCGTGTGCTAATAATCCACTGCAGGACTGTAGGGTGCACTTAGTATAATACTAAATATAGCACCGGATTGAAATGTATATAATGAATGCACAAGAGAGTTCGAATATCCAGTGGATGAATATACATAGAGTATAAATAAGACTTATATGACAGGTGCAGGCATAGTAGTAGTTTAGTCTGAGGGATTGATACTCCTGATGTGCGGGAGCATCTGAGTACCCTCGGTTCAAATGAACACTCAGCGACCATCCCGCAGCCTGTTAAAGAGATGCCGGTAGTGTATGCGTACTGATCGCTTACCTCCGTGGGCGAGCAGATGCCTGACGGATGGTAGATATCGATAGGTGGATCCACTCTGTACCCTTCTAGTTTGCGGGAACCTTTCTCTCCTTCGCGTTGCAGACTGGAGCTTGACAATGATTAGCAGCAGTCCCGCTATGAGGAGGCGTGTACACGCTGTAGGCTGGTCCCCGTGAAGCAGTGTCTGTGGTTGGTTAAGCAATGTAAAAGTTCTAGCATGCTAGATGGTGCAGAAATTGCACTATTGAGGGAAATGATAAAAAATAATAAAAAATAATAACCTACTATCACTATTTTTTATCATTTCCCTCAATAGTGCAATTTCTGCAGGGCTGTCTACATATACCACCCACTCTAGTATTAATTATAACAACAATGGAACAGCACCATAACAAACTTGCTACATGACCAGTATACTGTGCAACTTTAACTCCAAACTACAATCCCCGCAGTTCCAAGACACCAATACACAGAATACAGACAACAGGTACAATAACAGTCAACCAGTCATTAGCATTAGCTACAGGAGTAATTGCAGAGGACTTGAAAAGGGGAATGTAGTCCCACTGCACAAAAATGCAGGCAAGGAAGAGACAAGCGACTACCAACCAGTGAGACTTACATCAGTAGTAGAGAGATTGATGAAAACACTCTTAAAAGAATGAGTTGTAGAATATCTCAAATCCAGTAACTTACAGGGTCCCAAACAGCATGGATTTACTGGGGGGCGGAGATCATGTCAAACAAATCTGCTTGACCTTTTTACTGGATGACTAAAGTAATTGATCAAGATGAGGGCATAGATGTAGCTTATCTAGATTATAGTAGCTTTTGACACTGTCCCCCATCGCAGACTGTTGCAGAAACTCGAAAGCTTGGGATTGCATTCTAAGATGGTTGAATGGATAATATCTTGGTTGCAGGATAGAAAACAGAAAGTTATAGTAAATGGAGTGCATTCATAGGAGGGAACGGTTATCAGTGGATTACCTCAGGTGTCTGTACTTGGACCAGTGCTTTTAATATCTTTATTGGTGACATTGCAAATGGTATTGAAGGAAAGTATGCCTTTTTGCAAATTAAACAAAAATATGCAACAGGGTAGACCCACCAGGAGGAGTAAAACACATGAACGATGATCTAGGTAGACTAGAGGAATAGTTAAGAAAGTGGCAACTACAGTTTAGTGGCAAAAAGTGCAAAATCATGCACTTGGGTCTCAAAAATACAAAGTCTAAATATAGTTTTAAAGCCACTATAATGGAAACTACTGAGGAAGAAAGAGATCTAGGAGTCACTATTTTAGGTGACTTAAAGGCAGGTAAGCAATGTAACAAAGCAATGAAAAAGGTAAGTCAGATGCTTGGTTGCATAAGGAGAGGAATCAGTAGCAGAAGCAAAGAATTAATACTGCCACTGTATAGGCCATTGGTACGGCCTCATCTAGAATATTGTGTTCACTTCTGGAGGCCATATCTCCAGAAGGATATAAATATATAGTAGGGCATCTAAATGGCCTACAGCACAAAATTTACCCCTTAAGACTAAAAGATCTTTATATGTATAGTTTGGAGCAGAAAAGAGAATGAGGGGACATGATAGAAACTTTCAAATATATCAAGGGTGACTGCCTGTGGGTAGTGCAACCGAACTGGCCGCATTTTACTTGCCCTCCTCACGCTGCCTGATAATCCATTAACATTGGCTGATTTCAGCTGTCATTTTGAGGAAAACAAGATCACCTCTATATAAGGCTTCACCGCATGACCAACTGAGCGCGCTTGCTTGTTCTGTAGAGAGTCCAATTAGATCACCAGAGTGTGGCCCTGTTTTTGGACCTACCTCGCATGCTTCTCAGGCTACTGACCCAGTGACTTGGTGAGTCTCGCAGAGCATATTGTTTCTTAGGCTCCATCCCTGTTTGCACTTGCCCCCTCTAACTCACCCTCCACTCTGTACTGTTAACTCCCAGAGGCCCCTAGAGCAGACACTTACCTGTTCCCTGTTTTCCTATGACCGAGAGTATTTTGGATTCTGAGACCTACATATCTTGTCCTTCCCCATCTGCACCTGGACGATTGTTATCTCCTAACAGTACATGAACATTTTGTGTGCAGCCAGAGCTGTTAACATTCTCCACCCTAGACCGCATCTTTCCGACCCATATCTTTGTTGAGTGCTCTCCTTTGTCAACGGAGGGCTGTTATCACCTCAAGGGTCAGAAACTCATCTCTCAAGCAGAGTGGTGTAACTCCTGACTGGGCCCCTGTCGATATTCACTTTTGACATCACGTACTGTCTCACTTCCCCTGATAACCGTCCACATTGTGATGCTCTTCACCTCAGGAGGATTGACTATCCATCAGTCATAGAGTTTATATAATACCCATGTTTGCTTCTTATCACACTTTGTGTTCCAGTTCCTGTTCCAATTTTTTTTCTCACCAGTGATTGGCAGGTGTAACATGGTACATCAGTTATTTGTACATAACTTCTCCTCCTTGCTGATGAAAGTTGCTGCTCTGTACTTTACACATCTAACCTCATGCCACTGTTATAACTGCTGACAGTTTTCAATATCAATAGGGTTTTCTGGTCCTGATATATTTCTCAGTGTGAGCGGATTCATTAGGGGTTACCTCTCACCCTAAATATTTGTTTAGAATATATTAGAGCACCTGTTATTTCTTTGTACCTACAGGAACCCTAATACTTTATTTAGTCACCTTACATTCACAAACATGAATTGCATATTCTGTGATACTTATATTCTCCTCACCACTAATGATGTAGCCATGTTTCCCTTTTTTCTTTTAGAGAGAGATTGTTAAGATAGATCAGTCTAGGTAGTTAAATACTCTGGCCTGTACATTGCACTAGATAATTTTGTGTCTTTCCTGCTGGCCACAGCATAGACAAATTTTGTAGAGTAGTAGTAGATCTTCGTCTAAACGTGCAGCTATCTGAACAGGCTCAAATGGGAAAACCCAAAATTAGCACGGATAAAAATGCTTCTTCCCCAGTCTTGCCCCATTAAACAGGAGCTGGAGGGGATGGGAGTGATGCCCCCTCATCTATTCCTTCCCCTGTTTCGGGCTCTGAGACAGCTCAAGTTATACTCAATATATTACTAACTGTTACTGACAAAAAAGTTGAGTCCTTGCAGATCTCCTTAGATGCAGCTATCTCTAGAATTTTAGATAACACGGCTAGGATTACCACGCTTGAACAGCATACTACTGATGCTGAAGATAATATAATATCTCTGAAAACTGTGTCTGAAAGTCATTTTAAAAAGCTGTCTCAACTTCAGGACAAACTAGACGATTTGGAAAATTGCAATCGTAGAAACAACCTAAGGTTTATTTGCATTCTGGAAACTAAAAGGCCCAGAGTTGTTCTCATTCCTTAGTCAAGATCTCATTGCTGCCCTAAATATCCATGACAAAATTGAAGCACTATAAATTAAGCGGGCACACCACATAGGCTCAATTCGTGAGGGAAATGCCACTATGCCTCGCCCAGTTATAGCAAGATTAATGGATTTTAGAGCCAAGGAAAAGATCTTAATAGCTTATAGATGCTTGAAAAATCTAGTGGCTAACGAAATCAGAGTCCTGATCTTTCAAGATTACTCAGCCATGCTCACGCAGAAATGTAAACAATTCACCCCAATCCATAAGCATTTGGCAGATAATAAAAAATGTTTCACACTCTTATATCTGGCCAAACTTAGACTGGTTGAGATTGACCACACATATATTTTTGAAGGCCCAGCTGAAGCTAAATATCACATTCAGACACTCCCCACTCCACCTGGAACCCTATCAGGATCTTGCTCATCTCCTTGTCACCCATCTTGATTTGACATTGATACTTTTCTTGATTTAAACTAGAGATGTTCACTGACCCCTGTGAACCGGTTTTGGTTTTGGATCTGGATTAGCTTCATATTTTGTTTTTGGTTTTGGCAAAACTGCCCTCGTGTGTTTTGGTTTTGGTTTTGGATCTGTATTTTTTTGAAAAATTGCTAAAATATGCTAAAATCACATAATTTTGCTCTTTTTTTTGTTCCTACATTATTATTAACCTCCATAACACTAATTTCAAGTCATTTGCAGTCAACGTTGACCACCTCACAGGTCACAATATTATTTTCATACACTTTCAAACAAAGACTGCAGCAGTTCTTGCCGGTGATAAGAAGAAGGCCATTGTCATGCCTGGGCATAAGACCAAAAAATCCACCTCTTATGTGTGGAATAATTTTTACCCAAATCCTGTGTCTAGCCATTTGTAGCGTTTGTAGAGACACAGTCAGTAGAGGTAGGGACCTTAACCATCTAGGATCCTTATCCATGTTACGCCATTTGAAGAGAGTTCATGGAAAGCTCTTGGGAAAATCAGAAAATTATGCTAAAAAAATAACAACAAGCAGTCCAGCATCAGCTACCTCCCTACTCTCATCTAGATCCCAGCACCTGCAATCTATACCCCCAACACCTTCATCATCAATATCCTCACAAGTGATCGGAGTTAGTCCTGCATCCAATTCGCTAATGTGAGATGACTCCTCCCCTATCCAGGACTCCTCAGAAGAATCCTTGTGCGTTAGGCCCACTGCTGCTGCTCCTGCTGCTGGAGGTGGATCTTCAACCCAGAAGCAGACCAAGAAGAAGACTATTAGTAGTTTACAACAATTGACTGTTAAACAATCCTTAGCAAAATTGAAAGCTGTCACACAGTCGCAAAGAGGATCACAGACGCCATGGCGACTATGCTGGTATTAGATCTGCGTCCAATATCCACTATTAATGCAGCTGGTGTTAGACAATTACTTGAGGTCTTGTGTTCTGTTACCAAATTCCATCACAACACACACCATTTTACTAAAAAAGCTATTCCTCACCTCTACCAGAAGGTTCGTAAAAATGTAATTATTGGGTTACAAAATGCCATTCTACCCACTGTACACTTAACCACAGATATGTGGACAAGCGGAACTGTACAAACAAAAGATTCCTTGGTTTAAGAGCTATGTCTTTATTTCCCACTGTCCCAGATCACAAGAGATGCAATGAGCAGGCTGACAGCTCAAGTGGTACATGACATAGGACGTCTCCTCCTTCATTTACTATGCCAACTGCTTCTAGGAAAAAACTAAGCTTTTCCAAGACACCCATTGGTGATGCTGATGAGTCAGCACAACATTTTGACATTTGAGCTGGTCTAAAAGAATTGCCCAAAAATCATGACAGCTCTACCAAAAAGTGAACTACAAATTCCAAGAGGAAGGCTATTACATCAAGTACACAAACTTCTGTGATGATGGATTCCAACGGGGATGAAATAGTATTGTTTAAGGAAGATGTACACAATGATAAGGGGTGAATATGATGGCAGTGTTGATTGGAGGTGCTGAAATCTAGCTAAGAGAAGGGAGCTACCTGATGCTGGTATGCTTGGTAATATTTTGGGTAGAATGGCATGTTGGCAATTTTATGTTTTTCTACAGTAAACTTTCCCTGTTATTAGAGAGGTTTTTTTTTATTTAAAAAGGTACAAGATTTTTATTTACATTTTTGTTTCCCTGACTTAAAACCACTATGCACTTGAACAAAGGCTTTAGCACATTAGGGTAGAGGGATTAGTATCATCATGATTGAGACAACAATAATGTCACCTCTCCTGTTATTGTATGAACTATGGCACAGTAGAATGTCACTGGAGACGTTTAAGAACACTGACAGCCCTATTTTTACAATTTCAGTTTCAGCACTAAACACTGCCACCTCTCCTGTTTCTGAGTGAGCTATGACTATGGTACAGTAAAATGTAACTGCAGATTTAGACCAAGCCCGCCAGCCCTATAATTTCTATTTCAGCAATGACAATTAGCAATGGAGCTCTCCTCTTTGTGTTTTACCTATATAACACAGTAGAATGTGACTGCAGATTTACACTTTTACACCAAGCCTGTCAGCCCAAGTATTTGTAATTCAGAAATGATAATTAGCAATGTGTCAGGATTTCCCAGGTATGACCACGGAGAGGAGATAAGTGGTTATAATGAGTTTATTAACAAACAGAGATGACAAGGTAACTCATGAGACAGTTAAAAGTGCAGATGAGAAACAGGTAACTGCAATAGTAGATTTCAACAGGCAGCGTAGAACTACAAGTACCAGGTATAATGGTTAAAGATGCAGGAGTCCAGGACACAGGTAACAACAAATAGTAGATTTCAACAGGCAGCGTAGAACTACAAGTACCAGGTATAATGATTGAAGATGCAGGAGTCCAGGACACAGGTAACAGCAAATAGTAGATTTCAACAGGCAGCGTAGAACTAGAAGTACCAGGTATAATGGTTAAAGATGCAGGAGTCCAGGACACAGGTAACAGCAAATAGTAGATTTCAACGAAGAAATATGCAGGAGTCCAGATAGCAGATAGAAGCTGAGCACAGGGAATGCTCCTCGGAATGACCTGATGATCTGGCCCAGACTGTTTGAAGCAGGCAGGTATAAATACGCCTCATGCAGCTGAAACCACTCCCAGTGATCAAGGAGAATAATCAAGTAGCACAGTGGCCCCTTTGGTGGGCAGTGGTACTACAAGTGGAAAGCATACCAAATCCAATAGAGTCACTGTAGACAGCAGCTGCAGAGTGCAAATCGTGACAGTACCCCCTCCTTGAAGGGCGGATTCCAGACGCCCAAATACTAGAAATGGTCAGAAAAGTCAGAGTCATAGTCCAGAATTGGGCATGTATTTGAGAAGTCTTCATGCAAGGACGGGAAGGGTATAGAAACCACACCACAGGGGAGTTGAGATCCAGGAGAATCTTTCTTCTTCTTCTTCCTCTTCACTTTCTTTTTATGGTTTTTAGAGTGTGCTGGAAGTGGAGTGAAGAAAACGATAATCTCAAAGTGGGAGTAGCTGGAGATAGAACATGTGCATAGATGAAGCACTGGGAGTGAGAAGAGCAGGTGCTGGTGTAAATTCTTTGATCACGGCCTCAGTAAAAAGCTGTAAATCAGACAGAATGGCATCTTGGGTTTCAACTAAGGGCTCTGCCCATTCCAGAGCTTCCCCTGTAAAGTTGGCCAACATGTAAAACACTTGCTTTCGTTGAGTATCAAGGAGGTTGGATACAGAGGGAAAATAGGATATACAGAATTTAATAAGAGCACGAAATTGCTGAATATCCCCATTGAAGGTAGGTGGTTGGAAGACTTGAACAGGAGGTGAATTCGAATTAGCATGAGACTCGGCCAGCTCGGGTTGAACATACATCCCTTGGGACTTGGATAGGACCCCCTTGGCAGAAGACAATCCATACTGGGCAGATGACTTGGCAGGGCGCCCGGATTGGGCGGCAGACTTGGGAGCAGGCCCGGACTGGGCCGCAGACTTGGGAGCAGGCCCGGACTGGGCGGCAGGCCTGGCAGGGACAGCACTTTGAGAAGCCTGAGGGCAGACAGCACCTTGAGAAGCCTGAGGGCAGACAGCACTTTGAGAAGCCTGAGGGCAGACAGCACCTTGAGAAGCCTGAGGGCAGACAGCACCTTGAGAAGCCTGAGGGCAGACAGCACCTTGAGAAGCCTGAGGGCAGACAGCACCTTGAGAAGCCTGAGGGCAGACAGCACCAAGTGGCAACTCGGGCTGGACCACATGGACTGCCAACTCGGGCTGGACCGCATGGACTGCCAACTCGGGCTGGACCGCATGGACTGCCAAATTGGGGCTGGACCGCATGGACTGCCAACTCGGGCTGGAGGGACAGGACCCCCTCTGGAGCAGACTTTAAGGGCAGCGCCCCCTCTGGAGCAGACTGGAAGGGCAGCGCCCCCTCTGGAGCAGACTGGAAGGGCAGCGCCCCCTCTGGAGCAGACTGGAAGGGCAGCGCCCCCTCTGGAGCAGACTGGAAGGGCAGCGCCCCCTCTGGAGCAGACTGGAAGGGCAGCGCCCCCTCTGGAGCAGACTGGAAGGGCAGCGCCCCCTCTGGAGCAGACTGGAAGGGCAGCGCCCCCTCTGGAGCAGACTGGAAAGGCAGCGCCCCCTCTGGAGCAGACTGGAAAGGCAGCGCCCCCTCTGGAGCAGACTGGAAAGGCAGCGCCCCCTCTGGAGCAGACTGGAAAGGCAGCGCCCCCTCTGGAGCAGACTGGAAAGGCAGCGCCCCCTCTGGAGCAGACTGGAAGGGCAGCGCCCCCTCTGGAGCAGACTGGAAGGGCAGCGCCCCCTCTGGAGCAGACTGGAAGGGCAGCGCCCCCTCTGGAGCAGACTGGAAGGGCAGCGCCCCCTCTGGAGCAGACTGGAAGGGCAGCGCCCCCTCTGGAGCAGACTGGAAGGGCAGCGCCCCCTCTGGAGCAGACTGGAAGGGCAGCGCCCCCTCTGGAGCAGACTGGAAGGGCAGCGCCCCCTCTGGAGCAGACTGGAAGGGCAGCGCCCCCTCTGGAGCAGACTGGAAGGGCAGCGCCCCCTCTGGAGCAGACTTTAAGGGCAGCGCCCCCTCTGGAGCAGACTTTAAGGGCAGCGCCCCCTCTGGAGCAGACTTTAAGGGCAGCGCCCCCTCTGGAGCAGACTTTAAGGGCAGCGCCCCCTCTGGAGCAGACTTTAAGGGCAGCGCCCCCTCTGGAGCAGACTTTAAGGGCAGCGCCCCCTCTGGAGCAGACTTTAAGGGCAGCGCCCCCTCTGGGTTGAACTGGGGAACCTGGGTTCTCATGGGAGCAGATAACATGTCTGGAATGAAGACAGAAGCTTGTAATTTAGAGCTGGAGATAGAGGTTGAAGATGGTCAGAGTCTACGGAGCGGGCAATCCTGTAAAAAATGTACATCACTGGCACAGTAAAGACATAGTTTGTAGGTCATCCTGCGCCATCGCTCCTCTTCGGTCAGGTGAGGGCATGGAGCACCTGAAAACCTGGAATTTGTTACAGGAATATTGGGAGGTACTGCTTGCAGAGAGTCAAAGGCAGACAAATTTGGTAATGAAATGTTAGCAGCATAGTTAGACTCCTTACAGCAGTATGTATTAGGGGTGGAAACTGGAAGTTGCTTAAGCACTTGGTTCAGCAAGGAAGATACTTGCGCTATTTGAGTGCGAAGTTGAAGAATGTCCACTTGGAGCAACTGGAACAGGGAATTTTCTGAGGAAATAGCACCCATGGTCTTAATGTTGAAAACGGAGTAGGTCACTTCCCTGGAAATCCTTTCCAAAAGAGATGAAAGCCGTGCAGCAGCAGGCTTGGTTTTATGGCCAGATCATACTGTCAGGATTTCCCAGGTATGACCACGGAGAGGAGATAAGTGGTTATAATGAGTTTATTAACAAACAGAGATGACAAGGTAACTCATGAGACAGTTCAAAGTGCAGATGAGAAACAGGTAACTGCAATAGTAGATTTCAACAGGCAGCGTAGAACTACAAGTACCAGGTATAATGGTTAAAGATCCGGGAGTCCAGGACACAGGTAACAACAAATAGTAGATTTCAACAGGCAGCGTAGAACTACAAGTACCAGGTATAATGATTGAAGATGCAGGAGTCCAGGACACAGGTAACAGCAAATAATAGATTTCAACAGGCAGCGTAGAACTACAAGTACCAGGTATAATGGTTAAAGATGCAGGAGTCCAGGACACAGGTAACAGCAAATAGTAGATTTCAACGAAGAAATATGCAGGAGTCCAGATAGCAGATAGAAGCTGAGCACAGGGAATGCTCCTCGGAATGACCTGATGATCTGGCCCAGACTGTTTGAAGCAGGCAGGTATAAATAGGCCTCATACAGCTGAAACCACTCCCAGTGATCAAGGAGAATAATCAAGTAGCACAGTGGCCCCTTTGGTGGGCAGTGGTACTACAAGTGGAAAGCATACCAAATCCAATAGAGTCACTGTAGACAGTAGCTGCAGAGTGCAAAGCGTGACACAATGGAGCAATGGAGCTCTTCTCTTTGTGTGTTACCTATATAACACAGTAGAAATTGACTGCAGATTTGCAGTTTTACACCAAGCCTGCCAACCCAAGTTTTGTATTTCAGCAATAATAATTAGTAATGGAGCTCTCAAAAATGTCACTGTAGATTTTGTTGAACAATGCTACCCCCTCTTATTTCTATTCTATCTAGCTTGCTGCCCAAATGCTCTACAGACTGTGCTACCCCTTCTGTGTCCCTCTGTGGAATGGCGCTAGATCGCCGTGGAGTGCAGTACTTTATAGAATTCAAAACTCGTGAGATCTGGGATCCGAGATCCGACGAATTAACGATGGCGTTTTGCCTAATTTTTTTTTCCCAAAAAGCGCGAAAGTACTGAGTCGGCTCGACCCGGTACTCGGATATGCTAAGTTTGGGTGTGTTCGGTTCTCGGGGAACCAAGCCTGAGCATCTCTAATTTGAACATGGTAAGCTTAAAAACCACACCACTAAGGTGACTAAGATTGTATTATACTGTTGTTTTTGAACTCTCTTCATTACTCTGTTCCTCCCCTTGCTATTTCTACACAATTTTTTGTTATTATATGTTCTGTGTCCTCTGGAACTTGCCCCAGAGTTGCATGGTTATTAGATTTGGTTAGGAAAATTTTTGTAAAAGATTTGAGGTTTGACTTTTGCAATGTATTCTTTACTTTATACATATATTTGTTTTTTGCGATTTATGTCCAAAATGTAGTAAGCCAGCCAAAGTGTTTGTGCCCTACATAATAGAATCCTCATGTCCCTGGATGTATTCTTTAGCCCCCTCACCCACACCATTCCATTTTTCATGCCCCGTTGATGGGGATAGGATAGCCATGCAGTCCTCACGTCCTGACCCCCCCTTCCAGCACGTCCACAGTGCATTAAGCTTGTTTCTTGGAATATTAGAGGTCTAATCTCACCCATTAAACATAAGAAAGTAATTGCTCATCTAAAGCTCTCCCAGGCCAACATAGTTTTCTTACATTAAACCCATTGGAGCAGCGGAAAATATCGTCTTGCGTACTGACTGGATTGGGAATCTGTATTTTGGTATTATACTTCCAAAACCATTGGTTTGCGATTGTAGTTGCAATAAGCCTCCAGTACAATGTGCTAAATACAATTGCAGATCCTAGTGGCCGTTATCTCCTGGTGCAAATGCAGATTCATGACACCAAATACACATTTCTTCACACCTATGTTCCGGATTCTGTACAGCATGCATTCTTTCAGTCTTTGATCCAGCTAGTCATGTAACAGGATACTCCCAATTTTATAATTGCTGGTGATTTTAACTCTGTCATGGATGCAAAGCTGGGTAGATCCAACACTCCTACTTTGTCCTGGTCTACTGACCTTGGATGGGTCTCTCAGCTGGCCGCCATGTGTGGGATGGTTGATGATTTTTATCTGGTAAATTCAACTGATAGCACATACTCATTCTATTCTAGCGCCCACGGTTCCTTTTCCAGGATTGAATATGTCCTTGTTTCAAACTATTTAATGTAATTGGTCCATCACGTGAAAATAGCAGATATAGTGATTTCGGATCACGCTGTGGTTTCGATTTCAATCCAGATTCCGCATACAGCCCGACAAACCAGTCATTATAGGTTCCCATCACATCTGTATAGTTCTAAGCGTTTTTGTTAATACCTTCAACACAAATGGACAGAATATTTGGACGATAACATTGACCACTGAGTTCACACCATACTTTTTCGGGAGGCCTCGAAAGCGGTCATGTGAGGCCATGTAATTGCATAAGTTTCTAACCGTCATAGACACACAACAGAAGTTTATAAAGCCCTTTGTCAAATATCAGCCGACACATAGCCGACAAGGCTGGAAATTTACTATCTAATATGACTAAATCCCAGAAACGGAGAGGTCACATAGTGGCCCTCAAATCGAAAACTTTCTCTGTACTCCTCACTAGTTCAGACCAAAACCCTAAAGCCTTTCATGACTACTATACTATCTTGTACAAAGGGGTCCCGCCTAATTATCAGCTGGCATCCAACCTTTTGGAGGAAATCAAAGCTACCCTTGCTGACACAGGAACAGAGAGAACTACTGGCGGATGATATCACTTCACAGAAAATACACTAAATAATCTAAAGCTCTAAATAATCCAAAGCTCCAGGACCAGACAGTTATATTGCAGAATATTATAGAAGCCTATGAGGGAATTTACACCTCTATTATTTGATTTGTTTCGCAAAATACACAGGGACCGCCCGGTATACCCCTCCTTTTACATACAGTACTAATCCCAAAGTCTGGCAAAGACACTCAATTAGAAATCTCCTATTGCCCGATCACTCTTCTTAATTTGGATTTCAAGTTAATAGCGAAGATTATGTCCAACATATTATAGTCCCCTCCCTCCTCCCTTATTATCAGATGGGGTTTGTTAATGGCCGCCACTCAGTTTTAGGACATCCAGTCAGCGATCTCAGCGATAGTGGCTATATCTTCTCGCTATACCTTGAATATGCTTCTTAGCCTAGACGCTCACAAGGCGTTTGACTCGGTGGCGTGGCCATATCTACATGAACTCCTGTCTCTCAGGCGTTTTGATACAGATTTTAGGGTATTGATCACTTTCTTCTAGAGATGTCCAGGGGCACATGCCAGGGCTGCCCTCTGTCTCCATTTGTTTTTAAATTGGTACTTGACCCAATGCTCAGGGTTTTGCAGAGCATCGATCTCCTTTAGGGTATTCGGATTGGCAATTGAGAATTCAAACTGACGGCCTTTGCTGATGATGTTTTGATCAACCTATCCAACCCAGAAATCTCTCTAAGCCACCTATGGGCAGAATCATGGAGTTTGGCTCGGTCTCGGGATTTACAGTCAACTTTGATGAATCAATGGCTATGTATCTACAAAAAGGCACTGTGAGACTGCCATGGGCAGGAATATCGAAATCACATGGGTTAAGTCGGCCATCCCATACTTGGGCATCCAGCTTATGAAAGCTATTTCCTCACTTTACGACATCAATATATCTTGAGCGGATGCTGCGGTGGAGCAGGAGTTGTGGGAGTGGGATGGTCTGTCTCTCCTATGGAGGTAGACTAATCTTAAGCAAAATGATCACGTTTCCCAGACTTCTATATCCCTCCCCTTCAGATGTTACATTTGTTATTGTCCCATTCTGATTCTGTTAGAATAGATTCAGCCTTCCGTAAATTCATCTAGAAATCCAGAAAAGCACATATTGGGCTCATCAAACTCCAACAGTCCAGTATGAGAGGTGGGCTAAACCTGCCAGATGCAACACACTATAATCAAGCTGCACTGATGCACTAGCATTTTTTCAAAGCCAACACTATATTAGTTCAATCCTGTAGAAATTCTCTCCACATGATTTGGGATAACCCATTGGATACGTTGTTATCACAGCCTGTCCCGAACCATAAAGCTATTTTGCTTCAATACTCTTTGCTCAGATGTCAATTTGATTAAAATAAATCTAAAACAGGCCTATCTCAATGGCGAGACCGCTTCCTTAATTTAACTCCTGAAGTTTGTTTAAAGTGCCTTGTTTAAAGGCACTAGTTACCTCGATCATAATGATGCCTGCCATACCCTATGCTGAAATGTTCTTGAATATCTATCACAGGGCATATATATCCCCAGCCCGAGGCTTCCAAATTGGTCTCTCAGGTTCTCATTCTTGCCCAAAATGCGGCTTTCCCCAGGCAGATCTCACACCTTGCTTGCCCTTTCATTCAGTTTTGGACCCAGGAAGTGCGATTTTTGGGATACTGACAAAAGAATGTAGACTAAGCCAAGGGTGCCAGAAACTATTGCTGGCAATCTCGGCAGTGGCCAGAAAAAGCATCCTCCAGGTCTGGGCCCAGAACATCCTCCCACAGCTTACACTTTTCAGGGAAAAATGATATCCTATCCTTCGAATGGACTGGATTGAAACTTGTTTACAGAAGGAGTCTAGAGTGAAACAATGTTTCAATACGTGGGAGAGCCTAATTGACCTCCTTCCCCATACTCTCTGGTTTCAGATCTGGAAAAGTTTCCATGACACCTCTGGGTATGAGTTTAGGATATGTGGTAATGATCCCCCAATCACGTTGTAGCTAAAAAGCTGATTTGACTGCCTCTGGTTATTTGATGTTTCTCTGAAAAATATTTTGTGTTTATACTTTAATTGCGCATGTTATATTTCTTATTCTGTTCCTGGATACGCTTGTTACATCATCATATACTTTCACACTTTCCCTCATAAGCCATGCCTACTTCAGCCTATTAAACCTAATTTACTGTATCACACAGATATATATATAAAATATAAATGTCTAGTGGCGTGTGTTAGTCTGTCTGTGTGTGTGTGTGTGAAAAAATAAAACCAAGCTGCAGCGCCACCTGCTGGGCGGAGTTATACACTGACCTACTAAATTCTAAGTGTGTGTGGAAAAAAAAAATCAGAAAGGGCTGAAATTTGGTATACGAAGATGTTTTTAATTTGTTAATTTAATTTGTTAATTGTTAAAAGTGTTTATAAAGATTTAAAAAAAATATATATATATTTCTTGAAGGAGAAGTGACAGTTGGGAGTGGTTGGTGGTTACCGGGGGTGACAGTGGGGACTGGTTGGTGGTTGAGGCCTGGGCTATGGCCCAAATGCATGACAAGAACCTTTTTAACACCTTAAGTAGCTTGATTTCACTAGAATGCATGAGTATCATGCACAGGTTAACTTGTATAATATAATTTCTCATGTGTCACGACATTATAAATTCATACTTACCACGTAAATACATATGTAGGAAATAGATCTTTACTTGTGCAATGATGTAATAATATAATTCAATGACATAATCTTATACATGGTACATATAATATGAGAAGTAATATGTAGGAACAATATCTTAATTATGTATGTATGTATGTATGTATGTGTATGTGATTATGTGTATTTATCTCAGAGCATTCCATTGTTAGCTGCATTATCTCCATCTTAATCCTAGTATCACTATTCCAGTACATATACTCTAGTACTCATAATGAAACATCATCTTAAGCTGGGTACACACGACAGAATTTTCGACCAACTTTTTATGCCGATCGATTTTACATGCGATTGATGTTCCGATCGCTCGGTTCATGGACTGCATACACACTAGCCTTGTTTACTACGATAAAGGGAAGAGCGGACATCCCTTTAGCAACTTTTTACAGCCATGAGCAATGACTGTAATTTCGTACTCACTGTTGTGGATCTGTCGGAAGTTTATACACACTACACAACGGAAACGAGATTGGAACGAAAATATTAAACGGTATGACCAACCAAATGAG
Organism: Mixophyes fleayi; assembly: GCF_038048845.1. Classification (NCBI taxonomy): domain Eukaryota; kingdom Metazoa; phylum Chordata; class Amphibia; order Anura; family Limnodynastidae; genus Mixophyes; species Mixophyes fleayi. The sequence goes on from NC_134403.1 coordinate 275,038,267, forward strand.
GCGACAATCATCCATTTGAGCAGACTTTCGACCATCATGTCACTGCACACACTGACCCGACTTTTGAACGAGCAGTCATATGTCGCTGATTTAGCCGATTATTGGATGAAAACTGTGTAGTGTATGTTAGGAACCCCAGCAGCCAGCACCACAAAACCCGGAGTCTACTCCAAAAGTCTGGGTTTCACTGTTGCCCCTAGTGGTGGGGGCAGACAAACGGAGGGTCGTGAGATGGGTACTGGCTGCGGAGAACCCAGGAACAGGGAGTAATGGCAGACCGAGTTTCCAGAGAACGGGCCGAGGTCAGGGGTCACTAGCAGAAAAGAATAGACGAACACGCCAAAGGGTCAGGATCACGAGCAGGTAAGCAGAATCCGTGGTACAGGCCAAAAGATCAGGGGCACAGGCAAGACGGCAAAATCCAGTAACAGGCAAGGGGTCATACACGGGTGGTCAAAAATCCAAGGCAATACACCAGCTGAGGCACAGGAGCAGGCTATGCACAGGAGCACTGAGCTATAACCGGCAGGGAGGATAAGCCCTCCCTGCCTAATAAATAACCACTGGCCAATGGGGAAGGAGAGGTAATCAGCCCTAGAGGCTGCCCTATTGGCCCCCACGCTAATTAGCGCGCGCCCGGCTGCACCTAATGCCGGGACGCGGCGCTATCTCTTACAGCGTCCCGACCGTTGCCTAGACAACGGCCGGGACATGACCCGGAAGTGACGTCCCGGTCGCCATAGCGACGGCCGACACGCGATAGAGAGAGTAGCGGCGGCTCGTAGCAGTGTGTACCCAGCTTTACAGTGCATAGTCACCACCCAAAATAACCGACCTCACACCATGCTTTGTTACGAGCACATGCTAGCAGCAGGGAGGTGCCCATTTTACTAACAATGCAACCTTCAGAAATAGGCCCTTAACTTATTAAAACCAGTATAAAAGCAAGTTCACCACACTTATCTCTTAATTCATCAGTCATCACACAATGTCCACCAAACGCTAGCACATGCTAGCAGCAGGGAGGTGGCTATTTTCCTAATAATTCAACCTTCAGCAATATTCATTAACAAACTGTGTGCAGCCATTACTTTACACACATGGGGGGGAGAGGGGGGCAAATGAAATAATATGCATTTCAATGTAAACAACGTCTTAAGTAATATGGCAATGCCAACTAGATTATGACTACCAAAATTGCTTCTATATACAATAAAGTCATGATAAAGCATTTAAATTATAAAATGATGACTTGCCATATTAATTATGTGTTGAAAACCTTTTGCTGAGGAAGACATTTTCATTCAATTTTTTCTGCTGGATAAGTGTGGCAGTATACTCAGCAAGCTGTAATATAGGTAATAATAATGCCCAGTAAGATGTCATGTGGTCAGTAATAATGCGCAGCAAGATGTCGCAGGGACGGGCTGGACCGGGGGGCTGGTCAGATAAACGTCTATATATATATCCCTAATTAACAAAATCTAACAAAATGTAATACTATCATATCACAGCTACAAACATTTCTCACAAACAATGTAACGAGAGAATCAGAGAATGTCCTAAATAACAAAATCTAACAATATCTTATACTATTAGAAACATAGAATTTGACGGCAGATAAGAACTACTTGACCCATCTAGTTTTCCCATTTTTTATTAATCTATGGTTACCTTAATCCGTATTTGGTCCTTTAATCTTTGTAAGGATATCCTTATGTCTATCCCAAGAATGTTTAAATTGCTCTACTGTATTACTACAGGCTGTATACTGTATAGCCTCCCACCTCTGATGGGAGGCTATTCCATTCATCCACAACCCTTTTTGTGAAGTAGTTTTCCCTCATATTTCCGCTGAACCTATTTCCCTACAGTTTCAGTGCATGTCCTCGTGTTCTAATATTTCTCTTCCTTTGAAGAATGTTTCCCTCCTTTACCTTGTTAAAACCCTTGACATATTTAAAAGTTTCTATAATGTTCCCCCTTTCCCTTCACTGCTCCAAACTATACATATTAAGATCTTTTATTCTTTCCGGGTAAGTTTTGTGCTGTAGGCCATGCACCATTTTAGTTGCCCTTCTTTGTACAGTCTCTAGTGTATTTATATCCTTCTGGAGATATGGCTATCAGAACTGAACACAGTATTCTAGATGATTATTACTTCTTTCTTTCTGCTACAGATTCCTCTCCCTATGCAACCAAGCATCTGACTTGCCTTTCTTGTTGCTTTGTTACATTGATTTTAAGTCACCTAAAATAGTGACTCCTAGATCCCTTTCCTCCTCAGTAGTTTCCATTATAGTGCCATTAATACTATATTTAGCCTTTGGGTTTTCAGGTCTAAGTTCATGATTTAGCATTTTTTGGCATTAAACCGTAATTGCCACTCTCGTGACCATTCCTCTAGTCTACCTAGATCATTAATCATTTATTTTACACCTCCTTGTGTGTCTGCCCTGTTGCATATCTTTGTGTCATCTGCAAAAAGTCATACTTTCCCTTTAATACCATTTGCAATGTCACCAATAAAGATATTAAAAAGCACTGGTCCATGTACAGATCCTTGTGGTACTCCATTGGTAACCTTTCCCTCCTGTGAATGCACTCCATTCACTATAACTCTCTGTTTTCTACCCTGCAACCAATATTTTATCCATTCAACCATCTTAGAATCCAGTCCCAAGCTTTCAAGTTTATTTAACAGTCTGCAATGTGGGACAGTGTCAAAAGCCTTTTTAATATCTTGATAAGCTACATATGCGCCCGCCCCCTTGTTCTATTACTTTAGTCAACGAGTCAAAAAAGTTAAAAAGATTAGTTTGAAATGATCTCCCCCTATTAAATCCATGCTGTTCGGGATCCTGTAAGTTACTGGATTGGAGATATCCTACAACCCTTACTTTTAAGAGTGTTTCCATCAATTTTCCTACTACTGGTGTAAGGCTCACTATTCTGTAGTTGTGTGTTTCTTCCTTGCTTCCACTTTTGTGTAGTGGGACTACGCTCTTTTCCAGGAATTTCTCCGGTAGCTAGTGACTGCATTGAATTATTCTGGTAATGGTGTTACCAGAACCCTTTTAAGCTCTTTTAGTATCCTTGGATGTATCCCATCTGGCCCCATTGATTTATCCACAGTTTTGAGAGTTCTGCTAGGATCTTCTGCTCTATAAATGTACTTGTATCTAATTCATTTTTTGAGTCAATCACTTACAAACGTATACTTTTTACAAGCTATTCTACATGGTCTGTGACTCTATAACTCGATATTCTCCCCCACAATAACCTCTTTGCTAATTTACAATAATATCACTTAACAATAATCACAATGCAAAAACATCTATTTCAATTATACTTTTTGTAAATCAGTGTTTATAATACTCATATTTAAGCCTATTTCGTCATGTTCAAAATGTTACCAGAGCCCCATGAAAGAGGCCCATATACGTTACGCTTTCCTGTGTTCAAAAGAAGCAAAATACTGTATGTCTGTTATCTTCTCAGTCCAGTAAACAAGATAAATATATCTTCACTAAAGTTAAATACAGGAACTTCTGTGGAAGGGGCTGATGTACCTGATTGGAAGTCAATTGTTTTGATATGTAAATGTGCTTGTCCTCGCAAAGACAAATGTCTGTATCTTGCCATACAGAGTGGAGGGAGGAGAAAAAGCAACTCTCTTGTAAATTATTTTGTGTAAAATGGAAAATGTCAAATATTCTATTCTTTCTCAATCTCTTTGTCTGTTATGTTGCTCACTGTATTTGTTCTTGATGGTTGAGTGTACTAATGTTGTATAACCCTCTGCCACTCACCGGACTGTGAGTGCCATTTCCCGTGTGTTCAGGAACCGTGGCCGTCCGCTATCCTGAGGGTCTGCGCATGTGCAGCCCTTATCAAACCTTCAGTACCTGTTGCTTTTAATTGATTGGATGATCAGGCAACCCTCCCTATTTAAACCACCTGTGATCATTACCTGGTTGCCTGATCTTGGAGTCTCATTCCCCATGAGCCTCTGAAGGTGTTCCTGTGTTCCTCGTGTATTCAGCTCCTGCTGATTCCTGTTTACCGCTATTGTGGTTTTCAGACCACTTCAACTCTCCTGTGTTCATCGTGCCTGCACTCAGCTGATTCCTATCTGCTATTACTACCGGACTCCTGTTCGTTTCAACTCTCCTGTGTTCATCCTGCCTGCACTCAGCTGATTCCTATCTGCTGCCTCCGTTACTACTACAGAGTTCCTGATCGCCTCAACTCTCCTGTGTTTATCGTGTCAGCTCTCCGCTGCCTCCGTTACTACTACAGAGTTCCTGATCGTCTCAACTCTCCTGTGTTTATCGTGTCAGCTCTCCGCTGCCTCCGTTACTACTACAGGGTTCCAGACCGCCTCTACTCTCCCGTGTTCAGCGTGCCTTCTCTCCGCTGTCTCCACCACTACTACTGGATACCAGACAGCCTCAACTCTCCCGTGTTCATCATGTTTCCAGTTTCACTTACTACTGCTTCCTGAGTATTGCTTCGTTGATTCTGGATTACCTGCCGTGCGCTGCACCAACCTGATTACCGCTTCCACCCTCCAGTGGTCTCTCCTCCTGCCGGCCTTCAGCCGTTCAGGTATCCCTGCACGTCTCTCTGACAGCCTGCTCTCCTGAACCGCGGTATGCATACTTTCCATTGACTTTGCTTTTGTATTGCATATCCATCTGGACTGAGTTGTGTTCTCCTCCGGAGCCTCCTATCCACTGAAGCCATTGTTACCATTGACTTTGTTTCCTATTGCCTGGATAGCTATTGTGACTTTGTATACTTCAAGCAGTGCTTGTCAGTTATCGTTGTATTGTGGATATCATTGTGGGATCAAGTTCTGTGTGCCCCGTGTATACTCTGCTTTACATTCATCTCCTCGTGCCCCTCCTCACATATATATATCAGTGGTACAACTTGCTGACGCAGACCACTGATTCCTGTTCCCTGTGACACCAGTTTCAAGTATCCTCTCACATAAGCAGTGGTACAACTTGCTATACGCAGACCACTGACTTCCCCGTTACCTACTTTCACCTGGATTCCATTCCTTCACTATAGACAGCGGTACAACTTGCTATACGCAGACCGCTGACTCTCACTACCTCCTCGCTACTCCTGGACATTCCTCCTCACTATAGCAGTGGTACAACTTGCTATACGCAGACCACTGACTCTCCTCACGTTTCCTTGTCCATCTGGTTCCTCGTGTACATTCATCTACTCATTACCAGTTGCTGCTAGTCATAGACTTTCCTTGAGCATTCTCTCACCATCTGCTGTTTCTCCTGTTCCGTTGTCACCCTGCTACCAGAGAACAATAGTACCAGCTATATTACTCTGGTAAGTCCATCATCTGGTGATATCCTGGGCAAAGACTCCTAGTGCCCGTGACAGTAAGATCAGGCCATGACAGACCCAGGTGCGGAACCTACAGCTAAAGAGATGCTGCAGCATCTGGTTACCCGTATTGAACAACAGGATGTTCGCCAGCGACATTTGCTGCGGTGTTACCGGGCGTTGGCCTCCTAGGGAGCGTCTGTGCAGGATGTCACAGCTACTGTTGATGCTCCTGTGCCTTCTTCCGTTTCCCCAGTGCCATCCCAGGTGTCTACTGCTTCCACGCTTCACCTGCCTACTCCGTCAAAATATGATGGAGACCCCAAAACATGCAGGGGTTTTCTAAATCAATGCTCAGTTCATTTTGAGCTTCAACCTCACAATTTCTCTACTCATCGTTCCAGAGTGGCCTATCTCATTTCCTTGCTTTCCGGACAAGCTCTCGCATGGGCTTCCCCTCTGTGGGAAAGAAATGATCCATTATTACAGGATAGTGCCAAATTTATTTCCACGTTTCGAAGTGTATTTGATGAACCTGGTCGTGTTATTTCCGCTGCATCCAGCATCCTCCGTCTACGTCAGGGTTCTCGTACTGTAGGCCAGTACGTCATTCAATTTCGGATATTAGCCTCTGAACTTCAGAGGAACACTGAAGCGTTAATTGCCGCCTTCTGGCAGGGGCTTTCTGATAAAATTAAAGATGCACTGACTACTCAAGAATTACCTACTTCTCTAGAAGATTTGATTTCTCTTTGCCACCATGTAGACATGAGATTTCGTGAAAGAGAGTCTGAAAAAACAACTTCATTTAAAGCACCTCTTCGCTCAAGCCCTCAAGTTCGCCCAGTTTCATCTCCGGTGATACCCATGGAGATAGGTCGCCCCAAATTAACTTCAGAGGAGAGGGACCGAAGAGTAAAAAATAGACTTTGTATCTATTGTGCTGATTCTACTCATATGCTCAATTCATGCCTTAAAAAAATCGGTAAATGCCAGTCCCTAACCAGTTCTGGAGAGGTGAAGTTAGGGTCCCTGGAGTCCTCTCCATGTTCTACGAAATTAAAAGTTTGTGCTTTTGATGTTACAGTTTCCTTTGCTACCAAATCCTTTAAGTCCCAAACACTTATTGACTCTGGAGCTGCAGTAAACTTTATTTCTAAATCCCTCGTGAATCAATGGTCCCTACCAGTGATTACTTTGAAAATACCTATTACTGTGACTGCTATCGATGGATCACGCATTATTAATGGTCTCATCACCCAGAGTACGTCTCCAGTAACCCTTCAAATTGGTGTATTACACCAGGAAGAAATTTCATTTTTAATTCTTCCTGTTACTACCAGTCCTATTGTATTAGGCCTTCCATGGCTTCAACGTCACTCTCCTCAGATTGACTGGCACACTCCTCAAGTTACGTCTTGGGGGCCTGAATGTCATCATCGTTGCCTCTCTCAAGTCGTTCCTCTCAAAATACAGCAATCCTCCATTTCACCTTGTTCACCGGGACTTCCTCCTCAGTATGCTTCTTTTACCGATGTATTTTATAAAACTCAGTCTGAACGTCTTCCTCCTCATCGTTCGTGGGACTGTCTGATTGATCTTCAACCTGGCAAGACTCCTCCCAGGGGACGTGTGTATCCACTTTCGTTATCTGAAACTCAAGCTACATCTGAATACATCGAAGAGAATCTCCAGCGAGGATTTATTCGACCTTCTACCTCTCCCGCTGGAGCAGGGTTTTTCTTCGTAAAAAAGAAGGATGGATCATTACGCCCCTGCATAGATTTCCGTGGACTTAACGCCATAACTATCAAAAATCGGTATCCCATTCCATTAATTACTGAGTTATTTGATCGTATCAAGGGTGCCCGGATCTTTACCAAGTTGGATCTTCGTGGTGCCTACAATTTAATTCGAATCAGGTCCGGTGACGAATGGAAGACAGCTTTCAACAGCAGAGACGAGCATTATGAATATTTAGTAATGCCCTTCGGGTTATGTAATGCCCCCGCTGTTTTCCAGGGTTTCATTAATGAGATCTTCCGGGACTTGTTATATGTTTGTGTCGTCGTCTATCTGGACGACATATTGATCTTTTCGCAGGACCTGCCTTCTCATCATCAACATGTGGCAGAGGTCCTTTCCAGACTCCGGAAAAATTCATTATTCTGCAAGTTAGAAAAATGTTCATTCGAGTTGCCCCAGATTCCATTTCTGGGATATATTGTCTCCGGAGTTGGTCTTCAGATGGATCCAGAAAAGGTGAATGCTGTGTTACATTGGCCTCAGCCAACTACTCTTCATGCAATTCAGCGTTTTTTAGGTTTTGCCAATTACTATAGACGCTTCATTCAAGATTTTTCCTTGATTGCATCTCCTATTGTGGCCCTAACTCGTAAAGGGGCCAATACTAAACAATGGTCCTCTGAAGCTCTTCAAGCCTTCCAGTTTCTCAAAGAGTCCTTCTCCTCTGCTCCTGTTCTTCGACAGCCTGATGTGACGCTTCCCTTCTTCCTAGAGGTAGATGCCTCTAATGTTGGTTGAGGAGCCATTCTCTCCCAAAGATCGGAGCAACAAAAATTCCATCCTTGTGCCTTTTACTCTCAGGGTCTTCTGCCTGCGGAGAAGAATTATACCATCGGGGACAAGGAGTTGCTGGCTATAAAAGTAGCATTAGAGGAATGGAGATATTTGTTGGAGGGAGCTCGTCATCCTGTTAACATTTTTACTGATCATAATAATTTGTCATATTTACAGTCTGCTCAATGTTTGAATCCTCGTCAAGCAAGATGGTCTCTTTTCTTTTCTCGTTTTGAACTAATCATAACCTTCAAACCAGCTGCGAAAAATAAAAAAGCAGACGCCCTATCTCGAGCTTTTGTGACGTCCTCAGACGTTGAAGATGGTCCCAACCACTCTATATTAGACCCCAAATGTGTTTCTCTGGCTGCTTCTTCCACTAAGGTGCTACCATTTGGGAGAACCCTCGTGCCTCCTGCTCTTAGGAAGAAAATCCTTTCGTGGTTTCACTCTTCTCGTTTTTCTGGACACTCTGGTGAATGCAAGACCTTTGAAATTCTTTCTCGAAGTTACTGGTGGCCTTCTATGAGGAAAGATGTCAAAGATTTTGTGGCTGTGTGTGATTTGTGTTCCCAGTTTAAGACTCCCCGCAGAACTCCAGCGGGTTTGCTTCAACCACTACCCATTCCTTCCAAGCGGTGGACCCATATTAGTATGGACTTTGTTACTGATCTTCCTCCTAGTAAAAACTGTAATACTATTTGGGTAGTGGTGGACAGATTTTCGAAGATGGCACATTTCGTCCCTTTGACCGGTTTACCTTCTTCATCTACTCTGGCTGATTATTTCATCAAAGAAATCTTCCGTATTCATGGATGTCCTTCCGAGATTGTTTCAGATAGAGGAGTACAATTCGTTTACAGATTCTGGCGGGCCCTCTGTAAGACCTTGGGTATCCGATTATCACTCTCATCCTCCTACCATCCTCAATCTAACGGACAAACCGAAAGGGTCAATCAAGATCTTGAGACTTTTATAAGGATGTTCTCTTCAGCCAACCAAGACAACTGGGTAGATTTGCTTCCATGGGCTGAATTCGCTCATAACAACATGTATCATGAGTCATCTTCTAAAACTCCATTCTTTGTTGTTTACGGTCACCATCCGTCTTTTCCGGAATTTCCTGCCCTCCCTCCCACCCAAGTTCCTGCTGTAGAGACTGTTTGTCAGACCTTCAAAAATATTTGGTCTCAGGTCAAAACCTGTTTAAAGAAAACATCTGCCAGATATCAGTCTTTTGCAGATAAAAAGAGACGGGCTATTCCACCACTGAAAATCGGAGATTGTGTTTGGTTATCAACCAAAAATATTCGTTTGAAGGTTCCATCTATGAAGTTCTCTCCTCATTTTATTGGTCCGTATAGGATCATTCAAGTGATAAATCCAGTTTGTTTCAAACTTCTACTACCTAAGAACCTTCGTATTTCCAATGCCTTCCATGTGTCTTTGCTCAAACCTCTTATCATCAACCGTTTCTCGGTCCCTCCTTCAGCACCTCGGCCAGTTCAAATTCATCAAGAGGAGGACTTTGAGATTACTCACATATTGGATGCAAAAATTTTGCGAGGAGTTCTTCGTTTCCTCGTTCATTGGAAGGGCTTTGGTCCTGAGGAGCGGTCATGGATCAAAGCTGAAGATCTCAACGCTCCAGCTCTTCTTCAGAAGTTTTATTCCAAGTTTCCGGACAAACCCGGTTCCAGGTGTTCTGTGCCCACCTTTAAAAGGGGGGGGTACTGTCACTCACAGGACTGTGAGTGCCATTTCCCGTGTGTTCAGGAACCGTGGCCGTCCGCCATCCTGAGGGTCTGCGCATGTGCAGCCCTTATCAAACCTTCAGTACCTGTTGCTTTTAATTGATTGGATGATCAGGCAACCCTCCCTATTTAAACCACCTGTGATCATTACCTGGTTGCCTGATCTTGGAGTCTCATTCTCCATGAGCCTCTGAAGGTGGTCCTGTGTTCCTCGTGTATTCAGCTCCTGCTGATTCCTGTTTACTGCTATTGTGGTTTCCAGACCACTTCAACTCTCCTATGTTCATCGTGCCTGCACTCAGCTGATTCCTATCTGCTATTACTACCGGACTCCTGTTCGTTTCAACTCTCCTGTGTTCATCATGCCTGCACTCAGCTGATTCCTATCTGCTGCCTCCGTTACTACTACAGAGTTCCTATTGACTTTGTTTCCTATTGCCTGGATAGCTATTGTGACTTTGTATACTTCAAGCAGTGCTTGTCAGTTATCGTTGTATTGTGGATATCATTGTGGGATCAAGTTCTGTGTGCCCCGTGTATACTCTGCTTTACATTCATCTCCTCGTGCCCCTCCTCACATATATATATCAGTGGTACAACTTGCTGACGCAGAACACTGATTCCTGTTCCCTGTGACACCAGTTTCAAGTATCCTCTCACATAAGCAGTGGTACAACTTGCTATACGCAGACCACTGACTTCCCCGTTACCTACTTTCACCTGGATTCCATTCCTTCACTATAGACAGCGGTACAACTTGCTATACGCAGACCGCTGACTCTCACTACCTCCTCGCTACTTCTGGACATTCCTCCTCACTATAGCAGTGGTACAACTTGCTATACGCAGACCACTGACTCTCCTCACGTTTCCTTGTCCATCTGGTTCCTCGTGTACATTCATCTACTCATTACCAGTTGCTGCTAGTCATAGACTTTCCTTGAGCATTCTCTCACCATCTGCTGATTCTACTGTTCCGTTGTCACCCTGCTACCTGAGAACCATAGTACCAGCTATATTACTCTGGTAAGTCCATCATCTGGTGATATCCTGGGCAAAGACTCCTAGTGCCCGTCACACCCTCGTTATTATCATGCTCTGTTATTGTTCTTCAACATTTATATTTTCTTGATTGTTTCTGTATGTTAAAAATGTTTATTGCAAAAGTGTCCTCTGCTCCAGGCCCAGATGGCTTTCCAGCCAAATACTATAAAAAATTTGCAGGTGTCCATAGCCCTAAACTCACCACATGGTTTAACACCATCCTTGATGGAGCTTCCTTTGACCCGGCGACGTCCCGATCCCGGATATCAGTAATACCAAAAGAGGGTAAGGACCCCTACCTTTGTAGCAGCTATCGCCCCATATCACTTCTAAACGTTGATCTCAAGATATATGCTAAAATTCTCGCGAATAGGGTTAATTCCGTGCTCCCCAGGCTAATACATCCAGATCAAGTCGGGTTTATCCCGGGTCGACAGGCAGCGGACAATACTAGGCGGATCATAGATCTTATCCAAAATATTAATGATAACAAACAACCCTCTCTTCTCATGTCACTTGACGCGGAGAAGGCATTTGACCACGTTGGCTGGCCCTTCATGATGCAGGCTTTAGCTGCGTATGGCTTCTAAGACCGCTTCCTTAAAGGGGTGTCAGCCCTGTACCATAACCCATCGACTTCAGTCCAGGTGAACGGAGGCTCCTCTCCATCTTTTATTATCCGAAACGGAACCCAACAAGGGTGTCCCATGTCTCCCCTTTTATTTGCTTTGGTGATAGAACCCCTAGCTACGAGAATTCATATAAATCCTAATATAACGGGGATACAACTACCTTCCAGTACCCATAAGATAGCCCTCTATGCGGACGATATTCTCCTCACCCTAACTAACCCTCTAACCTCTCTCCCCAACCTATTTCAAGAGCTTGAAATCTTTTCCACAATATCAAACTTTAAGATAAACACAGCCAAAACAGATATCCTTGACCTCCATATTCCCCCTAAGTTAAAGCAACTTCTAGAATTAAACTTCCCCTTTCACTGGAATTCCGAATACATAAGATACTTGGGCATAGTCCTTACCAGAAGGGTGGAAAATATCTACCAAGCTAATTACCCCCCCCCCCCCTCATAGCCTGTATTAAAAAAGATCTAAAAACATGGGACAAACTCATGATATCCAAGGTGGGAAGGATAACGTCTGTGAAAATGAATTTGCTCCCAAGGTTATTGTACCTTTTCCACACTTTCCTATCAGGGTCCCCCCCTCTATTCTGAAAATGTTACAAATTTTAATAATGCGATTTATATGGCCGAACAAGAGACCCAGGATATCTGCTCGCATTCTACAGCACTCTCCCGTGGAGGGTGGTCTTGGCAACCCTAGCATCCGCAATTACTATTACGCTGCGAGGCTGGCCCAGTGTGTACAATGGCATTCTCCTCCTGGAACTAGGATATGGGTGGACATAGAGTCGGACATACTGGGTGGCTCACCGATCTGCTCTGTACTATGGCTATCAAGCACACAGCGTCAGGCCTCTGTCCGAGCCCATCCAGTCCTGGCCCTATCTCTATCAATTTGGTCTAGATGCAATCGCTTAGCGTCCCTCACTCCTACTCCTTCGATTCTAGTACCCTTATGGTCTAATCCAGCCTTTACGCCCGGTCTGTCTCGCTCTATGTATTCAGAGTGGGCGGGTAGAGGCAAACTGCTGCTACTCAACCATATAACCAGAACAGAAATATTTCCACAATTCTCGGAGTTGGTGGAAAAGTGTGGCTTTGTTCCGAGGCAGTTCCATCAGTATATTCAGATTAGGCACTACCACCAAACAGTCAAAGCTCAACTCTCTTCCAGACCATCCACCACATTTGAGAATCTATGTCTTTCGGGCCCAACCTCCAAAGGACTCATTTCTATTCTATATAATACTTTACTTCCTACCACTCCGCCTGTTAAGGATCGCTTTCAGACGCAGTGGGAGGATGACCTAAGGACTGTACTGGATGAGGAAGAATGGTCAGATTTATTTGATGGTACGGCTCACTTTTCTATAAATGTAAAGAAAATGCTAACAAATTGTTGCACATATTGTATTATGTCCCCTTGAGATTACAAAAAATATATCCACAGACCAGCGCTGATTGTTGGAGAAACTGTGGTCAGACGGGAACATTCATGCATATATGGTGGGACCGTCCCGGGATCCGCCCATACTGGGCAGCAGTTCTTGCTCTAGCCTCAACAATCCTAAATGCTCACATACCACCTGACCCTAAGCACATCTTACTGCCACTACCCATTCCAGACCTCACTAAATCTGCTCACAAACTCTTTAGGCACATCATCAGTGCTGCCACATGTCAAATAGCGGCCTCTTGGAAAAGCTCCATACCACCAACACTCCAGATGGTCTGCAGTCAGATCTGGCACACTTACCAGATGGAACATATTACTAGTGTGCTGAGGGGCTCCTCCGTCTCCTTCTACAAAATTTGGACCCCTTGGGCCATACATCACAATCAATCTCCACTCCAGTTCTAGTGGAATCTAGACATGGAAAGATATTCCTAAGCAAGCATACTTGTTCTTTTACTGGATGCGTGAATCATTTACCCCCCCGATCCCTCCCTTTGGTCCCTGTATACCCCCCCCCCCCCTTTTATACCCTTCAAACTTGAAAAGTTAAAATAACATTTTTGCAGTATTAGATAGATAAATATACATTTATCTCCCAAATGCGAGAGAACCTGTTGTATGTAAACATGTGTTATCTATTTCTGTTTAATCTCTCGAGATTCTGTAATGCATTTTCTATGGGAAAAGATGTTTCTAATAAAAAGTTATAAAAAAAAAAAAAAAATGTTTATTGCATTGTATTTCTCAATAAAAATTAATAATTTAAAAACTATATCAAGGTTTTTAACATGGTACAGGAGGGAAACATTATTCAAAGGAAGAGAAACAGTAGAATATAAGGACATGCATTGAAACTGGGGGGAAGTAGGTTCAGAGGAAATTTGAGGAAAAATTACTACACAGAAAGGGTAGTGGATAAGTGGGATAACCTTCAATCAGAGGTGGCTGAGGCTAATAGAGTAGAGCAAATTAAACATACGTGGGATAGACATAACGATATCCTTACAAAGATTAACGGATCAAATAGGGTTGAGGTTACCATAGGTTAAAAATTGGGCAAACTAGATGGGCCTAGCCGTCCTTATCTGCCGGCAAATTCTATGTTTCTAACAGATACCAAATGCCTACCTTAATGGGGGCCTGACTTCTGGAACCTATAAGTGAAAATCAAGAACCTAATCCAATCCCTCATTCAACCTGACATCCCACTTGACCCTAAATTCTTTATTCTGCCCCTCAGATTCTCCACTGCAACTCGTAATTAAAATAAATTACAGAGTTTTTACATAAATGTCAGAGAGAGCAGTAGGATTTAGTAGTAGAGAGTCATCCAAATGCCAACGTAGTGAACGCGGATACTGTTGTAACATATTAAGAAAGGAGCAATTTCAGCTTGAGTGACCAAATTCAGGAGTGAGTGAGATATATGGAGCATATCAATGAGTATAGCTGGTGAGGGGCCCAAAAGTGAGTGTAGTCTCTTGCAGTAGAGTTTTTAAGGCGCCAGGTGTCATAGAGGGTGTGCTGTTTCAGTAGCGTTGTCAAGGAGTTTCTAGATGGTGGGGCAGGTGGAGTTCGAGAAGAGTTAGAGGTTTATTCTAACTGTTGATCTAATATGATATTAAAGTCACTCCCCAATATAACGTGACCCTGGGCTAATCGCTCAGTGTGTCTAAATAGTGAGTGAAGTTTACCCAGTACTAATAGCAAATGCCCTTCTGGGTCCGCTTAAGTAGAGGAGGGCAGTAAGCGGTCCTTGCTATGGATAAGAATTGCGACCCCCTGCTTCTTGCAATTGGCTGAGGCAAAGAAAGTCTGGATAAACTGCGTACCCTGGAGTTGTATGTGAGTACATGTGAGATGGAGGAAGACAATGTAGGCCTTTTCCCTCCTGCAGGCTCCCAGGACTATGGTGAGTTTGTGCGGGGAATTTAGGCAATTAACATTGATGGAGGGGAGTTTCAGGGCCATGGCATCGAATGGAGAACAAGTGCTGGATGAAGGGCATTTTGCCTGCTGTAACAAGAAGATAAGTTAGTCTGTAAACAATCAAGTGGACAAGGGAGGGAAACAGGGGGGAGCAGAAAAGGGAGTACTGGCAGGTCTTCTCATGTGACAGACAGGGATGAACCTGGTAGGTGATGAAGGATAGCCAGCAAGGGGAGCAGAAGCCTGATTGGGCAAGAACCCTGAGTAACAGGAACAGTGGTGGGGTTCAGAGACATAGCAAAATAACTATATATTATTGAATGCTAAATATAAAAGGGTGCATAGGGGGAGAGGTCCTGAATCCTAAGGCAAACTCACCCTGGACTGAGGACCCACAATAGAAACTATTTCCTTATATAACAACAAAGATAAGGAACTGAGAGAACAGTGTGTGGTATAACATACGATAACCCAATAGAATATGCAATACAGTTAGGTGGGGGAGAGAGAAAGGGGGTGGGGACGGGTGAGGGGAAGGGGAGGGAAACGGAGGAGAGGGAAAGAAAGGAGGGGAAAGAGAGAGGGGTTCGAGTAACTCAAATTTTAAACAATCAACGGTGCAGTTAGAAGTATGCTAAGGAATATAGCAGAGCAACTATATGCATTAGGAGAACAAGAAAATAGCTTAACAAGGAAGTCTGAGACCCATCGAGGGGGGACATCTTGGGCATGGTGTTGTGAGGCCCGGGTCCACTCAGGACATGGAGGTGTTGAGTGCTGAGGTTTCAGGGATCCAGATTGTTGAGCAAGGGCTACTGGAAGGACATCCAACTTAGCAAGAAGGGTTTGACCTTTGACCAACGTTTTGATATAGTGGGTTGAGTTGGCAGCATAGATGAAGCTAGAATGGGAAGCCCCAGCGATAGCGGATGTTATCTTGACGCAGAACTCTGGTGATGGGCTGCAGGTCACGTCGCTTGCAAGATCTTGGAATACTTGAATGTCCATTTCACTAAAGGGATCACCGGTTTCTCTCTAGTAGCCATCGAGACACATTCTCTGGTTGTGAAAGTAATGCAGGTGCAGGCTTCGACCTTAGTGCTCTATGCCTACAATCCATATGAAAGTCTGTGTCGGAGAGATCAGGCAAGATATGGAAAAATAAGTCTTTAACAAAAGCGTGGAGCTCTTGTGAGGAGATTTCTTCTGAAACATTTCTAATGCGGACATTGTTACGCCGAGAGCAATTCTCAGAGTCCTCTTGCTTCTCCTTCAAGGATTTCACTTCCTCATGGAGGTGAGATAGTTCTTTATCCAGTACAGTCTGTGAGTGACATAAGTTGTCTGTTTTTGTCTCCAGGGCATCCGTCCTGATTCTCAATGAGGTCAGTTCGGATTTTAACTCATTGACGGCATTAGAGAGTTCTTGCTTGAATGCGGCTTTGACAACTTTAGAGAGATTAATCAAAACAGCCTGGATTTGTGGGTCCAGCTCAATTTCAGCAGGAGAGGGGAAACCTGATGCCTCGTGGTGTTCAGGTTAAAGAAAGGGGATTCTGGATTTTGTTCCGAAATACTTGGCAGTAGTTCCTTGAGTAGGTTTCTTTGGTTTGTTGGACTTTGTGGATGTAAAGGAAGCAGCACACAGCCTGAAAGACTCAGAAGGAGGATGGGATGATGCAAGGAAGAGGACGGGAGGGAGCCACACACTTGTCTCAGAACATATCAGTGGGGTCCCCCAGGTCCGGGCCTAAGAGGGTGATTACATAAAGTGGGCCAGGGGCCTGTGGTATACTTAGAAGAAGTCCTAGCTGAGTAGGAGGAGGTTCAGGGAACTGCCGGCCAGTGGTATAGGTCTGGAAAACAATAGTCCAGAATTCCCTGGTAGAGAAGAGTCACTATGTATTGGTGACCGTTATGTCTATTTTATATGCAAGAGTTTACATAAGATGCAGTGATATACTATCCAGCCTCTAGATGGCAGTAAAACCGCTTTTAGAAGATATGGATACTGAGCAAAGCCAGCATACATTTAGTTTGTAGGCAGACATATACATCTTAGCTTGTTATCTCCTCGTGGTGGACAAGTCCCATGCACAGGGCCCCAACACAATATGTTAATAAGCCACAGGGGTATATAACTGTCACCAAGTTGCAGCCTCACCTGACGCTTAGTGTATTAGCTGTGCATGGTTTGTGGCGAAGGGCAGTTCCTGCTCTTTTTGTGAGGTTTCAAAGCAACAAAACTACAGTTGTGGGGTGATGCAGCCCTAAAGCGCAGGGGAGAAACTTAATAGTGAGAGAGCAGGCAGCTGAAGTGAGGGCCCTGTAACTGAATTAAGTCCACGAGGGGGGAGAAGGCAAAGGGGGATGTTGTTGTGTGGGCTGGGAGGCAGCTGGAAGGCACTTCACCCACCTAATGGTATATGTGGGACCCCTGCAAGGAAAGTCTTGTGCTGCCCAGCATTGGTGAAGATGAGTTGGGGTGACAGTGTGAGCCCCTTATATGGCAAGTGAGAATATCCTCCTGGCCTTCTAAAACGCTGCTTCGGCTGCTGAGGGGGAGATGTCAAGTCCTCTGATGCGCAGGCCTTTAAAAAGGCTGCTCCTTGAGCAATGTGGGGTGCTGTGAGGGAAAGAGCTGAACGGCAGCAGAGGAGCAAGGTGTGTGAGACTTTGTATGCCATGGCGCGCTCACCTGATTTGATGCCACTCAGTCCTGCCAACCAGACACGCCTCCCGGACGTAGTGCAGCATTGATGCAGCTGGAACCAGAGGCCGCGGCTTCAGCACTGGAAGTAGGCTCTCGGCAGACACAATGCTACATAACGAGATTGGGTCCAGCGGACCACTCCAAGGGGCATTCACAAGGCTGGTCTCCCGGATCAACAAGGTTAGTCCACAGGGGGGTTTTCAGAGGATGAGCATCAGGTCACTCAGGCACGGCCGATTGAAGATGGTACCACACGGTATTATTGAGGGGCCGGTTGCGGATGGTTGGTTGCTGGGTATATGCCCATGGAATGTAGCATATGTGTCCAGAGCGACGTAGTCACGCCGGGACTTGTAGGCCACAGTTTCCCATGAACAGGAAAGGGGTGTCCAGAGGTCCCACTGGTGTTTATTGGGGTCCCTTGGCCTCCTGGGGAGAATACAGGCTAAATACAATGGGACAGGCAGGTGTGAGGCTCTTATTTTTGGTTGTTTTTAGTCCCGGTGCATGGACCTCCTAGAAATAGCAGTCAGCCAGTATGGCACCCTAGCCATGCTCCCCAAGTTACTCCTTTTTTATGCTTTGCTCTCCTTAATGACTCAGGCCCAATGAATATAAAATAATGGGAAGGAAGATAGAAAATAGATGAACAAAATGACATAGAAGAGAGTTGCTACTCACGGGCAGAACAGTGTGTCACTGGGTCCTCTTACCTCTGAGATCCATAGTCGTTGCACTCCATGCAGCTACTATTGTCATGCCCTGGCAACAAAGCAGAAAACAAGCAGGAAAAGCTTATGAGAAATTATTGGCAGATATGGAATTTTCTTCTTTTTAGTTGTTCAGTAAGTAAGAGGGCAAAATAAAATGTATCCATCAAGTGGTGGTTGAAAAGAGTAATGGTCTGCATATCTCTATGCAGTTTAATAAACTAATAATCTGTAAAACATTAATATAAAACGTAAACACAACTATCTGCAATAGAGGAATTATAAGGTTGTGGATAGTAAAGTCAGTGTTTTGAGTTTACACATAAAAGTATAAAATGTTTGTCTTTCATCATGAATTGCTATATGATTGGGTGGTACTTTTACAGAAAATGTCAACTGTACACATCTGCACCACATACCCTTGATACCTGAACTGTTGTTCCTAAACAGCTGCCGGAAAATGTGATAACATATTAGACCCAGTGTGCCAAGAGGTGCATTATTTTGGAGTCTCCAATTCTCCTTAGCTGTGTGTGGCACTGCTTGCACCTTTAATGATGGTGATTTATATCATGAACACATTATCCTGCTGGATTATGATTATAGTTTATGTATATTTTCTTTCCTCTACTCTAGACACAACAAGAATATCATATCAGCCAAGTCTTTCCTAACTCCACATGCATAACAATTATATTTTCATTTAAATTTATTTTATTGCAATTGGTGAACTGCCTAGCTTTTATAGGAGAAAGGGCAAATATTAATTATTATCATTACTGGCAATAAAAGCAGTTAATTATTAGCTGAGTACAGTTGGGTGCAGTGTAACATAGTAACCAGCCTGTGCTTGGCACTCACCAACCAGTATAAAAAAAATTCACATGGTACATAGATACTTTGTTTGATCTTTATAGGGAAAAAAATCAAAGCAGAAAATATCTGCTGCTTTTTCTTATCTCATGCACAAGTAGCTATGGGAATTGTAGTTAGCTAAATGACTTTGTGTTTCTTTATGATCTTGTTATTATTGTCATAATAAGGGTGATTTGCATTTATATAGCTATTCATTTAGTTAAGCAAGCAGGCTAAAAAGTGCCCCCGAGATGTTTTGCTCTAAGACCATGCCAGCAGCATCAGTGTTTAATAGGTGATAGGTATAGCATATATTATATAAAACAGAAACAAAACAAGCACAGGGAAAAATACTGAATGTTGGAGAAAGTAATTAACTAGGATATGGTATAAATGAGATAAGGATAATGTGAACACATACTAAAGTGAGGCTGATAAGATATACGTAACTTGTATATGTAGGATTACAGTTTATGTAATTCCTCATCCTTACTGATCCCTGTATTAAGCAGTTCTGATTTCCCATTGGAATTATCCAGATGAATGCATAATGGTTGAGACAGATCAGGGTGGGCAAAACACATACATTGACCTTCTAATGCTCTACTTTGGGTATTTTAGTAAGATATTTAGATTAGCGTTCATTACTTTTTGACATATGCCAGCTTGTGAATTACGCATGTAGGAACCCTAATAAATTCCCCCTGCTGTTTAGCTGATAATATTACCTTGTGTCTTTCTTGCATGATGGATTAGATAGTAACAAAAAAAATTGCTATGGTAAATGACAGACAGCTCTGCTCCTTCACAACGTTATTTATCATTTAAAAATATTTTTTCTTTATAAAGTTATTAGAATTAGAGTCATTGTTCACTAAGGAATTGAAAGTGTAAATTTAGCCCAAGCTCCAATCCTACACAATTCTTTTGAGCAAAGGCTCCAACATGAAGATAATAAAAAACTGTAAACCCAGGGTAGGGTCCCTAGCCTGATCCTATCCTCAAACCTTAAGTGGAACCCAGACTTAAACCCCAAGTACTTAATTAAAATGTGATTTTATTTTGAAAATGGCAGCTAGCTATGCTTGCAGAGATTGGAAAGAAGCCTTGGTCAGGTGGAGAGTCAGATATGGGAGCGCTCATGATAGATAGGATACCAGCCTTTATATAACACTAGATTTATTACTTAGGACAACATGCTTTGATTTATTCATTTACATTGATAGTGTTGTCTGTGACAACTTATGTAGTTGATATTTTGTATCTGATAACATTTATTAAATGCACTTCTCAGTTGTCCACAGTCTACAATGCAGTTGTCAAATCAGGAAAAAAGTGTGACTTACCCGACAGGCTCTGTTGAGTTATAGCTCTAGATGTTAAACTACATCACCATGGCTTAGCAATCATATTACTTTGTTCAAAGAGAAAATTGTCTCAGCACTGGTCTTTACAAAAATACAAACAATATGGTTAATATATAACAGAAATGAGATACAAGCTAAATTATTATCTGTTAATTTATTTGTTTAATGGTGAAAATAGTGGCGTTGTGATTTAATGCATACTACTAAATTCTAAATACATGCATGTATGCAAGAGGCAGCCTGATACCTGCATAGGTAGAAGTTATTGTAAATATTCATTCATAACAATGGCTCTTTGTGTAAAATGTTTTGTGAATACAAACACATGGGGAGTATGCATGCAGTTCTATGAACCTTATTGAGACATCAGTAAGAGAGTGATTATATAAATCCAGAATCCACTCATCAACCCTCTGAGGCCTGGATTAATATAATCACTGTGCACAGGCTTTCCTGGAGATTGATTGTGTGCTTTGCAGATTGCTATTAACTATTTGGTTGCTGATTCCGCAGAGCATGCATAAAAATACATACCATGAATATTTTGCATTTGTGGTACAAATCTATTGACTGGCAGTATAGAGATTGATAGCATATGTTGCTTTTGACTATCCTAGGAAATTCCTCTGATTGTGGGTAGTTACTACAGAAGCAAGGTAGCCTGGACTACTCTTTGCCTCCAGACTGGCGACTGTGTGGTGCTGAGTGGTGAACTAAGTGTATTAGTAATTCACCTTGTTTCATTTTCTTTTGTTGCTTTTTTATATCCTTTTTTATGTGAGTGTGCCCACTCACTTTTTTGTAGTTTTTATTCAGACATTCTATTGTAAGTAGTGTGGCCCTGAAACTGCCACCCCCTGTCTCACAAATTCAGTTTCCTGCGTAAATCTTTGGCAGATCCCAGGGAGTATGGACCCCACTAGCCTTTCAGCAAATGAAGGTCTGAAAAGTGTTCTGGAAGTCTTCTAATTCCAGGAATAAAGAAGAAAGTGACCCTTTCTCTTGCTTGGAGGACCTGAAGAAGGTACTCTGGTGCTCATTTTGTGTTTCAACAGTTTTATTTACACCTGGGTGGAGAAAGCATATACCCTGGGATTTAAAAACAAATCACAGCATCAAGTGTTTTTATAATAAACACCAGTATTTGCATTAACTAATGCCTGTGCATTCCTGTCACGTAACTGGTGCAGCACATGCCTGATATGAGAGTATATAAATCCTTTCTCTAGTGTGGAGTCGGTTATGTCACCACCTGGCGGGAGACTATAAATCCTTTTCTCGTATACATTATCTTAACATTGCAATTGCCCTGAATTCATCCCACTTATATAATACATTACAAACATTGCTACTGAGCTATAAATTTAATGGATATAATCTGCGAGCAGTGATGCCATTTACAAGACATTATTATCTATGGATTTTACAAGTTGTCTCTGAATTGTGTGACCTTTTATCTGTGCCTACTTCACTCAGGGGATAACACACTTCATTAAATAGTATACTATATGTGCAGTGGGAAATATATCACAAAACCAGACATCTAAACAATGTCCTAGCATGGAGTGATCCTGTCTAGGAGAACATTTCACAAAATGTTTAGGCCAAACCCTTTTTGTACAGCTTTGATGTCCAGCATATTACATAAGCCAGGTATACTGCTCCCAATTGTCCAGTATACATCTTCTCATTATAAAGCTCCCCAATGTCAAACTCCCCAGTATAAAATGTCACAAATGTCCAGCTCACAGATCCAGGCATGAGTCTTAGATAACCTTGCATTGAATATCTAATGAATCAAACTTTGGAATTGCAAATTATTTTGGACTTTTCAAGCTGGACATTTGGAATTACAATTTATTTTGGACTTTTCAAGCTGGACATTTGGAATTACAATTTATTTGGGACATTTCAAGCTGGACTTTGGAATTACAATATATGTGGACATGGTTCAAGCATTTTTGGATTAAACGCTGCTGACGAAAGTAGAAGAATTCTGATTGGTAAGTATTTTCTGGTTTTCTTATTTTTAATAAATATGTGGTATTAATGAGGGTGTGTATTGTTTTATTTGGGTTTTATTATTCCTTTTAAAATTTTGTGGTTTAAAACAGGGTGTGGTGGTTTTTTTTAACATTTTTTGGTGTGGAACTAAAGGTCTCAGCCAGCCCTGGGTGTCAGGGCATGTTGGCACTTGTGGTTCTCCAAGTGCCAGCATGCCCTGGCTGCCATGGGTATGCTAGTGCTTGTAGTTATACAAGCATCAGCATGCACACACTGTTTATGGCACCCCAGGCGGGCTGGGACTTGTAGTTCCACAAAAAAAAATGACATCCATTAATTCTTTTACATTAACTCTCGCTGTTATTACCTTACACCCACCGCCCATGGGTGTAGGACGAGCCCTAGTGCTTTCAGCACTGGACAGGGTGTCCCTAGACTGGGGACCCGCTCATTTTTTTCTTCGGACCCCACCCCCTATAGAATCCAGCCCTGCGCTAAACAACCTGGGGTTGGTTTGTCATTATGACAGGGGGCCCCTGCCGCGTGTCCCCCTGCTACCCACCCCAGCTTATTTCCCTAGTGCTGTTTATGTGAAAATTTTTCCCCCCGATTTTTACATAACCAATGGTAGGCTGACAATACTAGGGTCAATAGTGCTCGGGCAGGGGGACCCCACGCTTTTTTTTTTTTTTTTTACTTTTATCTATTTTTAAACTTTTGACAGCTGCCAGGACCTCCGACTGTATAGTCAGACAGTGTAACAGTGATGTGTTTACTAATCACGCAGGAAACACAGGAGAGTTAGCTCAACACAGGAGTTTTTGACATCGCAGCAAATGGCTAGAGATGATTTTTAAGATCAGAGTAAAATCGCAGTTTAATACATTTGGCAACTTGGGGACTAAAATCGCGGGTTATCACCCGTGATTTGCCGCGATTTTAAAACGTTGAAGAAAATAGAACCTTGATACATTTACCCCTAGGAGTCTGACACAGTTCCAGGGAGAACAATAGCTGCTCCAACCAGTTGCTGATTGGACTGACTGGTTAAGTAAGAGAGTCTCCCTGTTTAAACCCCATCCAATCATTTGTGATGTCAGAGAGACTCCAGCTGCTTTCAGCTTCCTGTCTGTAAGAGGGGGGTGATGCTTTGATCAGGAGACAGTACATCCACCATGTTGTAATCCGATATGATGTTCAGATGAAGACATGTAACCCATCTGGCTTTAATGAAGAATAATATGGTTAAACTTAAGTCCATGTTATAGGTTTTTATCCACATTTAGATTATGTAACAAGTGAGGTTAATAAATTAAAGCAACCCAATATTCAACTAAGCAAAAGCAACTTTTCCTCCCAAGTGTTTAAAATGACAGATGGGGAAAATGCTGACTGTCAAACCCATCGTGTCACATGCTGTATGACCAATCACACAACAATGTTGGTCAGAGGGTTGTTGTCTTGTGTTAGCTGTGTAGAGGGTGGTAATAGAGTAACCTGGTGAGGTTAAGAGGGTGGTTGAGGAACATTAGAAGGTTGTCTGAAGAGATGGCTTGTCAGAAAATGCTTGAAGGTTTGAAGACTAGAGGAAAGTCTTATTGTGCGAAGGAGGGAATTCCACAAAATAGGTGCAGCTCAAAAAAAGTCCTGTAACCGGGAATGGGAGGATGTGATGAGAGTGGAAGAGAGACACAGATCTTGTGCAGAATGGATATGTCGAGTTGGGAGATATTTTGAGACAAGTGAGGAGATGTATGTTGGTGCAATTTTGTTGATGGCCTTGTATGTTAGTAGAAGAATTTTTTTATTGGATTAGTTGAAAAGAAGGCAACCAGTGTAGAGACTGACAGAATGGCTCAGCCAGAGGAAGTACGCTTTGCAAGGAAAATCTAACTGCTGCATGCAAAATAGATTGTAAGTGTTTGGAGGGGTATTCAATTGTTAGCGTTAACGGGGAAAAACGAGAGCTCAAAAAATATTATCGTTTATACGGTAATATTGCGCGAGAAAAGCGTTAATACGGTAGTTTACTCGCGGAATTTCAGCTCGCCGCTCAGGGAGCGGAATCCAGTTATCTTGGACAGACCTCTTGTCCTTGTCCAGGAGGAAGATTTGCAAGACACAATGCACCTCCATGTAATTGTCTCCTAGGCTCCTCACGGAGTTGCAGATGGCTATGGTCACACACCTGTCAATCCCATTAGTGAAGATCCCAAACTCCAGATCATGAACAGGTTGCAAGAAAGCACCACTCAGTCTGTAGCCATCACAAATAATTTACAGAAAGTTAATACAAATATGTACATAAGGGGCAGAAATGATTACAAATGACAAGAAATGCATCTTAGGTTAAAGCAGCTATGGCTTAATCCTACGAAGGCAGAGAAATGTTCTGGTAAATATAAAGAAGCCTCTGTCATCATCTATAGGCAGCTGTGTGAAGATCTGTTGCATGCTAGAAAAGCTGGATACAGGAGTTGTGTGAAGGGCGCACAGTAAGCCCAACATAGCCCTAGGGTTATAAATCCTTTCTGTATGGGATTACCTCTTGAATTAACAAACATATATTAATAGAATATTTTTTACTGTTCCCTCACTCTTTTCCTATTTCTATCCTACACAGATGTTTTAAGATGCCAACCTCAGTTTGTATCCCCTGGAGCGACAGAGCCCCCGGCTATGTAGATAACAGCACAATGACAACTCTAGACTAGCACTAGATGGTATTTTATGGCTCCTTTTTTCGACTATTCTCATTTTCTGCAGAAATGTTGAAGCAGTGAAAAATCAATGGAGGGAATGGAAGTGCTATTTGTGTTTTGAAATTAATTTCCCTGTAATTGAAAAGACAGAAAACTCAGCTATCTGTCTTGATAATGTATTATGCTGTATACATGGAGAAGTGAACATCTCTGTTTTGTGTTGGGTGAATACTAAACCAGTATTTAGATTTGAATGGTTGCACTTCGCATGCAGTTTCCCTTGTTCAGCCTGTCTTTTCTGAATCAGTAATCAAAAGCAAGGATGGAAAAGCAGACTTGTAGTAAGGGAACATTTAGATTTGCTGCTTCATTTTCCACATCTGCACTTTTCAATGCCTTTATTACATTGGTAGATTTGTGCCTATAGATGTGATTTTGTCTGGTTGGTATAAAAGATGCCTCATGGACAGTATAGACTGATACCCAAAGTTTTCTAGATCAAGTGATTATGTAGGGCAAAGAGATTCTGAAGTTGAACTTAAAGAATGACTCCTGCAATACACTCTATGCACACATTGATCCTGCCATTAATACCCTGTGCAGTTTTGCATTTAGCCTGCAATCAACAAGAAGACTATTAGTCTGACCTGTTCTTTCCATCAAAATTGAGCACTATCTTGTCGCACTAAGTCATGTTCTTATCTGTACAAATGGGATTTTTGCTTATTTAACACTAAGAAACTTCTTTATACTATTGTTTTGATTTACTTTTTTTGGTATAGTATGTGTTTACATTACAGATGCTCAGGCTCGGTTCCTCGGAAACACACCCGAAATTAGGCGATCCAAGTACCGAGCCGAGTCTGCTTGGTACTTTCACGCTTTTTCAGATTCCAAAACATTGTATTGTGCCATAGCTCATACAGAAACAGGAGGGGTGACATTGTTGTTGTTGTCACTCTCCAGTCTCAGTCATGATGATACTAATCCCTCTACCTCATGTGCTAAAGCCTATGTTCAAGTGCATAGTGGTTTTAAGTGAGGGAAACAAAAATGTAAATAAAAAGCTTGTACCTTTTTAAAGCGAAAAAAACCTCTCTAAAAAAGGTGAAAGTTTACTGTAGAAAAACATAAAATTGGCAAGATACCATTCTACCCAAAATATTACCAGGCATACCAGCATCAGGTAGCTCCCTTCTCTTAGCTAGATTGCAGCATCTGCAATCTAAACTGTCATCATATTCACCCTGATGATTGTGTACATTCAAACAATACTAATTCATCCCCGCTGGAATCCACCATCACAGAAGTCTGTGTACTTTGATGTAATTGCCGATAGTGGCCTTCCTCATGGAATTTGTAGTTCATTTTATGGCAAAGCTGTCGCGATTTTTGGGCAATTCTTTTAGAGGAGAGCAAATGTCAAAATTTGTGCTGACTCATCTGCATCACCACTGGGTGTCTTGGGAAAGCTAAGTTTCTTCCGAGAAGCAGTTGCCAGAGAAACTGAAGAGACGTCATTACAATATGTTGATAGCTCTTGGATCCTGGTGAAGCTAATTAAGTCCTAGATCTACAATTACAATATAGTTAGCATATTTTCTTAGTTTAATTTCATCCTTCAATTTCTCTAGCTGCTTCTTAAAAAGTATAATTAAGGCAATCACTGGACTCAAGCTAACCGTGTCTGCACTCTCTTCTGTTAAGAGCGTTTTGTCGCTATCCAATAACGATTGTCGAATCTTAATTTGTGTTTCCAACGCACAAATATTTATTCTGAAAAAATAGCAGAATAATTCAAGTGAAATAATAATAAGTACAGCCGTTACTTATCGCAGGCGCTCTGGATCCAGCCAACAGTCATTCAATCCTGAAGTCTGTGGACAAGAAGTCTGTTCACTGGATGTGAGGCTCATGCTTATATGCAAACAGAAATACAGTAAAACAATGCAGATGATGTGGCTTGCTTCTATTGGTCCAGGTTTAAGGAAGGTCCAGGGGGTTGTAGATCATAGGCTGGTTTAATCTAAGGAATCCAAAGGCGGGGGTCATCTCTCCAGGGGATGAGCTCTGTTCTTCCCACCAAAACTCCAATTATAACCAGTCATTAGCATTTTACAGTCAGAATCATATTAAAGGTTTATTCCCTAACATCAATAACTAGAGTATGCAATGTGCGATCTCTTCGCCGAATGCATCGGACAGCTGCTGATGTAAAGGGGATTAATATGATATCAAACATGACACATTTCCCTTAACCTGAACCATAGGTTTCACTAGTATGCATATACCTTCTTTATTAAACATGAATTTTACTGTAATTCAACATAAATGACTATGTGTTGCAACTACAGTTAATGTGTACTATTTACAAATGTTTATATTTGCGCGAATGTGTGTAAAAGTGTAGAAACTGTTTATTGCCACGTGTTGCGGCTGGATACGCCCTTTCACGCCGTAGCATGCTCTACGCATAATTTCAGAAAAGACAATCAAGTTTGCTCGATATTAATTGAAATTACTTTATCCAATTAGCTGACTTCGACACTTCACAGGTGAATACTTCGCTGGACTAAAGTACATTCCCCCTCAAATTCTAGTCTTCTTGCAGCTGCTGCATTTTCCTTCATGCTGTTGCAGAATCCCGAAAATGACCCTAAATTTTTTGGGACACAGACAGCATCTCCTGCATGTCATTGTTATTTGTAAAAACTTCTGTAACACCAAGTTGATTGTGTGAGCAAAACAGGCAATGTGATGGAATTACCCCCACTCTAACAATATTGGTGGCGTTATCAGAAATCACATATCCTCAGGAGAGTCCAAGAAGGATTAGCCATGTTGAAATGACATCCCTTAGTTTTTGTAACAGATTGTCAGCTGTATGCCTCTTAGTGAAGCCGCTGATACACAGAGTAGTAGTACTTCTTAAAATGTGACGTACTTGGGTACATACTGCTGCTTTTCCTGCTGGTGAAGGCGAATCACCAACCCAGTGGGCTGTCACAGTCATATAATCTTTAGATTGCCCAGTTCCGCTCATTTTGTAGCCCAATAATTACATTTTTGTGAACTTTCTGGTAGAGGCGAGGAATAGCTTTTCTAGTAAAATGGTGTTGTGATGGAATTTGGTAATAGGGACAGAAGACCTCAAGTAACTGTCTAAAACCTGCTGCATTAATAGTGGATATTGGACGCAGATCTAATACTAGCATAGTCCCCAAGGCGTCTGTGATCCGCTTTGCGACTGGGTGACAGCTTTCTTACATTCTTCCTCTAGCAAAGGATTGTTTAACAGTCAATTGTTGTAAACTACTAGTAGTATTCTTCTGAGTTAAAGATCGACCCCCAGCAGCAGCAGCAGCAGCAGCAGCAGCAGCGGGACTAACGCTCAATAATTCTTCAGAGGAATCCTGGTTAGTGGAGGAGTCATCTAGCCTTAGCAATTTGGATGCAGGACTAACTCCCATCACTTGTGAGGATATTGAAGATGAAGGTGTTGGGGGTGTAGATTGCAGGTGCTGGGATCTATTTTTTTAACATAAGTTTCTGATTTTCCCAACAGCTTTCTATGAACTCGCTTCAAATGTCGTAACATGGATGAGGATCCTAGATGGTTAAGGTCCCTACCTCTACTGACTGTGGCTTTATAAAAGCTATAAATGGCTATACAACTGTTGTCAGGATTTGTGTAAAAATAATTCCACACATAAGAGGTGGATTTTTGGTCTTATGCCCAGACAATGGCCTTTTTCTTATCACTGGCAAGAACAGCAGCAATGTTTGTTTGAAAGTGTATGAAATTAACATTGTGACCTGTGAGGTGGTCAAAATTGACTGCAAATGATTTGAAATTAGTGTTATTGAGGTTAATCATAATGTAGGATCAAAAAAAGAGCAAAATGATGTGATTTTAGCATATTTTAGTAATTTGTCTAAAAAAATACAGATCCAAAACCAAAACACACGAGGGTGGTTTTGTCAAAACCATAACTTGGTGCGTAATAAGCGTTTTTATAAAAACATGCTTATAATGTGCATACGCAGGTCCATATTCAAGGTCTAGCTTATGCAGGTAATATGTTCTGTGATGAATACAGGAGTAACTCACTTACATGTTGTAAAATTCGACACACATAGCAGTGCGATTTTATTTGCTCTTCTATCTGAATGACAGGAAACTTACCTTTGTTTTTGACATGCATTTGTATTACCTATTGACAGAGGAATGCACATGCGTGCAATTCCTTCCTTATCCTTATTCACCTTATTATACACACTTTTCCTGACCTCTATTTTTCAATGTCATACTAACAGGTGATTTTCAGATATTTTTTTAATTTTTGAATGTCATACTAACCATTTGTATCATTCATTATCACATCAACCTGTACACATCAAGGTGTCTTTTTTCACCATCATCAACATTTATTTATACAGCGCCAGCAGATTCTGTAGTGCTTTACAATTGGGAACAAACAGTAATAAATCAATATTGGGTACTACATACAAACAGAGAGGTAAGAGGGTCCTCCTCACAAGCTTTCAATCTATCAGATAATGAGAGTTTGATACACAAAGGTAAGTACTACGATAGTAGTAAAAGTATATAGTGGGCTGTATGATCAGTCAACAATGTCGTCAAAGAGTATTCGTCTTGTGTTAGCTGTGTAGAGGGTGGTAATATGGTCACCTAGGGAAATTAAGAGGTTAGTTGAGGAATATTGTAAGCTTGCCTGAAGAGGTGGGTTTTCAGAGAACGCTTGAAGGTTTGAAGACTAGAGGAAAGTCTTATTGCGCGAGGGAGTGAATTCCACAAAGTGGGTGCAGCATGAAAAAAGTCTTGTAACTGGGAGTTGGAGGATGTGATGAGAGTGGAAGAGAGATGCAAATCTTGCACAGAATGGACGTATCGAGTTAGGAGTGTTATGTACGTTTTGTCGCTATCCAATAACGATTGTCGAATCTTAATTTGTGTTTCCAACGCACAAATATTTATTCTCAAAAAGTAGCAGAATAATTCAAGCGAAATAATAATAAGTACAGCCGTTACTTATCGCAGGCGCTCTGGATCCAGTGAACAGTCATTCAGTCCTGAAGTCAGTGGACAAGATGTCTGATCACTGTATGAAAAGCTCATGCTTATATGCAAACAGAAATACAGTGAAACAATGCAGATGGTATGGCTTGCTTCTATTGGTCCAGGCTTCAGGAAGGTCCAGGGGGGTGCAGATCATAGGCTGGTTCAATCTAAAGAATCCAAAGGTGGGAGTCATCTCTCCAGGGGATGAGCTCTGTTCTTCCCGCCAAAACTCCAATTGCAACCAGTCCATTAGCATTATACAGTCAGCATCATATTAAAGGTTTATTCCCTGACATCAATAACTAGAGTATGCAATGTGCGATCTCTTCGCCGAATGCACCGGACAGCTGCTGATGTAAAGGGGATAAATATGATATCAGACATGACACATTTCCTTTATCCTGAACCATATGTATCACTAATATGCATATAACTTATAATATTACACATAAACACTACTATATTTCGACATAAATAACTGTGTTGCAACTACGAATAATGGGTACTATTTACAAATGTGTGTGTTTGTTGAAAAACAGACAACCAATGTAAAGACTGACAGAGCGGCTCAGTAGAGGAAGCACGATTTGCAAGGCAAATCAGTCTAGCTGCTGCATGCAAAATAGATTTTAGGGGTAGGATTTTGAAAAGACAGGTAAGGAGGGAATTGCAATAGTCAATGCGGTAGATGATGGAGTGCATGAATTAAAGTTTTTGCAGTGTCCTGTGTGAGATACGTACGTATTTTGGAAATGTTTTTAGATGTATGCAGCAAGATGTAACAATGGAGTTGATGTGGGGAACAAAGGATAGTTGCGAGTCAAAAATTACACTTAGGCAGTGAACAGGGTGGGATTTATTGTCATGTTATCAACAAAAATAGAAATGTCAGGCAGGAAGTTTTTGTTTGTGGGTAGGAATAGTGTTAATTCTGTTTTTGAAAGATTGAGTTTGAGTTGGCAAGAGGACATCCAAGATGACATGGCATAAAGACAGCAAGTATCATGAGACAACACAGATGGTTATAGATCAGGAGAGGACTGATAAATTTGTGTATCATCTGCACAGAGATGATATTGAATTCCAAAAGAGCTTATTAGTTTTCCAAGAGAAGTGGTGTAGATCGAGAATAGCAGAGGACCTAGGACTGAGCCTTGTGTAACTGCAACTGTTAAAGGAGGTGGATCCAGAGAAATTAACACTGAAAGAGCGATTAGAGAGGTAGGATGAGAACCAGTATTGGACAGTGTCTTGAAGACTTATGGATTGTAGCGTTTGTATGAGGAGAGAGTGTACAACAGTGTCAAATGCAGCAGAGAGATCTAGGAGAATTAGAAGAAAGTAATAACCTTTAGTTTTAGCTTTGATCAAATCATTGACAATTTTGGTCAGTGCAGTCTCTGTGGAGTGTTGAGAGCGAAAGCCTGACTGAAGAGGATCCAATAGGTTGTTTGCAGAAAGAAAGTGTGTGATCAAAATAGTACATACAATATATATATATACAGAAAGAAAGCATTTGAGGCAAGTGTAGGCAATTCTCTCGAAAAGTTTGGAGGGACATGGGAGCTGTGAGATGGGGCTTTAATTTGAGAGAGAATTTGGGTCAGAATTTTGTTTATTCAGAACAGGGCATTTGCATGATATTGCATGACATCCAGAACCCATATATAACATATCTCTCCCTCTACCTGTCACAAGCCGCGGCGGTACTCACAGCTGCCGCGGCTCGCTTACTGTGGTTCCCGGCGTCCCGGCCGTCACCATGACGACCGGGACGTTACTTCTGCCCATCTCCCGACCGTTGCCTAGGCAACGGCCGGACGCTTCAGCAGTGCGGCGTCGCGGCGGTACAGGAAGCTGAGCGCGCACGCGCATTAGGTAATCTATTAGATTCAGCCTGTGGGCTGAATTAGCAGGCATTAGCCTGCAAGTGTGCATGTTGGAACCAAGGCCTGATTGGTCCTCGGGATAGCAGGCAATTAGCCTACAAGTGTGCACAATTCAGGGGCAAGCCCTGATTGGTCCATCTGCGTACTTAAGGCAGTGAGGTCTGCTGCCTCACTGCCGGTTATAGCGTCCAGTTTGCCTGTCAGCCTAACCTGCTCCTGCTCCTGTTTGTATTGGTGAAAACCTGTTGGACTGATTGCCTGTGTATGACCCCTGGCCTGGATTTGGACCCTGCCTGTGTTTCTTGTGACCCCGACCTCTGGCGTGTTTACCGACCTTCCTGTTTGCTCGTGACCCTTGACCTCGGCCTCTTTACTGGATCTGCTGTCTGCTTCCGGCCCTTGACCCTTGCCTGGACTTCACTCCGCTTTCCTGGGTTCTCCCTAGTCGGTACGCACTTCACGACCCTCTGCTAGTCTGCGGCCAAGTCTGTCCCCACCACTAGGGGCTCCAGTGAACACCTGACTGGCAGAGCAGACTCCGGGTTGTGCTGTACCGGCTAGAGGGGTTCCTAACACTACCATATTAACATTTTCTTAGAAGAAATAATACACACACAGTTTTTCTTAAACAAATTAACTTATTTATATTGAACAAAACTAAAGATAACTTTCATAAACAGCAACAAAAGAAATCTCATCTATATATTTACAATATCTTTTTAAATTTTCCTGAGCAATTTTAGGCTGATTTTTTTTTACATCATCTGCACAAAAAAGAAACTAAAAAAGTAAAACCGTAATACTTGGACATTTTTTTAAACCTAATATTAGTTTTCTCACTATAGTTTGATTCCACATTGTTCTAGCTCATAAGAGTTCACAGTCTCTAAATTAAGTGAAATTCTCTGCAAGGCTCATGTTATTGACTGCATTTTGGAGGCACATGCAGATATATTGGGGGGGGAGGGGTGGAATTGCTTGGCAACATACACTTAATAGGCCCATGAAGTCAGACACCTATAGAGTAGCAATGTTTGCCTAGGCCTAAGACACATTTTCTAAAGAAAAGTTTTCTGAGGGCTAAACTTATATTCTGCAAAACAAAATTATTAATAGAATTAATAGAATTTTTCTATGAAAATATTTACATTCTTCTGCAGGGGCCTGGGATGGCTCTTCTCAGTCTCTTCTATGGGTTGCTCCCCAACTATTACTTGTAACTCTCAGGACTTGTTCTGGCATGGGGAAATGGCCTTGTCCTGGACTTTGGAAAGGAGTCTTCCTGAGTTGGGAAAAGGTATTGATGGTGGACTGGGGGAATGGATTGGGTATTTAGTGGGGACAACTGTGCCTCCTCCTCTTGGGCCTCCTCCTCCTGGGCCTCCTACTCCTGGGCCTCCTCCTCCTGGGCCTCCACCTACTGGGTCTTTCTAATTAGCCCACCTCTTGGGCCTCTTGTTGTCGGCAGCGGTGGAGTCTGTGTCAGAGTCGTTCTGTTGGTAAATAAACACATTACTTTGTAAATAACTGTTATCTCTGTCTCTGTCTAACATGCATACAAAACCCTGATATAATGTTAGGATTACATGTTAATTATCAAATACCATACATGGACCTCCATCTTGACCTTGGAACTTTAGTGAATGTAATCATATCCTGATACTGAACATCACTATTAAATAACATTGTTTAGAATTTTTGCTAATAGAAATCAAATACCAAGTCATGTAAGGTCAACATCTTTCATAAATGTAAAAACTTTTACATTATTAATCCTACGATGGAACCTTTCATAAGTCTAAAACAAAGCTTTATGGATGGGTAACTTTCTGTTATATGTATGTGACCTTTAGGCCCCATATATTTCTATCTATTTGTACACTATATGGACAAAAGTATTTGGCCACACCTGTTAATTATTGAATTGAGGTGTTTTAATTAGACCAGTTGCCAGAGGTGTTCGTGCTACTGTGACAGGACCCCACCTTGCAATAAGGCGGTTTGTGAAATGTCATCCCTGTTGGATTTTCCATGGTCATCTGTAAGTGATATTATTAGAAAGTGAAAGCGTTTCGGAACAACAGCAACTCAGCCACAAAGCGGAAGACACACGTAAAATCACAGAGTGGGGTTAAGGACTGCTAAGGCACATCGTGCATAAAAGTCACCTACACTCTGCTGATTTCATAGCTGAAGAGTTCCGGACTTCCACTGGCATTAATGTAAACACAAAAACTGTGCGTTGGGAGCATAATGGAATGGGTTTCCATGGCCGAGCAGCTGCATGCAAGCCTCACTTCACCAAGACCAATGCCAAGTGTCAAATGCAGTGGTATAAAACACACTGACACTGGACTGAGAATAATTGAAAATGTGTTCTGTGGAGTGACGAGTCACGCTTCTCTGTTTGGCAGTCAGATATGTGAGTCTGGGTATGGCGGATGCCGGGAGAATGTTACCTGCCTGACTGCATTATGTCAACTGTAAAGTTTGGTGGAGAAGAGATAATGGTATGGAGGTATTTCTCAGGGTTTTTGCTAGGCCCCTTATCCCCAGTGAAGGGCAAACTTAATGCTTCAGCATACCAAATAATTTTTGACATTGCTATGCTTCCAACTTTATGGAGACAGTTTGGGGAAGGCCCTTTTCTATTCCAACATGACTGTGCCCCAGTGCACAAAGCAAGGACAACAAAGACATGGTTTGATGAGTGCGGTGTGGAAGAACTTTACTGGCCGGCACAGAGCCCTGACCTCAACCATATCAAACACCTTTGGGAAGAACTGGAACGGATATTTCGAGACAGACCTTCTCATCCAACATTAGTGCCTGACCTCATAAATGCTCTACAGAATGAATGGGCACAAAGTCCCACAAAAACACTCCAACATCTTGTGGAAAGTCTTCCAAGAAAAGTGGAAGCTGTTATCACTGCAAAAGGGGGACCAACTCCATATTAAAGTATATGTATTTGAATACAATGTCATTACAGTCCCTGTTGGTGCAATAGTCAAGCGTCCAAATACTTTTGTCCGTATAGTGTATGTCTCCACATGTATTTTTAAATTATTTTGGACAGTATACATTGCGACTTTTTAAACGTTGAACATTTCACACAGGTGGCAAGACTTTAAGTGTCTCCTCAAGGGACCACCGCAAATATGCTAGGGACTTTGGTGATGGTTCCATGGAGTCCTTGAACCAAAGCCCCTTCTCCAATTGGCCCTGGTGAGATGGCTATACCTTTTCCCTTATACGGAACAGGCAGCCTTCTTAGAGCAGAATTTTAGGCTAGATTTTCATTTGCCTATTACTGAGGTAATCAGTTCTGATGAAGTTAGGAATTTACGGTCAGCTTACGTTTTCTGAAAAGATTTTAGCAGAGTTATTCAGCAAAGAGGTGTGGTTTGTATGAAAGTGTGGTCCATTTCGCAGCCCATGATTTAAAGGCCTAGTTGTATCAAGGCTAAGGATAGTCCTCAGGAAAACCTTTGGCAAATTAAGGCTGATTCAACATTTGTCAAACACGGCAGATGGATAATGCCGCTATAGAACTCCATCATTGCACAGTGGTATATCGCTCTTGAATTGGCTTGAAGTTTTGGGCGGGGGGTCTTGTTGGGAAAAGTGGATATTGAGCCCGCTTTTCGCCTCCATCTCCTCCAAACAGATTCATTACAGTATATGAGTTTCCAGTTGGACAACAGTTTGTACATTGATATATGTCATTCTATTGGGTTTTCCGTGTATTGTGCATTCTTCTAGAGGTTTAGTTCATTTTTGCATTGGTGTTTACAGATGGGAACAGGCTATTAAGGTATAGCTCACTACCTGAATGATTTTCTACTTATGGGCTCGAATGTTTCCGGCAAAGGTGCCGACATCCTTTTTGCATCTCAAGCTCTATTCAAGACCATTGGATTTGAACTAGCCTATGACAAATTGGAGGGCCCTATTTCCTGCCTGTCATTCATAGGCATTGAAGTCGATACATCAGCAGGTTGTTGCTGCTTGCTTTTTGAGAAGGTTGAGACTCTGAGGGTATACATTTTAGCTTTGAGTCAAGCGGCTAAAGAATCCCTTAGACATGTTGAGTCTCTAATGGGTCCACTGAATTTTGCGTGCTATATCATTCCCATGGGTATGATGAATATCACTCATGCAGACGCTTGAGTGCGCTTATCTCAAGAAATTAAGGATGACTTAGTAATTTGGTTGATATTGCTAGAGGATTTCAATGGGATATGACATTATCCAACCATCAGCTCCAGTCATTTCAATGGGCTCCATAGGTTTTGGTGCCTAGCTCAATGTGGAATGATGCACTGCACCTTGGCTGGAGGAGTGGCACCAATGCGGATTGGTTTCCAACTTGCTAATCTTGGAACTGTGCCCCATCATAGTAGCAATAGAGTTGTGGGATAGCTGTTTCAGGTGCATGGAAATCTTATTTTGGTGTTATAGCTCGGGTGTGGTGCAGTCTATCAACAAACAGAGCGTATCATCCTTACTGGCTATTAATCTAATTAGGCATCTAGACCAGTGGTGTCTGGAACATAATATTAATTTCAGGTATTGATAACAGGTTAACTGACGTGCTTTCTTGCTTAAACTGGCGGAAAGTCAGGAACTGGCACCGTATGAGACAGGAATGTTCAAAATGGCTGTAGTTTTGACAGCCATTTCCATTATGGCCAAATTAAAGGGTGAGGCAGACATAACTAAAAGTTTTCTTATTACAAATGCCCTGAGAGAAAGGTCAAATGAACAGCCAATTGGGGCGGATATTAGCAGGCTCGTCGACCTCACCATTTTACGAGAGTTAGTAGGCTCCCTCAAGATAATCACTGTTGACGATATTGAGGCATTATTTAGTATTGCATCTACACTGGTCGTCTTTGAATCCTTTAGAGTGAACAAACTCATAGCAGAGTCTAAGCACGGAGCAAGGTCTGGACTGCTAGTAAAACATATATTAATTTCAAGACACACATATTACGTGTAAAATTCAGAGATCCAAAACTGATCAATTAGCTAAAGGGTGTTGGATCCCCATTACCCCTACAGGCTGAACCAACCATACGTCCGGTCACCTTAAGAAAAATAATTTAACTGTGAGACCTCAGGCAGATATTGCTTGATTAACACATGACTTCTACCCTGACTAAATATCAATTTGAAGCAAATTTTTAAGTGGTTTACCATAATCATCATAACCATCATCATTTATTCATATAGTGCCAGAAAATTCCGTACAATTGGGAACAAACAGTAATAAAACAATACTGGGTAATACAGACAGATACAGAGGTAAAAGGGCCCTGTTCACAAGCTTACAATCTATGGGATATTGAGAGTTTGATACACAATGGTAAGTGCTGCATCATATTGCATATTTTTCAGCTAGAATGCAAAGGTAAAAAGTATTGAGTGGGCTGTATGATCAGTGACACAGCAATGTTGGTCAGAGGGTTGTTGTCTTGTGTTAGCTGTGTAGAGAATAATATTAGGGCAATACAAAATAGTGATTGGTATATCTGCGCAGGCTAACCGTAAGCAGCCCTCTGTATACCCACACACAATCCACAAACAGTGTGCAATAAATAACATAAAACAATAACTGATGGTAACAGAGCTGGCGCTCACAGTTCTAAAAAGACAAATGACTAATAAGATGTATATGTCCTCTTTCAAGCTTGATTTATGTCCTCCACATGTTCCAAATGTTAATCACAAAAAAGATGGATTTTAAGATTTCTGATATCTCCTCTCCATAAGTGTGATCATATATATAAAGAAAAGAAGAAAAAGCATATCATAGTGTAACATGTATCATATGATTATGCTCTAAATTATGGGGTATCCCAGGAATCCAGTGAGGGTGAATAATAATCTGTCACTCCCCTGTAGGGTGGGCACTTACAAGATTCCACCTTTAAGCCACACAAATCAATACGTAGACATGGATATCTTCCTCAAATCTCATCCTCTCATTGGATCTCCTCAGAGTTGATGCTCGGAAGAAAGGATGAAGGAAAT
Organism: Mixophyes fleayi; assembly: GCF_038048845.1. Classification (NCBI taxonomy): domain Eukaryota; kingdom Metazoa; phylum Chordata; class Amphibia; order Anura; family Limnodynastidae; genus Mixophyes; species Mixophyes fleayi. Next base: position 275,076,399 of record NC_134403.1, read on the forward strand.
GATAATAGTGCATTATCTTCCATAAAACAGATTTATTAAACACACAAAATACTAAAAATAAATAAAAACACTGATAAAAAATATTGTCTCCAAGATTCTCAGAACGAGCGGAGATGCCAGTGAGACTGGACTCTTACCGGAACATAGATGAAACAGCGCGTGTAGAGAAAATGTCCCGTCCATACAGTCGGGTAGCCGGCTTATTCTCTGCATTAGCAAAAGACGATCCAAAGTAAGTTCAGTTCAACTCACATGCACGTCCGTCCAAGTATCCGCCCCTCTGCTACCGACGCGTTTCAATTGTTACAAATCTTTATCAAGCCATGCATGCTCATGCAGAGAATAAGCCGGCTACCCGACTGTACGGACGGGACATTTTCTCTACACGCACTGTTTCATCTATGATCCGGTAAGAGTCCAGTCTCACTGGCATCTCCTCTCGTTCTGAGGATCTTGGAGAAAATATTTTTTATCAGTGTTTTCATTTATTTTTAGTATTTTGGGTGTTTAATAAATTTGTTTTATGGAAGATAATGCACTATTATCATTTCCTTCATCCTTTCTTCCGAGCATCAACTCTGAGGAGATCCAATGAGAGGATGAGATTTGAGGAAGATATCCATGTCTATGTATTGATTTGTGTGGCTTAAAGGTGGAATCTTGTAAGTGCCCACCCTACAGGGGAGTGAAAAATCTCTATCACGTGGTGTATAAAGATTATTATTCACCCTCACTGGATTCCTGGGATACCCCATAATTTAGAGCATAATCATATGATACATGTTACGCTATGATATGCTTTTTCTTCTTTTCTTTATATATATGATCACACTTATGGAGAGGAGATATCAGAAATCTTAAAATCCATCTTTTTTGTGATTAACGTTTGGAGCATGTGGAGGACATAAATCAAGCTTGAAAGAGGACACATACATCTTATTAGTCCTTTGTCTTTTTAGAACTGTGAGTGCCAGCTCTGTTACCATCAGTTATTGTTTAATGGTAATAGGGTAACCTAGGGAGATTAAGATGGTGGTTGAGGAATATTATAAGCTTGTATGAAGAGGTGGGTTGTCAGAGAACGCTTTAAGTTTTGATGACTAGAAGTCTTATTGTGAGAGGAAGGGAATTCCACAAAGTGGGTGCAGCCCAAAAAAGTTCTGTAACTGGGAATGGGAGGATGTAATAACATTGAAAGGGAGACGCAGATCTTGTGCAGAACGGAGGTGTCGAGTTGAGAGATATTTTGAGACAAGTGAGAAGATGTATGTTGGTGCAATTTTGTTGATGGCCTTGTATATTAGTAGAAGCATTTTATATTGGATTCGTTGAAAAAGAGGCAACCAATGTAGTGACTGACAGAGTGGCTCAGCAGTGGAAGAACAATCAATGAGTTTATTTGGCTTAGACCCAAAGAACAATGGTACCCATTCATTTAGGATTGGGGCAGGTACTGCTGCAGCTTAAGAACGGAATGCCATCAAAACCATAAAGAGTTTAGGAAGATAGAAGTGCAATAGCTGCAATAAATATATTAAACCTTATAAAAGGTAATATACCAATCCACTGCCCTCTGTAACCCAAGGCTTTGTTGCTCATCACTTTTAGTGAGGGCATAAAGGGATTTTTCCTATTTTTCCTTGGGCGTAGGCCTGATTAGCTATGTGCCTCTGAGGTTTTTTATGGGTTTTACCTTCATATTGGTTACAGCAATTCCTGTTCCAATCCTTATCCTTCGCAACTCTCTGCAGGTTTGATTGTATTGACCAGTGTATTGTCAGGATTTTATTTGACATAATGGTGTTTTGATTGCAGGTGTAATCAGGAAGATGGGTGCTTGGACAATATTTTGTGTTCTAGGTGTCCAGACACAATATGGCCAATCATTGGTCTACAGTTCACCACCCCACAGAAATTCTTTGGTTGGGTAAGAGAGATTTGTGCTGGTAGGGAACTGAGGTCCTCCCAAAATCCTGGTCATACATCTTGGGGGAAATGACTTACCGTATATACTCGTGTATAAGCCGAGTTTTTCAGCACATTTTTTGTGCTAAAAAAAGCCCCCCTCGGCTTATACTCGAGTCCCACTTACCTGGTCTCCGTTTTCCAGTCTCCTCTGCTCATCTGCAGGCATCTGCAGCCTCTGTGGATCACTGTCAGCCACCATTTTATTGTAGCCCGTTTTTGTGTGTTCATTGCACATGGAACAATAAAGTTAAATGAAAAGGAGCCTGTCAGTCAAAGCTAAAGACCGGAAAAATTTCCATCTAGCCCCGCTGGTCAGAGACACATGTGAGTACCCTGACTTGTCCACTGCAATTCTTTGCAGCAGTTTTATAAAGTCCAATATTTTCATTTTTTGTCACCTATTAATAAGTGTCTGAAGATTCTTTTGCATAACTGTGAAATCATTGAAAAGTCTAAAAACATCCCAAACTTCAAGTATAATAAGGGTTAAATCACACAAAGCAAATTGTATTGTTCTGTTAAAATGTTTCTTCCAGCAAACAAAATCAAACTTATCTTTATCTGAGCTATTATATCAAATTCTATTTAGTGTATGTGCAGCATCTTTTGCATTACTAAAGCCTAAATTACTGTACTGTTCTGAACACTTAGGAGTAACTGCTCACCACCTTCTAAAGGCGAATAAACTTAACTGGCACATGTATTTAGTATCCACAGACTGTCTCATTGATTTATATATTAATGATCTGAGTTGTCTTTAGTGAATGTTATTTATATCTGTGTTCACCTATTAGGCTTGATACCAAGTGCAGAGGATTTAGTTTAACCATTTGTGTACAATTTATTAGGATATGGGTATATATTATGTACTTATAAAATTTTATTGATGTTTAATAACAACAAATTTTGATATATTCATTTACAACCTCACGTTTGTATTATTGGGAGCCCAGTGTTAACGATATCCAGCACTGTTTTTATTTTTGAAACTTACCAGTAGCTGCTGCATTTCCTACCCTAGGCTTATACTCGAGTCAATAAGTTTTCCCAGTTTTTTGTGGTAAAATTAAGTGCCTCGGCTTATATTCGGGTCGACTTATACTCGAGTATATACGGTAATTAAAAGCTGATCCACTGAGTTGATCATTGAAATCAGGGAATATTTTAGAGGGATAAAGAATGAATGGCCAGCAGTAAAATTGTGCTGGTCAGATTTTATACCTAGGATCTGCTAGAGGGGCAATCGTTTTGGAAGTTGGGCGGTTTAATTAAGTGACTTGGTGGTGAGCTATATGTGTGTTAGAGGTCCACAGCATCGGCAGGAAATATTGCCGTCAATGACTAATACAAGGCACTTTAGTTAATTAGCCGTATGTTACTTCATCTTTTTAGGTACATTGGTTCGTGGTCCTTTGTGTGGGAGACTCCTTGACCTGTTTGTGTGGACACGTCATTGTGAGTCCCGAGGGAGCATTGTTTCTGTGATGTCAGGTTAAGTGCAGGCCATTCACTGTTAAGGGATTTTATTGTTGGTTTTAGTCAATTCCGAACCAGTTGATCATCATCTCATTTTGGTTTATTATTAGTCTGTTCCCCTGAACTCACATTTTGCTTTCTCTGCCAAACGTTTTCAACTATAATTTAACCACAACCTTTTTGCCAAATTCATAACGGTGTCTGTGCTTATTTTTAATGTTAGAGTTGTCATGTAATAAGAAGTTTACAGGATACTAGGATTAGCTGAGAAGCATATGACAATAGATACCAGGACCTGATGAATATACACGGATACAGGTTACCAGGATTACCTGAGAAGCGCATGATGCTGAATATCAGAACCTGGTGAATAAACACAAAAACAGGATACCAGGGTACAGAGGAGCCAAACAATCCAGCAAGCTAAAGGACTTTAATATCTGGCACCATTTTGATAGAACAGGTGCTTTAAATATTTTGGAAAATAACGGGGTGTCTAAAAAAAATCAGACTATGGCTGAACAAGAGAAAGCATAAAAGCATGCGCAGGCACTAATCCAAAATGGCAGCTGCCATCAGAGGAATCAGGGTCTGTCATCGACTGGAGGAGACCTGATGGAGGAGGCCAGGACTGTACACCGGACCCCAGTAAGTCAGCCAGAGGGTCTGGTGCGTGATGCTTATAATTTAATATACAGTTTAACTGTTGTTTGTTAAACAATAAGAATAATGATTAGTTATGTTTTTAAATTTTGTACATGCTACCTAAGGAAATCAAGTTTCTAGATTGTCAAGTTGGGTGTTTTTGAACTAAGTTTATTAAGCTGCGGGTTTGAAAAAGTGGAGATGTTGCCTAAAGCAACCAGATTTGTAAATTGTACTAAATGATAACTAGAATCTGATTGGATATTATAGGCAACATCTCCACTTTTTCAGACCTGCAGCTTCATAAATTTAGTCATGTGACAAGTTATATAACCTTGTTTAATATTTTTATAGAACTGATCGGAAGCAGTTAGTTTGAAGAAAAAGCATTACTGAGTGTCCTGATCACAATTCAGAGTTGAACTTCTCTGTATTTTTGCTGTCAGTAAGAATATATGATGTTATACTTATCTATGTCCTGTTAATGTACTGACAGCAGCTGACTTACTTACCCTCTGAATGTATTTCAACAAACTAGAAGGTGATCTACTATGAATCAAATCAAGACATGTGGGAGTAGAGTGAAAAAAAGGCCTCTGACAAAATAACATTTTATAGTATTTCAGTAGAAGAGGGAAAAAACCCCCATCATTGGTACTGTTTCTGAAGGTTTATTCTTGAATAACAGCTTAAAAGACAGTGATTTTTTTGTGGGAGATCAGCAAAAAAGCAAGAAGGTCAGAAATAGGTGGATCTTGCAAAAATATTCTTTTCTCATACCAAGAGTTTGGCAAAAACATTTCTGCAATTGTTCTCTCATAGGAATAGGAAAGTTATTTTTTATTTATTATTATTATTTTTTTTACATATTTTCATACATACTTACTCTTTATGAGGCTGTTCTTTACCCATGAAAAAGTCTCATATTTGTTTCTGTGAAGGCAAACTGGCAGTTTATCTAACAGTTTTAAAGCAGCATTCCTGGAAAATCATTACATTTTCACTAAGTTGCTCCTTCTCTTTAGTAGAGCTCTGGGAAGTGCATGCTTAAACAATTTTCCCCAGGGTTCTCCACATCTGTAGTACATTGCCAGAACTACATTTACAACTGTGGAAGTGTGACCGTGTGGACCAATAAGAAACCACAAGCAAAGAGCTTGTAGCTTATTGGTTCTCCCACTCAAATCCATCTCAGCGGACATTTTAGAAGGACAAGCAAGCATCCTTTGTTGGTGCTATAGAGAAACAGAGATATTCCGGGAAACTCCCAGTTCCCAGTACTCCATTAAGCAGCTCAGTGATTATTTAATGATTCAATATTCTAAAATCCAAATAAATTTAAATATCCATAAAGCGCCACTTGTAGTCCTTAGTAAAAAAAAAAATATTTAAATCAACAATGATTTTGCAAATTCACAACACATACATGAATATAATATACATAAACATAATACGTGCAACAGCTGCAAAAAAGGGTTAATGACAGAGATACCGTGACTGCTCACAGTAATGTTGAGCAGTACTATAAAATGGCTCTCCCCCCCTCAGTGAGCAGTAAAGTCCCGCTGCTCGTCTTGGAATCCTCAGGAGAGACCAGGTTGTGATTTATGGAGCCGATTATTGAAAAGCCATCATTTTAAAGACCAAATTATAATTTGGCACAGTGTCTGTCATTGTGTTAGAGTGATTTGTAAGATGTTTTCAGATGTATTACGATTGTACTGCTGTGCTTTGCAGCTTGTATTCTGTGATGGAGAAAATTTATCTGTCAGACATTACACATTCTTTAAAATGAACTGCAATCCATTCAACTAAATCCCATGTTTTCTAGAAAGACAATGGACCTCATTTACCGTTTGACGCATTTTGTGCTCTGAACATACACATACAAATTCTGTGGCAAAAATTGTGGTCTTACGCGTGTAGTTTGAGTCGCAGGAATCATGAGGTACTTCCAACTCAAAATGCAGCAATATTTATGTGTCAGGCTTATGTCAGGCATAAAATTGCATCTACAATTATATTGTAGAAATGCAGCTTGACAGTGTAGTAGTAAAAGTGAAAGTCAGATTACTCTGTTCATACACAATATAATGTGATGTAGTGTCATATACACAAGAGAGAATAGTGTATTGACAGTGTTAGATGCAATAGTCACATTTTCTTTATAAAAAGGAATGAAACACAGCACACACACATCTGTCATTCATCTAATGGGAATCTTTCTTGCAGTAGACCAAATGAAAATTACAAAAAGAAATCTGAATAGATGGCCGCAAATCTACATAATATGGCTGTGACGCTAAAGAATGAAGTGCTATTAGTTGGAGGGGAGTCAATATACAAACAGCCAATCAGAAGCTGCTAGATAGTGCTGCTGGTGGCATGATTATCATTAGCACGACATATCTTTACATTAGACCTCTGATAACTGTAAAAGGTACACCTCCTAAGAAGTGTATCTGGGGAAGGCTTATTTGGTCACATCTCCAGGGGACGTGCTACACTTGTGAACACATCCTCACTGTATTCAATTTACTTTTGCGCCTCTCCAGATGTAAGCGGGTGCAATTTATGCACAAATCTAAATGCAAATGCATGTGCAATATAGAAATACGAATATTTATGCCACAAAAACTCTAATTCAGGCCTTAAACCTAATGTGGTTGCCACCAACTTATTTTCTTGATATTGACTATACAGATTACAATGAAAACAAATTTGTGGCATCATGCCCCCTACATCACCCACTGCACCTCCCTTCTGGGGTCTCCCAGAGGGGTCACTTATAAAGTCAGCAAACATGACTGTCAATTGGTAGGTTGCATTCTAAACATATTAATGGTTCAGCCTAAAACATGACAGAAGTTATTCGAAGTGAATGTCTGGTAAAATGATGTCTGTTTTTATTTATGGTCATGAATGTGTTCTTCCGTTGAACCAATATGGCAAGAATCTGCATTCATCACAATTAATGGACTATGAGTTACATCAATAAAATGCTATTATATATATATAAAGTTTATCATTACAAAAACAAGTTTATGATATATCCGTTATACAGAAAGGATTATGAGTAAAATTAAATTAATGTTCTCACATTTTCCTAATGAAACCCCTGATGACATTAATAGCAAGTCTAAGCCTCCGGGCAATTTTACTATGTATAATAATCATATATGTTTTTTTGTTTTGTGTTATGGTTAAATACCACCTGTTGCTGTTAAATAATTAACTGTGCTATATTTTACATTTTATTTAACTGCTGAGACTTCAAAGTCTGGGACGCAAAAGGATTTGACATTTGCCACCTGCCTAGCAAGCTGTGAATGTATATTTAAGGTGACACTTTCAGAAATATATAATCTTCAAGGGATTTACTTACAATGTTAAAAAGGCATTGCACAATAGCCATATCTCCCCTGATGTTATGCCATGCAACGGCTTGTTGCACTGAGCTGCATGTGTCTATTTGTGTAGCAAGTTGGTATACTTTGAAAAGGAGTACTTTTTTGAGGTCACTGAATATGATTAGATAATGACAAGTCACAGTTTTACATACTGCACACAAAATAATAAACTTAGTTATGAGGGGTTAAGATTAGAGATGTTTACTGACCCCTCGTGTTCTGGTTTTGGTTTTGGATCTGGATTAACTTTGTGTTTCGGTTTTGGTTTTGGCAAAACCGCCCTTGCGTGTTTTGATTTTGGTTTTGGATCCCTATTTTTTCTAAAATCCCTATTATTTTTTTTTGCTAAAGTCACATAATTTTGCTTTTTCCCCCTACGTTATTATTAACCTCAATAACACTAATTTCAAGTTATTTGCAGTCGATTTTGACCACCTCACAGGTCACAATATTATTATGATACACTTTCAAACAAAGACTGCAGCAGTTCTTGCCAGTGATAAGAAAAAGGCCATTGTCATGCCTGGGCATAAGACCAAAAATCCACCTATTATGTGCGAAATTATTTTTACACAAATCCTGACAACAGTTATCTAACCATTTTGTAGCATTGTAAAGCCAAAGTCAGTAGAGGTAGGGACCTTAACCATCTAGGAACCTCCTCCATGTTACGCCATCTGACGCAAGTTCATGGAAAGCTTTTGTGAAAATCTGAAACTTTTGCTAAAAAATAATAACAAGCAGTCCAGCATCAGCTACCTCCCTTCTCTCAGCTAGATCCCAGCACCTGCAATCTACACCCCAACTCCTTCATCATCAATATCCTCACAAGTGATCAGAGTTAGTCCTGCATCCAAGTTTCTAAGGCAAGATGACTCCTCCCCTATCCAGAACTCCTCAGAAGAATCCTTAAACGTTAGGCCCACTGCTGCTGCTCCTGATGCTGGGGGGTGGATCTTCAACCCAGAAGCAGACCAAGAAGAAGACTACTAATAGTTTACAACAATTGACTGTTAAACAATCCTTTGCAAGAGGAAGCAAGTATGAAAGCTGTCACCCAGTTGCAACGCGGATCACAGATGCCATGGCGACTATGCTAGTATTAGATATGCGTCCAATAACCATTATTAATACAGATGGTTTTAGAGAGTTACTCGAGGTCTTCTGTCCCTATTACCAAATTCCATCACAACACCATTTTACTAGAAAAGCTATTCCTCACCTGTACCAGAAGGTCCGTAAAAATGTAATTATTGGGCAACAAAATGCCATTCTACCCACTGTACACTTAACCACAAATATGTGGACAAGCGAAACTGGGCAAACTAAAGATTATATGATTGTGACAGCCCACTGGGTTGCTGATTCGTCGTCACCAGCAGGGAAAGCAGCAGCATGTACCCAAGAACGTTACATTTTTCAGAGGCAGGCTACTCTGTGTATCATCTACTTCACTAAGAGGCATTTTAATATTATTATTATCGTAGATTTGTAAGGCACCACAGTGCTCCACATTGATGTACAGTAGGGAAGACAAGGTCATACGTAAAACAAGAACAGACAAGGCAGACAAAATGAATGGAAACATGAAAACGGGTATGGACGACCCTGCTCATTAGAGAGCTTACATTCTAAAGGGAAGAGGGCACAGCTGAAATAAGAGGAGAGAGTGTGGCTCAGAGTGGAGACTGGGATGGTTGTGAGGGTGCATTAGTGTGAATAGTGTTATCGTGGATAAGGTCTTGAAGGCGGGAGTGAGAGGTGTTTATCAGAGACAAGAAAAGGCGGAGGTCAGAGGTAATACCGCTGACAACCTGTTTTAAAAACTAAGGGATGTCATTGCAACATGGCTTATCCTGATTCGACTCTCCTGAGGATATGTGATTTCTGATAACGCCACTCACCAATATTGTTAGAGCATTACAGCGAGGGGAATTCCATCACATTCTCTGTAAAAATGACAATGACATGCAGTAGATGCTGTGTCCCAAAATATATAGGGTAATTTTCGTGATTCTGCAACAGCATGTAGGAGAATGCAGCAGCTGCACGAAGAATAGAATTGAGAAGGAATGTACTTTAATAGAGCGCAGTGGAGAATACTTTTCGTGTTGTGCAAGGTGCTGAAACCACTCTAAGTAGTCACCTGTGAAGAGAGTGCAGACACTGTTAGCTTAAGTCAATTGATTCCCCTAATTAGACTTTTTGAAAAGCAGCAAGAGAAATTGAAGTAGGAAATGAAACAAAGCAAATCCGCTAATTATGTTGGACTTGCAGATTAAGTACTTTATTCGCTTCGCCAGGATCTAAGAGCTATCAACATCTTGAAATCGGATCATTACATTTTGGCAACTTTGCTTGATTGTAGGTTTAAGAGCTATGTATTCTTTCTTTCCAACTGATCCAGATCTCAAGAGATGCAATGAGCTCCTGGTCAGTAAGCTGACAGCTCAAGTGGTACATGACACAATGACGTCTCCTTCTTCAGTTTCTCTGGAAATTGCTGCTAGGAAAAAAATGAGCTTTCCCAAGACACTCAGTGGTGATGCAGAGGAGTCTGCAAAACATTTTGACATTTGGTCTGGTCTAAAAGATTTTTCCAAAAATCGTAACAGCTCATCTGTAAAATGAACTACAAAATCCATGATGAAGGTCATTACCGGGAATTACATCATAGTACACAGACTTCTGTGATGGTGGATTCCAGCGGGGATGAATTATTATTGTTTGAGGATGATGTACACACTAATGGGGGTGAATATGATGACAGTGTAGATTGCAGGTGCTGAGAACTAGCTGAGAGAAGGGAGCTAGCTGATGCTGGTATGCTTGGTAATATTTTGGATAGAATGGCATGTTGGCAATTTTATGTTTTCCACAGTAAACTTTCCTCGTTATTAGAGAGGTGTTTTTTTTCTTTAAAAAGGTACAAGCTTTTTATTTACAGTTTTGTTTCCCTCACTTAAAACCACTATGTACTTGAACATAGGCTTTAGCACATGAGGTAGAGGGATTAGTATCATCATGACTGAGACTGGAGAGTGATAAGAACAATGCCACCCCTCCTGTTTCTGTATGAGCTATGGGACAGTAGAATGTCACTGGAGACTTTTGAGAACACCGACAGTCCTATTATTACAATTTCTGTTTCAGCACTGAAGCCTGCCACTCACCTCTCCTGTATGTGAGTGAGCTATGGTACAATAAAATGTAACTGCAGATTAGACCAAGACTGCCAGCCCTATTATTTCTATTTCAGCAATGACGATTAGCAATGGAGCAATGGAGCTCTTCTCTTTGTGTGTTACGTATATATAACACAGTACAATGTGACTGCAGATTTAGAAGACCAAGCCTGCCAGACCTATTATTTCTATTTCAGTAATGACAATTAGCAATGGAATAATAGAGCTCTCCTGAATGTCACTGGAGACTTTGAAGAACACTGCTACCCCTCCTCTTTCTTATGATGCTGCCCAACTGCACCTGAGACTGCCAAGAACTGTACTACCCCTTCTGTGTCCCTCTGTGAAATTGCGCTGGATCGCCGTGGAGGGCAGTACTTATAGAATCCAAAACTCGCGAGATAGAACAATGTAATAATGACGTTTTGCCTCATTTTCAATTCCGAGGACACGCAAAACTACCGGGTGTGTTCGGTTCTCGGGGAACTGAGCCTGAGCATCTCTAGTTTAGATTGGTCGTACTTGACAGTGGTCTTTGATTTGCAAGATATTGCACAACTTTTTCATCACACAAATGGATCAGATTTTAATCAACTTGGTTGTGATATTATTCACTACATTCAATTGGTTGTTGATTGCTCATTTTAGGCATATAAGAGAAAGTAAGCATATAATTCTCCACATATTAACATTTATTTTAAATTAAAAAAAAGCCAACATGCCAGTTGAATAAAAGCATCACTCCTGTCTCCTTACATTCCATAGTTCTGTCTACTGCCACTGCTCATGAGGAGTCCTCTAAAGCAGTGGTAGTCACATTGGAGGAAAATCGAGGGGACAAACAGCGTGGAACCCCTATATTCTCCTCCAGGAGGCTCTGAATGCTTCTGTGTGCTGTAGACATTTGTGTGTTATACAAAGACCAGCATATGCATTTTGTATGCATAGAAGTAAGTGTCTGTGTGTATTCACATAGGAATGGGTGCATTGGGTGTCTTTGTATTATTATACAAAGACCAGTGAGTGTCTGAGTGATGTTATACACAAAGCAGTGCATACCTGCCTGACTTTATAAACAGAAAAATTAGTACTGTGTATGGTTATATAACACACAGCATATACACAGTTATACAACACACAGCACTGGTTAAAGGAGTACATGCCAATGCATGCCAACATGTTTTTATAAATAGACTAGTTGGTGCCTGAATGTTACGCACAAAGCAGCTGATTCCTATGTGCAACACACTGCTTAGGGATGGATGTTTGTTGTTATATATAGACCAGTGCATGCCCGTGTGAAAAATGCAGAGCACTGTGCATCTCTACTAGAGATGCTCACTGACCCCCGTGTTTTGGTTTTGGTTTTGGATCTGGATTACCGTCGTGTTTTGGCTTTGGTTTTGGTTTTGCCAAACCGCTATTGCGTGTTTTGGTTTTGGTTTTGTTTGGTTTTGTTTTGCTATTTTGTTTAAAAATCAATGTTTTTGGGCCTAAAATAACCAAATTTAGTGTTCCACCTGTTTCTTGGATAAGTAATGTAATTGTAAAGCTAATAAATTATCCAAAAAACAGTTTAATTCCTGGTAGGCCGTCATTATTTCTACATACAAACCAGATTGTCTTCCTCTCCATCTATGCATATTGGCACTGCAGCCATCATCTTTGGGTGTATATTACACCCTACACTTATAGTTAAACATGTAAAGAAATGGACAAGGGCAGTTTGGTTTCTGTCTCTCTAGGCCCCCCTCCACTTGTACAAAATAGTAAAAAATGTGGCCGTTATAGACTGTACAATATAAATTGAAATGGACAAAGGCAGTTTGGTTTCTGTCTTTCTAGGCCACCCTCCACTTGTAGAAAATACTCAAAAATTCTTTCGTTATAGAATGTACAATATTAATTGAAATGGAAAAAGTCAGTTTGGTTTCTGTCTCTATAGGCCCCCTCCACTTGTAGAAAATACTCAAGAATTCGGCCGTTTTAGACTGTACAATATTAATAAAAATTGACGGACAAAGGCAGTTTGGTTTCTGTTTCTATAGGCCCCCCTCCACTTGTAGAAAATACTCAAAAATTCAGCTGTTATAGACTGTACAACATTAATAGAAATGGACAAAGGCAGCTTGGTTTCTGTCTCTCTAGGCTCCCCTCCACGTGTAGAAAATACTAAAAAATTCAGCCGTTATAGACTGTACAATATTAATAGAAATGGACACAGGCTGTTTGGTTTCTGTCTTTCTAGGCCCCCCTCCACTTGTAGAAAATACTCAAAAATTCAGCCGTTATAGACTGTACAATATTAACTGAAATGGACAAAGCCAGTTTGGGGTCAGTCTGTGTATGACACCCTACTATGAAGGAGAAATTGCCTAAACAGCAGCCTTTCAAGACGGTACGTGATATGGAAATGCCCCAAGTCCCTTTCCTCTTTGGGTGTAGATTGCACCCTACACTTAAATAGAAAGTTTTTAAAAGATGTTATCATAATCATCTTCAGCTTCATCCTCACCCTCATCAGTGTGTACGTCATGATCACAGATTATCAATTCATCGCCGCTTGAATCCGCTATTAGAGAACAGTCAGTGCCTGGATGTCTTTGATTGTGAAGGCCTTCCTCGTGGAAGATGTAGTTCATTTTTGTAAACATCATTTTCTCCACATTTTTGGGAAGTAACCTTCTACAGTGATCACTGACTAAGTTGCCGACTGTGCTGAACACTCGTTCAGAGTACACACTGGAGGGTGGGCAGCTTAGGTATTGCAAAGCAAGTTTGTACATGGGTTTCCAAATGGCCTGCTTTTCTTACCAGTAAGGAAAGGGACTGTCTGACATTTCCATATCAATTACCTCTTGAAAATAATCCTCCACCATCCTTTGCATGTTAATATATTAAATGGAGTTATGGGCAAGGTCACACATTTTTTTGAAAAATCCTTCAAACCAGCCCAGATGTTAAACTGTGCTGGTCTGCCCTCTGCGTCTCCCATGCTTCTTTTTTGAAAATTTAATTTTTTACGAGCAACAGCTGCTTGAGAAACTGAAGGAGGACAAGTCATCAAGCCAAGGCCCAGTTCAGCAGACAACTTGCTGAGCAATAGCTCCTTGCAAAAGTTCACATCTCATTAATTTTGAAGCAAAAACTCAATGTAGGTCTTAAACCTTGGATCAAGCACAGTGGCCAAAACGTACTGCTCCGTGTTCAAGATCTTAATAACTCGAGAATCATTGTGAAGCGAATTAAGTATTTGATCTACAAGGCCAACATACTTTGCGGAATTGCTTGCTTTCATCTCCTCCTTCAGTTTCTCAAGCTGCTTTTCCAATAGTCTAATTAAAGGAAGGACTTGGCTCAAAGTAGCAGAATCTGCACTCATTTCACAAGTCACAACTTCAAATGGTTTCAGCACCTTGCACAGCACTGAAAGGATTCCCCACTGTGCAAGAGTGAAATACATCCATCCTCCTTTCCCAATGTCTTGGCTTGTGCAATACACTTGGATGGCTTTACGCTGTTCCGCCATCCTCTGAAGAATGTACAGGGTGGAATTCCAGCTAGTTACCACCTCTTGCTTAAGTTGGTGGCAGGGCAAGTTAAACTGTTCTTGGAGCTGCTGCAATCTCCTACATGCTGTGGCAGAATGCCTGAAATGCCCCTGACATTTTACGGGCCACCGAAAGCATCTCCTGCACCTCACGGTTATTTCGTAGGAAGCTCTGCACCACCAAGTTGATGGTGTGAGCAAAACAGGAAATGTGATGGAATTCACCCAGCTGTAATGCTCGCACTATATTGTTGGCTTTATCAGAAATGACATATCCTGGGGAGAGTCCAAGTGGTATAAGCCATGTATCAATCACATCTCTTAGTTTGCGTAACAAATTGTCAGCTGTATGCCTGTTAGTGAAGCCGGTGATACAAAGAGTGGCCTGCCTGTGACAAATGTTACGTAGTGGTGTACATGCTGCTGCTGTTCCTGCTGGTGAAGGTGAATGACCAACTGAGCGGTCTGTCACAGTCTTTGGTTTGACCACTTACACTTGTGCACATATCTGTGGTTAAGTGGACAGTGGGCAGAATGGTATTTTTCAGTGATATCTCTACATTTGTACACACTTTTTGGTATAGTTGTGGAATTGCTTTACGGGAAAAATAGTGTAGCGTTGGAATTCTGTAACGCGGACACAAAACCTCAATTAGCTGCGTTTATTGTGGATATTGGACGCAGATCTAACACTAACATGGCAGCCATGGCGCCTGTGATTCGCTTTGCAACTGGGTGACTGCTGTCATATTTGCTTCCCCTAGCAAATGATTGTTTCACAGTTAATTGTTGAAATGTAGGACTGCTCTTTTTCTTTGCCTTCCTCTGGGCTGACGATTCACCCCCAGCAGCAGCAACAGCAGCAGCAGTGGGACTAACACTTTCTTCAGAGGAATCAATTATAATGCAGGAGTCATCCAGCCTTAATAAGTGGGATGCAGGGCTAACTCCGAGCGCTACTGAGGATATTGATGAGGATGGTGTTGTGGGTGTATTTTGTAGCTGTCAGGATGTCGGTGAGCGGAGGGTCTTAGCTGATGATGGAGTGCTTGTCATTTTTTTGGAAGAACTTTTAGCTTTTCCCAACACTTTGCCATGAACTCTCGTCAAATGGCGTAACCATAGACGTGGTTCCAAGATGGTTAAGGTCCCTCCCTCGACTGACTGTGGCTTGACATACGCTACAAATGGCTATACAATTGTTGACTGGATTTGGGTAGAAATAATTCCACGCATAAGAAGTGTATTTTTTTGTCTTATGGCCTGGCATGACAATGGCCTTTTTCTTGTCACGTGCAGAACTGCTGCCACTGGTGCAGGACTTACACAAACAACCTCATCCTCATCAACATCCTCATTAGCGCCCTCGTCGCCTACACAAATCTCCCCTCATCCTCTTCTAATTCCAAAGTGGCATCCTTAATTTGTGTATCACCAGCTACACTCGGGCTGTTCAGGCAACACATCAGCAGTACTGCTGAAAGGGCCCTTCTTTATGGTTACACTAACAGAATGCTCACGATTAGACATACCACTGGTGGATGGACTCTCCACAGGGATTGTTGTCATTTCTGATTCAGAGCATACATTATCCTCTAATGCCATACTGTTTTCTTGCAGCTCGGCTTTGACGTGTAACAGTAGTTGTGCACCACTTTTAGACTCCAAATTATTTGATCTTGCTTGGTCACGAGTGACCGTACAAGAAGAAGGCTTGGTAACATTTTTTGATCTGCCACTAATAGAGAAATGCGAAGGCCTCATTCTTTCTTTGCTACTGCATGTGTAGAATGGTATGTTGGCAATTTTTTTTTTATCGGCACTTAACTTTTCCTCAGTTACACTTCTTTTTCACTTCAACATGGTAAAAAATTTTTAGTGTGTGTTTTTTCCCCTGATTTAAAAAGACTATGTACTTTTACATCGCCTTTATCAGATGACGTACTGGGAACACTACCATCAGGACTGGTGACAGAACCTGGTTGCTGATACTGCTCATATGTGGACTGCTTTGAATCCATTTTAATGAGCCCAAAGCACTTGTAGTACCAAAAATTGTATTAGATAGATACTGCTGACAAATATGACTTATTTTTTGACAGCCAGAAAATGTATTGTTTCACACTGGGGAATATGGGACACCACAAAGCACTTGTAGTGCCAAAAATATTTAGAAATACTGCTGACAAATATCACTTTTGACAGCCAGAAAAATTAATGTTTCACACTGGGGAATATGGGACACCCCAAAGCACTTGTAGTGCCAAAAAATGTTAGAAATACTGCTGACAAATATCACTTTTGACAGCCAGAAAAATTAATGTTTCACACTGTTGAATATGGGACACCCCAAAGCACTTGTAGTGCAAACATTTTTTAGAAATACTGCTGACAAATATCACTTTTGACAGCCAGAAAAATGTATGTTTCACACTGGGGAATATGGGACACCCCAAAGCACTTGTAGTGCCAAAAATATTTAGAAATACTGCTGACAAATATCACTTTTGACAGCCAGAAAATGTATTGTTTCACACTAGGGAATATGGGACACCCCAAAGCACTTGTAGTGCAAGTAAATTTTAGAAATACTGCTGACAAATATCACTTTTAACAGCCAGAAAGATTAGTGTTTCACACTGGGGAATATGGAACACCCCAAAGCACATGTAGTGCAAAACATTTTATAGATACTGCTGATAAATATCACTTTTGACAGCCAGAAAAATTAGTGTTTCACACTGGGAATATGGGACACCCCAAAGCACTTGTAGTGCAATTTTTTTTAAAAGACGCCTCCTCTCGCCTCCTCTCTTCCTGCTCTAACAATTGCTAATAGAATTGGTATTAATAATAATAGAATTGTATAGAATAGAATTTAAATAACAATGTGTACAATTATTGCTCTGTTCCTGCGCTAATATAGCCTGTGACCTAACCCTGCTCTCTCACTCTGTCAAATGGCGATGGATTGCTGTGGAGGCTGGTATTTATGCTTTTCAAATCTCATGAGAACCGAGCTCAGAAATACGAATACGTCACGATGACGTTTTGCCTCGGTTTCGATTCCGAATGGGCAGGAACTCGGCTCGGTACTTGGATAGGTGAAATTTGGATGGATTCGGATCTACGGGAACCGTGCCCGCCCATCTCTAGTCTCTACATCATAAATAGAGCAGTAGATTTCATGTTAGCATGGAAGCAATCCTACTATTTACATATTACTTCCATTACATATTGTTACATATTAAAATACTAATTTAAACAGTTCATTTTGTTAAGTTATATTCAAATATGAATCAAAAGACCAATATATTACAGGAAAAAGGAGAGAAACATTTAAAAAAAATTATAGTTAAAGTGCTAACTTTTTTTACCTTTGCATAGTAAAATCACAGGAAACAATGTGCAATACATCTATTGCTTGCACAGACCTTTCCTGCTCTACATATTGAATTATGTGCAGCTCTTAAGGTGATTGCCATGCTTGAATGAAAAGCTTGTCTAATCTCAAAATTAACTTCAATAAAGAAACTTTACCTATATTTTTGAGTGCATAATATCTTGTGTAGGAGCAACTCATACTCTTATCAATTTCTGGTTAAATAAATATAAACCTTGAGATCACAGAAACTGGACTTCAGTTAATTTAGTAAAATTAAAATTAATAAAATATATATAAAGAAAATTAGTTACTGGTCCCTCTCATACTGAGGATGAGTTAATGTTAATGATACACCTCTAAAAGTGTTTCTGGTAAGAAGAATTAACTTCTATTGAGAGAGGTCATGGGACTTAATAGCGGGAGAAAAATTCTATCTACACTTTCTCTGCAAGAACAGCTTCGTCTAAATCAATATTATGCACCTTTAAAAGAGGAGATTGCTTTAGTAGCGATACATTTTCCATCAGAATGCTTTTGCAATTTACCTTAGAGATATAAGAACAACATTAATTATAGTTTTTATTGCTCTTTTTTTCCAGGAAAACAAATTAACCGAGTAGATGAAAAGCAAAGCCCAATTTACATACCTAATGCATAGGGTGAATTTCCTTCATGCAAATTCAAATATTGTGTGTTTTGTCTTGTACTTCTGTCCAGCAATTAGTCTTATATGTACATACAAAAACCAGAGTACTGGTGTATGTGAACAAGTCTCCTGCTTTATATTGTGTTTTCTGATTGCTTTTGAATTGTTTATTGACTAGGAAAACCAAAATGATAATAAATACATGTATGTTTTGCCATATTAGGTATAATGTTGTGGTATTGGATACATTTCCATACAGTAAATAATTATGTATATTGTTTTTGTTAGTATAACATCTGTAGAAGCATACAATTTGACAGAAGGTATTGTCTGGCCGTTAAAGTCTTCCTGTTACATAGTATGATGCAAAAATACGCAAACCTAAGTTTAATCATTTGTAATGTCTGTGTTGACACAGAAAGGCAGAACAAAACCTTCTTAAAGGTAGGTGTTCATAGCATCATTGGGGGATGGGGGATTCTTCTTGTCCCCATCATCATCATCATCACCATTTATTTATATAGCGCCACTGATTCCACAGCACTGTACAAAGAACTCATTGAAATCATTCCCTGCCCCATTGGAGCTTACAGTCTAAATTCCCTAACATACACACACAGACACAGAGCGAGAGAAAGCGGCTATGGTCAATTTTTGATAGCAGCCAATTAACCTACTAGCATGTTTTTGGAGTGTGGGAGGAAACCGGAGCGCCCGGAGGAAACCCACACAAACACTGGAGAACATACAAACTCCACAAAGTTACGCCAAGATCGGGAATTGACCTCATGACACCATTGCTGTTATGCAGAAGTGCTAACCACTTAGCCATACATCAAATAATGTCCTGGATCCATCACCTCACCTATGTAATTTGTAGCACCCAGTTCACAGTATTTTTATTTTGTGGAGTATTTATTACTATTATTATTATTATTATTATTATTATTATTACTATTATTAATTTTTCATTTTTGAATTCTTTTTATTCACCTTGCTAGCTATAAACAGGGTAATGTAACCACCCCACACCATCACCCTTGGGACACCACCATGTCCTCTGTACTGCTCATTTAACTGGGCAACGTGTGGACCTTCAAACAAGTCTCCAGAGGCATTGATGAATAGTAAGTGGAGTCACTTTGGAGGTAAAACATATAATCAATACATGCAGACATCAGGAGGCATCAATTGTAAAAGTATTAATGAGCCATCAAGGGACAAATTCCTTTGATGTGTCACAATTCTTTGTAATAGTCATGTGTTTCTATTTCTAAGCTCAGTTACTAGCAGCAATCAATTAATACAGCAAACACATTGCTTATATGCGATAATCTTCATCTCTAAGTTGGTTTTGCTACTGAGGAAATCTTTCAGAATGAGTCTCAAGTGGGTGGAGTCTGTTTTATAAGTGTAAGTGTACAGAATCCAGTAAATGCAATAGGTGCATTTTGCATTGGTAAATCACACCTTAAAAGGCTACAGATAGGGCTACAAAAGACAGCTATGTTAAATAGTGTAATAATGGTCAAATGGGCATGGTCTTTTTGGAAGGGATGGTAGGTCAAATATGACAGAACAGTGAAAATAGAAGCAGACACAACTTCCTCAATTAAGGTCTTAGCCTACACAGAGGGATAACATAAAACTATGTTGAGCATATACATTACACCTGAGCTAGAGTTGAAAACATGAATATTGCAACTTTTTGTATTGGACTTGATTTCAGAAGAACATGTTTAGCATTAAGTATTAAAATTATAGTTTTAGGCTCTAAAAAATTGCATGTGATGCGCTGTTTTGCTCAATTAATCTTGTTTATACCTGTGGATCTAACTGTATTGCAATTTGTTAAGTTCAAACTCAAACATCCTCCAGCTCTTAAAAAAAATAGACCCATTACATTAAAAATAAATTTGAAGCACAGTATGGGAGAGAGAAAATTTATAGCATATGTTAAAAGGTCTTTGTAGAATGAAACAAGAGTAATATGATCAATTTTTGTAAATCTATAAACTAACTATATTTTTAAATAAAAATATGCTGTCTTGTATTTTGCATTTACTGAGAAACATATTGCTATGAAATGTCTAACGTTATTAATGTGTATAAAGTTGTAATTTGTCTAAATCACAGAACAGCAGTTTATTTAATGTAGATTTGACTATTTAGTGCTCGTTTTAAACATTTGTTATCATCAAAATTCATTTATAGAGCACCAGCATATCCAGTAGCACCTTACAGTAAACAAGTTCATGCATCTAATATGTACACACTGTTTGCGCAACCATTGGAGATACACATGGTTTACATAATGTCAGCAGAATTCTCTGCTTGCTGTCCCTTTTGGATGCCCTGATTTTTTTCTACTCCCCCTATACTAATGCTCAATTTCTCTCATTTGGACATATGTAAAGTAGGATGCAAGTACATCTCGTAAGCGCAAAAAGTTCTTTATGCTACTGCGCCTCTCCACACTTAAAGTTGCGGAAGGGGGGTAGAGGGAGAGCCTAGATAAGTAAGGAGTCATAATATTCTTACATGCTATGCTGAGAGGGAAGTAAATGCAGATACACCTCTAAGAGATGTAGCAAAAATCCCCCCCCCCCTACCCGGTGTACAATCTGTGCTGATAATGATGACCATCTGCACAAACCTTTCTGTATGATGCACTTTACAGTTACGCTGTAAGCTTAAATTGCATCTGTCTCTATATAAGGCCTATTATCTATAATACTTTATTTCATGTTAGAGGAAATCAAGGGACCTTCATTTCAAGTTCCATACTTTTTTTAAAGTTGACATTTTAATACATTAGCTAAATATGCTGCATTGTGCTCCTTTTAGTGTTTCTAGTCACTGCAAAGAATGTAGGTGACATCAGGACAAGATAAAGCCACCTCTGAAGTTATGTTAAAACCTGGACATTTCCCCTCGTTTGGGCCCATTCTAGAGGGTTAGAGGCAACTCCACATTCACAGGAATCTCTCTTCTCCAATGTCCAATCTCACCCCCATCATACACAACCCAGATTCCCCTCCATTACTTCAAACTCATACTCTTGAGGCATGGACTGGGGTGGGAGTCAGATGTGTGGGTCAGCGGGTGGGAAAGAGGGCATCTGCTCATAATCTGAGATCCGTTATAGACATTTCTTATCAAATCCCATGTGCGCCTATCTAAATTCAAGAGGGATCTTGCACCCTTGAGTCATTAAGCATGTCAGTCCCAAGACACACTATTGCTATTCTCATCAAATTATTCTTGAGGACTTGTCTCACTCCATGCCCTTATTCCTTGGAACAGAGATGTTCCAAATGATTCATGCTCACTCAGTTTCTCAGTAGTGGAGACAAAATTAAAAATGTTGTCAAGATGATACAGGACACATAGCCTGTTACATCAATTTTCAACTCATATACCTGCTTCTTGTTGGAGATGCAATTTATCTACAGGGGCCTTCTTCCATGCAGGGTGGGATTGCCCCAAACTTACTGCAAACAGTGCTTAGTCTCTCAAAGCAGATTACAGGGGCAGATATAAAGTTCATTTGTTTTAAAGATTTTGCCTGATGTTATTTTCTTTCTTTCTAACCTTTGTTTTACAAATTAAAAATAAAGAATATATAAATAAAATCTGACATTTTACAAAACTAAATATGCCGGTGTCTGTCCACAAACTGGAGGAAACTTGCATTATTTTTATCTATTGGGGTTCATTTTAATATCATTTACACAAAACAAAATCTTATTTTAGTACTTAGATTGCCTAATTCAACACATAATTGTAAAAATCGGCCTGTGAATAAAACTCAATTCACTCAATTCCACTCATCATTTTGTACAAAAAATACTGCCTCTGCTAAAGCTGGTATCCTGACATGCAAAGCCAGGAGCACAATTGTAAATGTATGTGTAATATCACAGCCAGGCCAGATTTAAGATTAGGTATGGTAGGCCTGTGCTTTGGAACAGTAGATGCTGAAATGCAGCTCTTTCCCTTCCCAGTGTATAAATGAACAATTTTTGTTTCATCAGCAAAGGAAAACGGGCTGAGGGATAAACAAACAACCAATATGAGTTTACCTGAAGAGGAGATAGTGCCACTATATTCTGATTTGATACAGGAATCTAGAGAATGTTCTGGTTAAAAGAGATGTGTCTAGTGCAAAAGCTTAGGATGCCGAAGGTTATTTGCCAGTAACAGCCCCCCTCAGATGCTGTGTCTTTCACCTCCCCTGCTTCTTACCTTATAAAGGCGACATCAGTATGTCTAGCTTCTGTCCTCTGTGTCAGGTTGGGAATGTTAAACATCTCACAGCTCCAAGCTAAGGGTAGCTTGATAAATTATGCAGAATACCATTTAAGTTTTAAAATTGCCAGTATGGCGTACTTAAGTTATTAAAAACATACATCTCTATGTGTTCACAGTCGTATGAACACCAATGCAGACATTTTGGATGCATGCTATTCTATTATTACACTGTATCCTTACAAACAAAAAGCCCAATGGCAGCAGACATAGTAAATCATTAAAACACGTATGGACCTATTTTTCAAAGGGTAAAAACCTACAGGGTTACAGAGCATTCAGATATAAAAAACAATGAATTTACAATTGACTTAACATATGCAAGCAAAACAGTTTATAATAAAAGGGATTAAATTCAGAGTATCACTTACATGAGTTCTATAATTTGTGCAATGTGAAATTGGCTTGAAAGATGGACAGTTTATCAATGTGCATTGATTTTCCCAAAAGACTAATAATTTGCCCCTTCCCAAAACAGGTTTTTTAAGCAAAATGAAATGGGATGACCTTCACAGGGGCAGTGTTAATGCTAATAGGGGGGCAGGGATGTCTCCTGGGTGTCAATAGTTTGCTCACAAGTATTTCAAAAGTTCTGACCTTTGGTAACTCTTCACAGATATATCCCTGTTAGGAACTTACCTTGTTCCCGTTCCGCTGCGCTGTCAGCGGGAGCTGACAGCGGTGTCCATCTCTTCAGTGCTTCTTCTGTTAGCGCTGCCGCACTTCCGGGTTCTCTCTGCTGCTGATCATGTGACTCCTGGGCGGGGAATTCAAACTCCTATATCTTCCCTGCTCTGACACGCTGCCTGTGTCAGAGCAATGTGTTTCCTGTTCCTGGCTACAGTCCCTGTGTCCTGACTCCTGTGAACCTGCTCCCTGTTAACCCCTCTATTCCTCCTACTCCTGTGTACCTACCTGGCTGTGAGCTGACTATTGTTTGGCTTATCCCTGGCACTACGCAACTGGACTATCTTCTGTGTACCGACTCGGCTGTGTTACCAACTATTCTCTGGATCTCCCTCTGGCACCGTATACCTGATACCTTCTGTGTACCGACCCGGCTGTGTTACCAACTATTCTCTGGATCTCCCTCTGGCACCGTATACCTGATACCTTCTGTGTACCGACCCGGCTGTGTTACCAACTATTCTCTGGATCCTGCCACGCACCCATTGCCTCCGTGCATCTACCGGTTACTGTTCCAGACCTACTACGCCTGGAATTAACGGCTAATCTGGGGGCCGCGACTTGCGGTTCTTCGGTAGCTAAGCCCACACTACCTTGCGGTGGTTCTTGGTGAAGACCGGAAGGCCGTTAGACTCCGCGCCCTAGGTAAGCCTGTGCTAATACTGACTAAGGCATCAAAATCGTAACAGTTTGCTCTGACCCTTATCTAACTGATGGAAGCGACAGGGAATCCCACTGCGAGAGTACTACATGATAACTTAGCGGCTCAGTTTGAGGAACAGGGGAAAAATCAAGAACAGTTATTACAGATTCTGCAGACTCTGTCTAACAGGTTGGATACGCTCCAAGCAGCTCAGATGGCAGCTCCTAATCCTCCACCTGCTCCGGCCCCACAGCCTGCCCCCGCTCCAAGCGGTTCAGCTGTATCTGCTCCCACCACCTCTCAACTCCGCATACCTAACCCACCCAAGTTCAATGGGGATCCTAAGGAATGCCGAGGCTTCTTGAACCAGTGTGCTATTCAATTCGAACTTTTGCCCGGAAACTTTCCCACACAGAAAACTAAAGTCGCTTATATTATTTCCTTATTGTCTGGTCAAGCGCTTGCCTGGGCTTCTCCTCTCTGGGAACATGATGACCCCATTCTCCATAATTGTGCCACTTTCTTGGAAACCTTCAGACGCATCTTTGATGAACCCGGACGAGTCTCCAGTGCAGCTTCTGGACTCCTCCGTCTGCGCCAGGGTACCCTTACTCTGGGCCAGTATGCCTTTCAATTTCGCACTATGGTGGCCGAACTTCGTTGGAACAATGAAGCTTTAGTGGCCACATTTTGGCAAGGCTTGTCCGATCGTATTAAGGACGAGCTAGCAGCCCGAGAGTTACCCACTACCCTGGATGCTTTGATCTCTCTCTGTAACCAGATTGATATACGTTTCCGTGAACGTACTCAGGAGAGAGAGAGTTCCCTTCGATCTACTTTCCGTTTGGCTCCTCGCTTCCAAAGTCCTATTACACCGGAGGAAGAGCCTATGCAGTTGGGAAGAGCACGTTTATCCCAGGAGGAAAGAGAGAGGCGGTTCAAGAATCATTTATGCCTTTATTGCGGGGAACCCGGTCATGTCCTGAGTCAATGTGGGAAGCGCCCGGGAAACGATCGGACCTAACTGATGACGGAGAGACTAAGTTAGGTATGAACATTCTCTCTCCTATGGATTCTAGTTTTTCTATCCAAGTTATTCTGCAATATACTGATAAACAATTGTCTCTTCCAGCGCTTATTGACTCCGGTGCAGCGGGGAACTTTTTACGAGCTGACATTGTAGAGCGGTTATCATTGCCTAGGCAACCCTTAGATCCACCTATTGCCATTACAGCTATAGATGGCAGTCGTATCATTGGAGGATCCATTAAGAACAGAACTGTCAACATGTCTCTACGCATTGGGGCCTTGCACACTGAGGAAATCTCCTTCTTAGTCATTCCAAAGGCTATCAACCCGTTGATCTTAGGCCTACCTTGGCTCAGACTTCACTCCCCCACTTTAGATTGGCAGAAACCGGAAGTTCTTGCATCGGGTTCAGAGTGTCATTTCCGATGTCTTCCCAGGATTCATAGACCCGCTATGGGCTGTCTTCCAACACCCTCCGGTATTCCTCCTCAATATCATTCGTTTTCTGATGTCTTTTGTGAAAAGGAGGCTTCCAAGTTACCCCCTCATAGACCTTGGGATTGCTCCATTGAATTGTTGCCGGATAAGATACCACCTAGAGGACGGGTATTTCCATTATCTCTACCCGAATCAGAGGCCATGTCCCTATATATTAAGGAGAATTTAAACAGGGGTTTTATCCGGAAATCCTCATCACCAGCAGGAGCAGGTTACTTTTTCGTAAAAAAGAAGGACGGCGGATTGCGTCCTTGCATAGACTACCGTGGCCTCAACGCCATAACGAAAAAGAATAGGTACCCCTTACCATTAATCTCTGAACTCTTTGATAGGATCAAGGGAGCTTCAATTTTTTCTAAACTGGATTTGAAAGGGGCCTACAACCTTATCCGTATTAAACAAGGGGATGAATGGAAGACGGCGTTCAATACGCACGATGGGCATTTTGAGTATCTTGTCATGCCATTTGGACTTTGTAACGCTCCTGCGGTTTTTCAAAATTTCATTAACGAAGTTTTTCAGGATTTCCTGTATCAATTTGTTGTCATCTACCTAGACGATATTCTTATTTTTTCACCTGATATTATTACTCATCGCCATCATGTCTCCTTGATTCTTCAACGCCTTCGGTCGCATCATCTGTACTGTAATGTGGACAAGTGAGTCTTTGAAAAAACGCATCTTCCTTTTCTTGGTCACGTGGTTTCTGGCTCCGGATTACGTATGGACCCTGAGAAATTAAAGGCGATTTCTGATTGGCCCCAACCGGTTGGACTTAAGGCCATCCAGCGTTTTATTGGGTTCTCTAATTATTACCGCCACTTTTTCAAAGGGTTTTCGTCTGTTATTGCACCCATCACTTCCCTGACCAAGAAATCTGCCAACGCTAAGACCTGGCCACCAGAGGCGGTAGAGGCCTTCAAGTATCTTAAAGAAGCCTTCATATCGGCACCTATTCTTCAACAGCCAGATTCTTCCTTCCCCTTTTTTCTCGAAGTTGACGCATCCTCCACTGGAGTAGGAGCTATTTTGTCTCAGAAGAATTCTACTGGAAAGTTTTCTCCCTGTGGCTTCTTTTCTCGTAAATTCTCATCCACCGAAAAAAACTACGGCATTGGAGACAGAGAACTACTTGCTATCAAATTGGCCTTGGAGGCCTGGAGACATCATTTGGAGGGAGCCAGAT
Organism: Mixophyes fleayi; assembly: GCF_038048845.1. NCBI lineage: Eukaryota > Metazoa > Chordata > Amphibia > Anura > Limnodynastidae > Mixophyes > Mixophyes fleayi. The sequence goes on from NC_134403.1 coordinate 275,103,018, forward strand.
TTCCTGTTACTATTTTTACGGATCACAAGAACCTGCTTTATCTACAAACTGCATCCTGCCTCAATCCCCGTCAGGCCAGATGGTCTTTATTTTTTTCACGATTCAATATGATCATTACCTTCAGATCAGGGTCCAAGAACAAGAAGGCTGATGCTCTCTCTCGTTCCTTTGATTCTATGGATACCGAAGAAGAGAGTGTTAGGTCTATTCAAGATCCAGAATGTATTTTGGCTACTACTCCTACTCGGGTGATCATTCCTCACGGGAAGACTTTGGTTCCTCCACATCTCCAAACTAAACTCCTTAAATGGGCTCATGCCTCCCGTTTTTCTGGTCATGCCGGTATAAAGAAGACCTTGGAATTTATCTCCCGTAGTTATTGGTGGCCGGCTATCCGTTCGGACGTTCGACAGTTTGTGACGGCGTGTTCCACTTGCGCTCAGAATAAAGTTCCTCGTCAAGCTCCATACGGTCTGCTGCAGCCTCTGCCAATTCCGGATCGACCTTGGAGTCATCTCTCCATGGATTTTATCACAGATTTACCCTCCTCCAGAGGGTTCTCAGTAGTGTGGGTGGTCACCGATCGCCTTTCCCGAGCCGCTCATTTTGTGGCATTAAAAGGTCTCCCTTCTGCTCCTATTCTGGCTCAACTCTTCATTAAAGAAATTTTCCGCCTACATGGCTGTCCAGATATTATCGTTTCTGATCGAGGAACTCAGTTCGTGGCAAGATTTTGGAGGGCCTTTTCTCGTCTTTGTGGAATTAAGTTAAATTTCTCTTCTGCATATCATCCGCAAAGTAATGGTCTCACGGAAAGGACGAATCAAGAATTGGAGAAATTCCTCAGATGTTTCATTTCAGCTAAACATGATGATTGGGTTGATTTATTACCTTGGGCAGAATTCGACCACAATAATAATTCACACGACTCTACCTCCATTTCTCCCTTTTTTGCTCTTCAGGGATTTCATCCTAAAGTTCCACCCTTCAAAGAGTTAACCGCTTCTGGGGTTCCTGCAGTGGATTCCCTTCTATCGGACTTCTCGTCTAGGTGGGATCTTATCAAACGCAAATTACTTCACACCTCTGCCATCAGTAAAAAAGCATTTGACAAAAGAAGAAGACCGTCTCCACTACTTACTCCTGGTGACAAAGTGTGGTTGTCTACAAAGAATCTTCGCTTGTTGGTTCCTTCTAGGAAATTCGCTCCCCGATTTATCGGTCCCTTCAAGATCATTGAGGTCATTAATCCGGTGGCCTTTAGATTAAAATTACCCCCTACCTTGAGGATTCCCAATGTCTTCCACATTTCCCTTCTCAAACCACTTGTTGTTAACAAATTCTTCTCTTAAAGAAGACCTCCTGCTGCTATTTCTGCACCAGATCAGGAATTTGAGGTGAAGGAGATTCTAGATTCTCGGATTTCCAGAGGTTCCTTGCAGTTCCTGGTTGACTGGAAAGGTTACGGTCCTGAAGAGCGTTCTTGGATTCCTGCATGAGACCTTCATGCTCCGAGTTTGTTGAAGAAATTCCATACCAAGTTCCCTCTAAAGCCTTATAGGTTGTCCGGAGGCCACCCCTGAAGGGGGGGGTACTGTTAGGAACTTACCTTGTTCCCGTTCCGCTGCGCTGTCAGCGGGAGCTGACAGCGGTGTCCATCTCTTCAGCGCTTCTTCTGTTAGCGCTGCCGCACTTCCGGGTTCTCTCTGCTGCTGATCATGTGACTCCTGGGCGGGGAATTCAAACTCCTATATCTTCCTTGCTCTGACACGCTGCCTGTGTCAGAGCAATGTGTTTCCTGTTCCTGGCTACAGTCCCTGTGTCCTGACTCCTGTGAACCTGCTCCCTGTTAACCCCTCTATTCCTCCTACTCCTGTGTACCTACCTGGCTGTGACCTGACTATTATTTGGCTTATCCCTGGCACTACGCAACTGGACTATCTTCTGTGTACCGACTCGGCTGTGTTACCAACTATTCTCTGGATCTCCCTCTGGCACCGCATACCTGATACCTTCTGTGTACCGACTCGGCTGTGTTACCAACTATTCTCTGATCTCCCTCTGGCACCGTATACCTGATACCTTCTGTGTACCGACCCGGCTGTGTTACCAACTATTCTCTGGATCTCCCTCTGGCACCGTATACCTGATACCTTCTGTGTACCGACCCGGCTGTGTTACCAACTATTCTCTGGATCCTGCCACGCAGCCATTGCCTCCGTGCATTTACCGGTTACTGTTCCAGACCTACTACGCCTGGAATTAACGGCTAATCTGGGGGCCGCGACCTGCGGTTCTTCGGCAGCTAAGCCCACACTACCTTGCGGTGGTTCTTGGTGAAGACCGGAAGGCCGTTAGACTCCGCGCCCTAGGTAAGCCTGTGCTAATACTGACTAAGGCATCAAAATCGTAACAATCACAGAGACATAATTCCCCTATCAATAAACCGTTCATAATTTCCCGCACATTTAAATACCAAACATGTTGGAATTATGACAATGTGACATACCTTTCACAAAGACATAAGATTATCGCTGTTCCCTGATACCGCGAGTACCTGTCATTCACAATCCGTGTGGGATTTCGGCTCCTCAGTATGGAGTGCCACACAAATTTTCCAAAATATGAACTATGAAGGCATTTTCTTTGAAGTTCATATTTATATATATATATATATATATATACCTGTATAGGCAGCTTTCAAATGTTGTCTTTATCTGCAAGAATATCAAGCTGTGAACGGCCCCACAAAGTCTATTCAGGTGTCCAAAAAACTAACTTGTGCCAGGATATAGCTCACCGCAAGGGCCTTTGAAGCTGCTACAGCTGACACTGCTATCTTCTAACACTGAGATGTGCAGAGTCACCAAATAAACATACAACGGTCCTTCTGACTTCTCATTTTACACCATAGTAGCTCAATTTATCAATGGATTCAGTTGTTATATCAATTAAACACTGCAGTTATGATTTAGGCCTTATTCCCCACAATTATGTGATAGGTTAATCCTTACAACCGTAATTCCTCTATGATCACTACAAACATAATATAACTTATGTGCTATATCTACCACTATATTTTTTATCATAAAACCTTTTTTGTTTTTGAAAATATATATATATATATTATTGAATAGCTGTGAAGCTGGAATCTCAAACCAGTTCCATGCATGCACCATGCCACTGACCTATTTTAATAAATAGGCCTCCTTACAATATACGATTGGATACTCATATCAATGTAGTTGCTAAAAAGACACATTTCAGGGGTTGTTTTGATTCAGGTAGTTCTACATATCAGATTAAAGAGTGACAGCTTAAAAGCCAAGAGAGATGAGGCATAAGGGCCTAAAATGAGATAGTAGTTATGTATAAAACTGAGATATGTGGGCTTTAGTATGCAGAAATTCATTGTATTTGTTGGCAGGGTAAGCAATTGCTATTTTGACTTGAGGGTGAGATGTCTGCCGGTTCTGTGATGCTTGCCTTTGTTTGGGAAACAAGGGTGAGATGGGGACATCACATAGGTCTATATATTTCTATTCAAGTTGGTCTTTAAATTGATTTGAAAAAAACAGGATACTGATGGCAATGGTGAAGCTTAGTTTTTTTGCTTGGAATATAAACATGGGAAAATGTGTGCATGTAAAAGGAGAGTATATACAGAGCCCAGACAATATTAACAAAACCAGGTATATTCACATTGCAGGAGTAGGGTGTTGGGCATTTTACATATAAAGGCTAAGTCCACTTGACAATATATTGGCAATATATATAATGTATCAGTTGGACTGGTCAGTGGATGTGCCAGTTATGTGACCTTGGAAGCCACTGGTGATTTCCAATCCACTTAGGAGACAATGGAGAAGCCAGGCTGACACACAAGACTGCTTTCAGACAAGCCAGTCAGCTGGAAAGCAAAAGAGTACACTATGGCACCCAGTATCTAAACCTTGCACATAAAATAATGGTGACTGTATACAGCAGTGGTCGAAGTGGGCTGCTATGCCACTTCTTCTGCTGGCTTCATGGCAGAGATGTTCTGAATAAAATACATTGGAAGTAATTTGCACTTTTCTGCTGAAATGTATAGGTTTTACAGAGCGGCGAGGAATTGAAGTTTAGACAGGCTGATGGGAGGAGTTGGGGGCCCCTTCAATGCTATGTACCATTAAAAAGATGTATTTAAGGGGAGGTGACCCAATGTGACATGGCCACGTTCTGTGTAATGTAACCACACCCAATCTCATATGCAAGTCGGTGCACACACACACTGTCCAATTAGGAGAAGTTGGGAGGTAGGATTTTATACTATTGCATTTTTCAAATTTCAGTGGCATGGAAGCGTATTAGTTAAAAATTATGCATGGGTAATGTCCTTGTATTTGGAAAAACTGACTGTTATGTTGATAGCCAAGCAAGTAACTCTTACAATTATAATACATCTTCTCTAATATTGCTCCCACACGCAACTTAGCATATATTAGCTGTGAAAGTGATCATGGAAAATGAAACAATATGAAAATAGAGCTCCATTATAATCAGCACAGTAATTATATTACCCTTTAATGCGCTCGTGATTTAGCTTAGTTATTTTGCCTAAGCTCTTATCTGCTAAGCATAATAGTTGCTGCTAGAAAGTGTTATGTATACTTTACAGAAATTTGTTTGGTATTCGATGCTCTTGTCCTTTGTAATATATGAATGAGATAAGAGGATTTGTTTACTTACTAATAACCGTTTCCTGTAGAATAATATTAGTGACTCTTAGCCATATTTTAAGTATGTTTTAATTGTAAATGTTTTCTAATAATTAGATTTCAATGCATTTATGACTATTGAAAGATATGTCTGTTTTACATTTTTACCTTCTGAATTATTACATTTATCCAAATACTGTTCTATTGTTATTATTATTATCATCCTAAAGCTATGAGACTTATGGATGGGCCTGGTACCTCCCGATAGAACTAATATAATCTGCATCAGTGCCTGCCCCAGTGAAGCTTCTACACTAATTTTGCTGATCATTGTGCAATTGTTTCGCCTGTCAGAAGCAGACACAAGATTTCTAGAGGGCAATTTTCAAATGTTTGACTTCAGGAAAAAAAGAAGAAAAAACTTACTGCAATAAGCTTGCAACATTACTACCCCCTTTATTATTATTTATCTGCCATACTTCATTTCTGCTTCTGTGCCATAAACCTCATGTAGTATACATCCTTCTCTGCCATACCGCCATACCCACTCTGGATTATACATTCTCTGCCAGAAGTGTAATACTCAAATGACAGGTCCAAAGCTAAATTTGTTAGAGGGGCCCCGGGATAATAGTCCATCCACTCCAGAAGCCATCACTCTGCTCTTCTATCTTCCAGTAGACAGTACCTGGCAGTGTGTTCTTCCCTTCGCTTCTACCAAGAATTCCATGGTCCATGTAACACACCCGCTGTCTGTGTCAAAAGAGACAATGGGCCCCGCTGTACACCAAACTGCAACCTGCTTCTACGACCAATCAGGTGCCAGCTCGTTCTGAGGTGGTTGCCAAGTAATGGCTGTGACCGGGATTGTTATTGAATTACACTGTTGTCTCCTGTCCCTGACCATTGCCTGTTTCTGGATTTGCATTAACCTATTCATGCCCTGACCTTGGCTTGTTAAACAGATTTTTTGCCTTGAACTCTGCCAACCTTGACCTCAGCCTTTACTACAGATTTATTTGATTAAATGCACTCAGCCCTGACTTCAGCCTGTCTTTTGTTTATGCCTTTGTAGTCAACCTTTAGTCTGCGTATGTCTTCTACCTCCTTCCATGTTCTGTCTACCTACCGGCAATATTGTGTTTTATAAACTGCTACTACCACGTATTAAGACCTGGTGGCAACCGAGTACTGTGGAACACATCACATTTGGAAAGGGGGCTGTTATAGGCAAATACCTCAATAAATGGTTCTAGTGGTTAATGATCCATTTCAATATTGCTTTTAATGGTCTGGAGGTGTATAACTATGTATCACATCCTCTGGCAATTACTCATCCATATGTTCTCTCTAGGAAATTTCTGCAAAATGTTTCAGTAATGCCTACTGTTTAATTCATTGTTCTGGAAATATATGTTATTTTATGTTATAAAAATAATTTATCAAGATAATGATTTGATCTAGAATTCTGTATTCCTAATTGAGTGTTTGACACAAGTCCATTTGCAATGCTTACAGATATGCTTTTCTGCACTGCACATACATGCAACTGTATTTGCAGTTGCATCTAACTTGCATTGTGGTCCTTTATGTTTGGAGAGGTGAATTGGGCTAAGGTAAGTTGAGTACCAAAGAGACATGCAACACTTAGTCAATCAGATTGCCTGTTTATATATTGACATTGGCACAGCAGTGGCAGAGTTGTTGGACCACCTGCAAGTAGGCAGAGATGAAATAAAGGCATATGCCCTGGGGATCCTGCTCTCAACCTTGGCTGTTCTGCATGTCTATGTGACTCACAATGTCAAACAGACATGCATGGTAGACATGTAACAGCTGTGCACTGTAATGGATAAGGCATCAATTACCCGATAACTTGCACAGGCAATTTCAGATGACATTATGACTCTGCATGTTGACTCCGCCAGGAGATCCGAGGTCATTAATTTGCATTGCGACTTCATTAGGAATAATTTGTGTCCGTCTTTATGTTATTTGTATTTTTTTTCTTATGGTCTATTTCAGAAAATAAGCTTTGCATTGGATTTAGTAATCTAATAAAGTGGTAAACAAGGGTTGTGTTTTTATGCAAATAAACATGTTTTTCAAAATGTATTTAATTTACCGGATTTCCCTATGGAATTCCTGTGCTGTTATCACATTATGACAAGAAGTTGTGCTTATAATAAGACAGGTAAGATATTTTTCACTGTGTCTGTAAAGCTGAAGAAGCTTTACAGCAAAACTGTCCAACGATAATAAGTTTAGTGATAAGAATGACATGTATATTAAATATATAAAAAATTTACTATTCAATTATTTATATAAAATAAATAATACAAATAAAATATATTCAATAAAATTGTCTTATATGATTTCATATATAGGGCCAAAACAGTGTGCTTTTGCTGTCTGACTACTAACAGCAGAATCCAAAATACAAATAGATTTATTTATTTCAAAATTGAAAGTGCATCTAGTGAAAGGGATCTTGTGTGGGGCAGTGACAACTGAAATAATATTTAAAAAAACTGGATGTTTGCAGGTGAGGTTCATCAGAAATGCACACCCCAAAAAAACGCTCAATGTGTTGTTATATTCTAATCTTTTCAAGTAATTTTTAATACTTGTCAGGTTTGAAAGACTCATTCAGTGACATCCATATTGAACTTGCTCCAAAGGACGTATGAGGGAGGCGGTGCTGCCTAGATGATCAACATTCCTACCTCTACTTATTTTGAAATGACAAAGGCTACAGATGCCTTGACAAATGTCTGGGTATAAATAAAATAAATTCCAAACAAAAGAGGTTCTTTTTTTCGTCCCTCATCCTCTTGCACATTTCATAGTAGCCTCCTCAAATTCTATGGGTAAATCATCATCAACACTAATACTACTACCCATCCCCACATTTCCAAATGGTTGATTTCTTTTCAAAGGAGGATGCTCTATTATTACAGTGTCAGAATCTGAAATCTCAGACTCACATATAGCACTCATGGACTCCTTAGACTCTCAACAGGATTTTATGAGTGCCCAAGTTGTTATTCAACCTCAGTGTTATCTTCAGAAACTGATATGGTTGTTTTTGAGGTGTCAGTAACAGACATACACTCTGAGCGACAACCGCATTGGGCACTCTGTTTTGGAATGCCCATTTTAGTATGTATACCAGTACCAGCAGTAGCAGGACCCCTACTAGCAAAACATGGACATAGCCTGAGCCTTGTCTTGCCACTGCAGGGGATGTATGGAATGTTAGCTATTTTCTTTCTTTTGAGCACATCACCACATCCATCAGAAAATTCCCTCTTAATCCTCCTATTTACATTAAGAGCTGATGTTTTCTTTGAGATTGAATTTGACAAATAGTGTTTGGATTTTGGGGACGCTTTCGTCAACTTTATTCCTGCATTACCTTTTTTACTAGTAGAGGCAGGGCCTGATTAAGGGTCACAGCCGCCCCAGGCTACTACACTAGTTCCCCCCCCAGTGTGTGTGTGGATAATTTTTTTATATATATAGATATATATCTGTAAATAAAATTGTAAAACATTAATACATTAAACACACTTCATTATGCACTTCCTCTCTTACCTGATCTTGCAGTGTAGACTACCTGGTGTTCTCTTTTGCATGTTCTTGGAGTGTTGTCCGTTGGCTTCTGGAAACTTGGGAGTCCTGTATTTAAAAAGAATTGCAAAAAATATTGCAAAAATTGTATTATAGTGCAAAATTTTAACAAACCCTGAATGATACAAAACAACCCCCTAGTACAGACAGACAATAAAATATATGAAAATTATTTACACTCCTATAATAACATCTACCAGCCCTGTCTATCTAGTATTTAGCATTCTAGTGACCGCTGAAACCACAGTCAGCATCAACATCACCGCCACACAATACAGAAATCCTGCCCTCTACAAGCTATTTCATCACCTCCCCACCAATTCATCCCCCCTGTCATTATTATCAACCCGCACCAGACAGTTTATGACCCCCCTATCCAATTCACTAACCCCCCCATAGCCAGTTCATTACCTCCCCATTTTCACTTCATTAATCACCTCCCTCTAGCAATTTCATTAACTCCCGCATTCAATTCATATGCCCCCCTCTATCCAATTCATAAGACCCCCCTTCTAACCAGTTCATTAATCCCCATTTTCACTTCATTAATCCCCCCCCCCTAGCCATTTCATTAACTCCCCCATCCAATTCATATGCCCCTCTATCCAATTCATAAGCCCCCCCTTCTAGCCAGTTCATTAATCCCCATTTTCACTTCATTAATCCCCATTTTCACTTCATTAATCCCCCCTCTAGCCATTTCATTAACTCCCCCATCCAATTCATAAGCCCCCCCCCCCCTCCAGCCAGTTCATTACCTCCCCATTTTCACTCCATTAATCCCCCCTATCCAATCCATACTAGCAGATCATTAATCCCCCCATATCCAATTTATAAGATCCCCCCCAGTCATCTCCCCCCCTCCACATCCGATGTGTCACCCCCCTGACATTTAAAAAGCACTTACCTTGCTGTCTTCTGTTCTCCTCTGACCAGACGCTGGCGCTTCTGTCATCTTCACACGCAGCTAACAGCATCCGACGCTGTTAGCTACGGGCGCGCTCTGTGTGATTAGTGTGGTCACGTGAGATGTGAGATCTCACGTTACCACACTAAGCAATACACTGATAGGGCAGCAAACAGTGTTGGATGCTGTTAGATGCATGATTGGGTACAGGAACATGCGGGACCGCCCCCTTGAGGCCAGGGGCGGCCCCATTAGAGGAGAAAGAAGCCGATCACCGGCACTTGAAGAAAAAAAAAACCCAAAAAACCAACAGCTTGTCAGTGTTCCGCGCTGCGCCCCCCCAGGACTCAGCGCCCCGGGCTGCAGCCTGATCAGCCTAGTGGTTGATCAGGCCCTGAGTAGAGGTCGTAACAGTAGTATTACTGCCAGTATTGGTATTGGCCTGCTCCTGATCTGTATCTATGTTTAAGTGGGCAATTTAAATTTCAACAGTATTATTATAGGGATAGGGATAGGGATATGGTTAGAGACAGGGATAGGGAAAGGGTTAGGGATAAGGATAGGGATAGGACAGGTCTAGGGACAGGGTAAGGGACAGGTCTAGGGACAGGGTTATGGATAGGGATAGAGACAGGATTAGAGTTAAGGACAATACTGTCTAGATTTATATTGTCAACCTAATAAATACTGTCTACATTTCAATTGTTGTACTAATAAGACTGTCAATGTTGTTATATTGTTGACTTCATAACTCTGTCTATTCTGCTGCCCACCAGTCATATTATGTCAATCCTGTAGCTGTCAAACACATGTGCGTATCACACCCGGGTAGGTGGCCCCACTACAATGTCATTTTGAACCATTTAACATTGTGTCCTTATTGTCTCATCATCTGCTAAATAATGTCTACTGATGCAGATGCTATCCGTCTAATGAGCTCTGAAACTGCCACTGCTGTCCCCCCTCCAATGTATTGCTACTGACACTCTCCAATGTATTGCTGCTGACCTACTCGAATGTGTCCCACACTTACTTGGCATATCTTCTATTCTCAAAGAAAATTGTAATTGATGTAGACATCTTCAATGAGAATGATAATGAGGGTGATGATTGGTTACCATTGAGGACGATGACAACTGTTATTCAAAGGCCCATGATTCATTTAACATCCCTATCTCCAGTTGAACAACCAAGAACCAAAATGTTGGCTTTTGTGGGACCCAAACAAATTATGCACTTATACCATAAAACAGGCAGTGCCTGTCGCTAGAGTACCTGGTTTATTAACCTATGTGCAGGTCCTTTTCAACATATGGGTGGGTGTTCCCAAGGATAATGCCATCTTGCACGATTTTGACTCCTCATCTTTTCCAGAGAATCTTCTGCAGCCTTCATTGTAGTATTCTTGCATTAAAATTCCCTTTATGGTGGGGCTTTTTGTAACTCATTGCAATGCCTGACTGTTTTCAACATGTTATTATTGCTGCCAACTGCAAACTGTCAACTGACTGGCGATTGGATAACCAATATGCTAAATTCTCTCTGGCATTGTGGTATTTCTCAGAATGTGGACTTTCAAATTCAATTGCATTGTCTTGTCAAGTCAGATATTTGGCAACCAAATCAGCATCATTGTGAGTTATACATACTTACTTGTGTGGGAATGTCAACTATTGCCCAATCTGAAATGTCTGGTTACATATTTCTTACACCTCACTAATATAACATATATGTATTGTTTATACATTCCATATTTATATATATTCCATATTGACATACATGACTTATTTATATACTTGCAAATATATACGAGTGACAACTCCCCTTGTTTGATTCACAAGGGCAGCATTATGGTACTCACTAATCTCTATTCATCCAGAGCTACCTCACTCATACCATAACAAGCATTTATATTAAAACAAGGTGTTTGAAAGCTCTACTCTTGGCTCCCAATGTATACTCTACCCAACGATAAGTACATAGTCAATAAACAGATGAGGGTGCAGGCCACCTTTGTCTATTTAGTTTTATCAATATATAACTGTATTAATTCTAACACTGTTTATTCAATGAATGCTGCCTTTTTCTGTAGCATAAGTGTCTATGATGGATGCTCTGTTATGTTCTTTTTTGCTTATAAAGTAGATCAGAGAGTAGAGAGGTATCATTATCACGCATCTCAACAGTTTAGTTCCATTCTAATCCTTATGTACATTGGTTTCTCTTGGTTACTGCTATCTGCTGTACAGCCTGGCATTCCTCGATCCTCGGACGCCGTCTTGCTAAGTATTCTACATATGTGCAACCCCGAGAACCTTTAAAACCTCTGCTCCGCTGTGATTGGATGATCCCCATATAAGGGTCCTCCTGCTTTCTGTGGGTGTCAGATCATCAGATCTCGCTACCTAATAGGAAGCATCACCTCTGACTCCTGTTTGTGCTTATACTTAACTTTGTTCCCGACTTCTTGGGTTAGGCCATTCATTCATCGGCTGCAGCTTCACTCATCGGTCCTGTTCCAGAGTTATAACACCTGTGTGGATCTCAGTGCTTCTTCTCATCATCGGTCCTGTTCCAGAGTTATAACACCTGTGTGGATCTCAGTGCTTCTGCTCATCATCGGTCCTGTTCCAGAGTTATACACCTGTGTGGATCTCAGTGCTTCTTCTCATCATTGGTCCTGTTCCAGAGTTATAACACCTGTGTGGATCTCAGTGCTTCTGCTCTCTGCAGTTCATCGCTTTACTGCATTACCTGTTCAGCTTATTCCACAGTGAAGACCTGTGGCCTCACTGCAGAGCATTGCTCATCATCAGTCCTGTTCCAGAGTTATAGCACCTGTGTTGATCTCAGCATTTCTGTTCTCTGCAGCTCATCACAGCTATGCCTGTTCAGCCTAACCTGCTGCTAAGACCTGTGACTATACTGCATCGGTCAGCATCTGTCTTGTTCCTGGATTACTACACTAGCGTATACCTCAGTCCCTCTGTGACTATACTGCTGATCATCACACAGCATCCGTCCAGTTCCTGAATTTCCATATACCTTAGGCTAGATTCCATTCTGCCTTACAACTACTTTGTGGGTCTCCAAATTATCTGCTCTGCACCCCCTAGGGGACTGTGACCTGCGGTTGAGAGCAGCTAAGACCATATTCCCTTGTGGGAATCCCTGGTGAATACCTCTCCTCCGTTAGACACCTCTCTGAGGGTAAACTGTCACTCAAGCAGAGAGCAAGACCATTCCCACTATCTGGCTTTCGTGACAATCATAAAAGTAATCCCCTTGCTCATTCTTGGCTTCTGTGAAGCAATTATACAATTGAGAAAATGCAGTGCCTCATATGTCATTACTAATTTAATGTATGCTTCCACAGCTTCATTCTTTAAAAGTGTAGTGCGTGGAGTCCGTCTTTGATTGACTTAATCTACATTACACTCCTGTAAGATTTGGAATCATTTTATCTGGGGCTCAAATAACTGTTTGCAGTCCTGGTCCTGGATCATCTGTTTCTACATATCAGGCTTTGCAGACCGAGCTTGGTCTATGATGTTGCCAACGAAGAATGCATCCTGTGAGAAGTTAAGCTCTCATTCCACAAGTCACCTTGCTATTTGAAAAATGTAGTTTCTTCACTGGGGAAGCAATACACTTCATACAACTTTGATAAAGCAAAGCTGTTTTTTGGAGCCATGAATTCCTTTGTCAGAGTTATCTTTTTTTTGGCTATCATTTTCTTTTATTTCCATAAAAAACATAATTTTAGCTGCATCATAGAGTAAGTGTTCAATGCCAAAGAGTGACAGCTGCAAAGCCTCAGAGGTCTTAATGAAATCAATGTTTGTCTAGTTGACTTCTTAAAGACATAATGCATGTCTCTTCTTTCCTGAATCTCACCTTGGAAGATTAATGAAGGCACTTATGATCTCTAAAGTGCTTTTTTACAAGGCTGTCAGATCATCTGTTGTGTCCCCTAGTCTAGGGCTTGTATCTTTTATTAAACTGCTATTTATTTCTACGATATAGTTGTGCCACTGCTCTGTCACTAATTTTAGCCAGTCAGCTGAATGCAGACTGGTTAAAATTGGTAGGTACCACATGATCCCAGGTGCAATGTAAAAGTGTAAAAGAAATCACAGATATATGAACTGATGTGTAGTGTTGTAAGGCGTCAATTTGCAGGGAACAGAATGCACAAACAATAATCTTCAATATGTGTATTAAACAAACAATTGACAAAAAACAAGTTCACTGGATACATATAAAAAATACACAAAATATTGATCATAAAACGGTCTCAGTCTGAATAGAGACAAATAGAAGTCAAAAGCAGTAATATACCTTACTCCATATGCCGGGCTTAAATAAGTTCCAGTGCAATATAGAAGTCCAGCAGTATAACTCAGTACAAGTGCTGGGCTTGATAGGCCCAAATAAGCAACAATAAAGTAATGTTCAAAATTGTATTGTTCCTCTTGAAACAAGTTGCTATGTTATGGTCCTAAAGTTCCATTCCTGCCGGATAACTTTAAGAGCGGATCGGGATAACTGAAGAGCTTTGTGGCAATATAAGATCCAAAGTCTACAAAAATGTCAAATGTCACAAGTTACCCACTTCTGCTAACATATATGGATTGTAAGAGCACAGGAAATATTGATAGGAGATAACATCTCCACTTGTGGGTAAAAGCAGTAGTGGCTGATGGGTAGCAGGACAGGGATAACTGTAGTAACTCACCCTCATAGCTGGAGGATTTCCTGGGGTGCCCGGTCTGATTCGCCATCCTTCCTCTCTTCCTCAACCGCTGGATCCCGCACAAATGTGTGTGGAGGCTGTGTGCATGTCTTCTGTGCCCGGTCCTTCACACATGTGCTGGAAGGTTCCAGTCCTCCATCTCAATTCAGTAAATGTTTGGTAGTGGATGCTAGTGAGCTCATGAGCTAGTTGTCACACTCCGCTCCCCAGGTATCTCTACCCGAGCCTCAAAGTACTGATTTTCATATTAACCTTCTTAGCACAGGCTGTCAGCCACGTTTGACATCTCTGATTATGCTCTCCTGTGGTTAGTCATTCTACTATTGGCCAGTCCTCCTTTATAAGGCTCCTCCTTTTACCTGACCTTTGCTGGTTCTTTAAGTCTACACCTGGCCTGGTTCAGTTGCCTGTTCCTGTTATTGCTAGTTTGCTTATTCATTCCAATCATCTGTGATCAACGCCTGCTAAGCTACTCTGCACACATCGCTGACTGAGGCTACTTCTTCCACATCTCCGTGGTAAAGCCGTGGGTCATCATTGCTGCATGTTCAGAGTTTGCTGATCCCTGCTCGTCTGTTCCACTCACCTGTGGTAATCACTGTGATCAACGCCCGTTAAGCTACTCTGCATACACCGCTGAATGCTGTTACTCCTTCCACATCTTTGTGAGAAAGCCGCGGGTCATCGTTGCTTTGTTCACCTGCTCCATGTCATCTGTACTGGTGCTGCGGTCTACGTTTGCTGCCTCTCCTATATGTATCAGTGCTTACTGCTGAATTGCTCTACACTCTTGTGGTAAGCTATGATTCATCTTGCGGTATTCCTGATTCCACTGATTTCTGCTATCAACACCTGCTAGCTACTCTGCTTGGATCACTTACCTTTGTTGGCACGTTCCATATCTCACTGATGCCTGGGTCCCTTCTTCATTGCTACATATATGGATACAGTTGAACTTACATTCTACTGACTGTTTGGAATATTCGTTGTTGCCGATGCTTGCTACTGTTCAATTGAATTATTGACTGTGTCTATTCTCCTATAGTATCAAGCTGTGCTTCTCCATCTGCAGTAATCTCAGCACTTCAGTGAACTTTGTATTTATATCTCATTCCCTAGGAGGTATTGCTGTTGTCTACAGTTATTATATATCCTGCTCATATTTGTGGAACTTCATGATTGGTGCCACTCTACTACTTTTGCCGTGGTTCTTCATTGCAGTGTATCCTGTTCCTCATTTGAACTTGTATTTACGTTCCACGTCTAGTGGAGACAGTTTTTATTAAATTGATACTTAAATCGTATCCTCTTGTATGCTGTTTAGTTCTGTTCTCCCAACTGTTATACTGGGAACTTCCCTGGAGTGTTGCGACCTGCAGGGTGGGAGCTGCTAAGCCCAAATTCCCTTGCCGGATTCCTTGGTGAAAACCTTCCACCCTGTTAGACTCCGTGCCTCCAGGGGGGGTCTAGTTATCCCAGTTAAAACAGCAGGATCACACTCAATACTTTGTGTGCTAACCTGACACTAGTTGATAGTTGGTGAATGTATTGCCTACGCGTTTCTCCCTTGCAGTCTTCGTCATGGATTGCTGAATTATTATTGAATGTAGGGTGCAGTTCTTCCAATATCAAAGGAAGCCCCAATAGCATATGTGAATAATGATTGATACTTTCAAACAATTGACATTGTAGTGGGGCTATATTGGGTGGTCCTCAGCCATTCCTTACAGGCATCAATACAGAAGTAAAAGTAAACACTGAAAGTGTCCATTTTGTGCATAATTGGATGTGACAGTTCCAACGATTCCTGTGGTGATTATTGCCATGCAAATGTCATTCAGTATGGAAAAAGGGAATGAAGAGTGTTACACAATCGGTGCTTGTTACATGTTTTCTTGCATTAGTTGTATAGCGACACCAGTGCCCATAGGTAGGTACCTATCCATAAAAAAACCCTGTACAGTTTTAAAACCCATGAAACTAAATGAATCAGGGTATAACGGCAGGAGGCAAAATGCGGATTCCACATCTACTTTTGCCATAAAAGTACCCGGGCCTAAACTTCTCACTAAATCAAGGGCAGTATCAAAGTCCAAATAAACAACCTGGGAACAATTAGGGTCAACAGCATTGTTATCGGACCTGACCTCAGGATATGACAAATGCTGAATGAATCTGAATTTACCGGGAACTTTTTTTGGTACTATGCCATCTGGCGATAAAATCGTCCAACGGAGGGGAAAGAAAAGAAGCGGATATATGCCCTAATATGATTTCATTGGATATTTTTTATGCAAGTATATCAGGATAGTCATAAGCCAACTTCAAATTTCTAGTAGCCACTTCCTTAATGGAACTGTCTATGGAATTTTAAAACAGTCCTTGAAACCCCTATACAGAAATTTGATCATGTATAAGGGCACAAACATAGCCATTTAGAAATGGCAAACATTTAAATAGGGAATGGTGCTTTACTTATCAGGAGTTGCTGGGGGAGCTCTAGCATTGGCTTGTGTGTTGGACCCACGAGGGCAATCTTTAGTTGGGTGGCGGCCACCACATCGCAGGCAAGTGTGCTTAAACCTGCACTGTTGTACTTCATTACATAGGGAATTATTGAAATTGAAACATTTATTTCGTCCGAGAAAGGACAGGCGTTCCCTATGTGATGCAACATTTCTTGTGTTACCAGTTAATAAATGATTAGTCAAATTATACTGCTGCATGGCCATCCAGATCTCTATGTCTTTAAAACTGAATGGAATACTAGCTGCCCCATCTAATTTCTTACAGAATTACGCCGTGTTAGGAACCGGCGTGGAGTGGAACAGATGTCACTGCAGGCAGCAAGAAGGAAAGTAGATTCCTCCGCCCACGCATCTGGTGCAATAGTAGGGATGCGTCTGCTGCGGGATTCAAAATACATAAGCTGGGGAATGGTAGGGGTGCTGGAATCAACTAGTCGGGCAGGACGGGCTACCAGTCATCTGGGAAGTAGCATTCTGAAGAGGGGAACAAATAGGATGGGGGTGAAAGTATGAGGAGACTACATTGGAAAACGGAATGGAGGGGAAGAGAAAAGTAGAGAAGGATTAAGGAACAAAGATATAGAAAAAGGATGAAAATTTTAAGTAAAATAGCAGAAAAATAGGAAATAAAGTAATGAAACAGTGAGGGAAGACAAATGTGAATAAAATAAAGAAGAAAAAAAAGCAAAATACAATAAATTAATAAATCATTCGTTATCTGAATGAAGGCCCTTCTGCACAGAAATCTCGAAGAAAAAAGGATGAATTTCACATGACCCTAAGCTTATAAAGACTTACTAAATACTCCACCCTGATGATCCTATTGGCTACTTCAAACTCCTGAGTAAAAGTTTTAACCCTTGAAGGTAAGTACTGTGGTGAGAATACAATCCCACCGCTTAATAGCATTCGTTCCCTCAATTATAAAAAGAAAATCCTCCCCTCAAGGCTGTCCTTTGTCTACAAAAAATCTGACAACCTGAAAAAAAACTTAGTACAAAGCACCATCCCACCAGATAAAACAACTAGTAAGGAAGGTACTTGGTTAAATGAAAAGGTAACAAGTGTTCTCTACTGTAACAGATGTTCAGTGTGCAAAACTAGTAAGGTCAGAGATACAACACCAGTGACAAATGTCATGCTACTGGGAAAAGTTTTAAGATCAAGGACAGACTCACTTGTGACACAACAGGTGTAGTGTACTGTGGTTACCAGTACGTAGGAAGAACTATTAGGAAATTAACTAGGGTTGCTGATCATTAAGGAAACATTAAGAACCAACTTAGAACACACAGTGATCCTGATCACTTTCTCAAACATCACGAGCATGACCCCTCTAAGCTCTTCTTTTCATAGGGATCTGTAAGGTCTAGCCCCTCCCTTGACAGGGAGGAGTCATGCAAAACTTATATCACAAGCTGAGACAACGTGGATTTATAATCTCAAGACCTTGTCACCAAATGGACTAAATATTCAGTTCGACATCAACCCTTTCCTTTTACCGAGCCACCGGCTCGCAGATTGCACACACAACATTTATGTTTATAAGTAATACAGATTGATATATTTCTAGGCACTATGTCAGTGTGGACAACTATGTCCCATCATTCCACCATATAAACCTCTTATCACCCGGTACCCTTTGAAACTAATCCATATTCTTTTACCAAATAAAAATACTATAGAGCATAGTTTATGCAGTCTACATGTATAAACACTGATTGGGGAATTGGATTGATGTACCCTCATGCTTAAACATTCATATATTGATTTACTCTTGTATTAACTGTAACTCATCATACAAATGATACTTATTGAATATATTATCGCAATATTCCCTTGGATTGTCACTTTTTATATACATAACTATTCCTTCTCATTAACTACAGAAAATGCCTAAGAACTAATGCAAGAAAACATGTAACAAGCAACAATTGTGTAACACTCTTCATTCCCTTTTTCCATGCTTAATGACATTTGCATGGCAATAATCACCACAGGAATCGTTGGAACTGTCACCTCCAATTATGCACAACATGGACACTTTCAGTGTTTACTTTAACTTGAGTTTTGATGCCTGTAAGGAATGACTAAGGACCGCCCAATATGGTCCCACTACAATGTCAATCGCTTGAAAGGACCAATCCTTATTCGCATATGCTAATGAGGCTTCCCTTGAAATTGAAAGAACTGCACCCTACATTCAATTCTAATCCAGCAATCCATTACGAAGCCTGCAAAGTCGAAACACGTAGGAAATGCATTCACCAACTACCAACTAGCTCGTGAGCACACTAGCATCGACTACCAAACCTTTCCTGAATTGGGATGGAGGACTGGAGCCTTATAGCGCATTCGTGAAGGATCAGGCACAGAAGACAGGCGCAGAGCCGCCACACACATCTGTGCGGGATCCAGCAGCGAAGGAAGAGAGGAAGGATGGCGAGTCAGATTGGGCTCCCCAGGAAATCATCCAGCTACGAGTTACTACAGTTAATACCATCCTGCTACCCATCAGCCGCCACTGCTATGACCCACAAGTGGAGATGTTATCTCCTATCAATATTTCCTGTGCTCTTACAATCCATGTATGTTAGCGGAAGCGGGTTACTTGTGACATGTGGCTCTTCAGTTATCCCGATCCGCTCTTAAAGTTATCTAGCAAGAATGGAACATTAGAACTATAACATAACAACTTGTTCCAAGAGGGACAATCCAATTTTGAACTTACTCTATTGATGCTTACTGGG
Source organism: Mixophyes fleayi (assembly GCF_038048845.1). Lineage (NCBI taxonomy): Eukaryota > Metazoa > Chordata > Amphibia > Anura > Limnodynastidae > Mixophyes > Mixophyes fleayi. The sequence continues at coordinate 275,122,292 of NC_134403.1, forward strand.
ACCTATCAAGCCCAGCACTTGGAGTGAGTTATACTGCTGGACTTTTCTATTGTACTGGAACTTATTTAAGCCCGGCATATGGAGTAAGGTATATTACTGCTTTTGACTTCTAATTGTTTCTATTCAGACTGACACTGTTTTATGCTCAATATTTAGGTTTTTTTTTTTTATTTAATAAACATTTAATTGAATTTTACAGGAAAATAACAGAGACTGGGAAGTTGACAGTGTATATAATACAGAACAGTGTATTACTTCCAAGACAATAAGATAGCATATTACAAACAGTACATAAGGTCAAGGGGGAGTGAAAAAGAGAGGAGGAAGAGAAACGAGTAATAGGAGAGGGGGAGAGGGAGAAAGGGGTCACTAGCCAAAGAAAGAAGGGAGAATCAAGTAGGGAAGGTATAAAACTATGACAAGAGAAAAAAAGTGTGAGAGCTATAAGGCCTTAGAAAGCCACGGGAGGAGAAGCTCCATGATAGTCAGTCCAAGGTCTCCAGACCTTATTAAATGGGATGGGGGTGTGGCGGAAAATACCTGTAATCCATATGAAATACTTGCCATATGCGGTTGAAAATGGGTGGGAGTGGAGGAGGGTTTAGATTTTTCCAAAACAAGGCAATCTGAATGCACTGAGTATATGTGTAATGAGTTTCTGAGTGTTTGGAAATTTTAGGAATTGAGCGAGGAAGCAGTGAATAGGAGAAAGAAGGAGGAAGAGATATCTGGGTGACAATGAAGATTATTTGATGGATAGATTCCCAGAAGGGCAGAGTTTCGGGCAATGCCATCAGACATGGTACAGGGTACCCTCATGTCCACACAGGTGCCAGCACAGCTGCGATGTGCCCGGGTATACTTTATGGAGGGACCAGGTACCAACGATAAAAGATCTTGTAGCAATTTTCACTTATTTTAACACACATAGAGGTCTTAGACAAATTTAAACTGACCTCGTTCCACTCTTCTGGGGTAAGTGTCTCCCTCATGTCCTCCTCCCTTTTAATTTCGTGAGGGTCTTTGAGGGGGTATTTTTGTTTCAGATTGAGGCAGTAGAAGGTAGATATCAGACCCTGTGATGAAGATCAAAGGGAACAGAACGAGATCAATGGGGAAGAGAGATAAATATCCACAACCGTGTGTTGGATAGTGTCATATAAATGACAAAGTTGGAGGTACCGAAAAAAATAAGTTGATGGGATGCGTAAACATGTCTGTATGTCGGCAAGAGAAGGGAACAATTGGAGAGAAAGTTTATGCCACAACCTGTCCAGTGAGAGATATGAGCTGGATGGAATCCAGGGATGAAAGAGGGATTATGCCACACCGAAGTCATACGCCATGCATTGGGGGCTAGATTGTAGGAGGATACTGTGTGATTCCAAGAAGTAAGAGAGAATGCAAGAGGGGGGGGGTTGTGATTGGGGGTTCTGTGTTGAGATTTTAGCCAGAGTAGCGTTGTGGGTGATATAGTAATGGTGAGAGCATCTTCAATATGAACCCAAACACGTAGACTCAGAGGGCAGTGGGGGAGTACACATTGAGTGACGTGAGTGGCACGATAATATTTGAGGAATTAGCTTGAGATGAGAGACACCGAGCCCACCTTCTTGGATTGGTTTATGAAGTATCTGCATCTGAATCCTAGGTTTCCTAGCAGACCAGACAAATTTTGTGGCCATTTGTTGTAGGAGCTTAAAAGAGCTTGTGGGGATTTTAAGGGGCAAGGCTTGTAAAAGGTATAAAAGGCGGGGAAGGTCATTCATTTTAAGAGAGTTTATGCTCCCTGTCCAGGAGATTATGAGTTTATCCAATTTTAAGAGATCTGCTTTAATGGCAGATTTTAATGTAGGTAAATTTGCAGCGTACAATTGATCATAGGAGCAGGTCATGTAAAACCCTAGATATTTTATATTAATTGATTGCCATCTGAAGTCAAAGCTAGCTTTAAGGGATGACAGGAGGGCAGGCGGAACATTTATGTCAAGGATTTCTGATTTAGAGGCATTGATTTTATAGTTGGATAGAGTGCCGCAGAGAGATATATCGTTAAGGAAATTTGGCAACGATATGTGTGGGTTTGTAATTGACAGAAGGATGTCATCCACATAGAGGGATGACTTGTGTTTGGAGATACCCATGTGGACTCCAGAGATATCGGGATTAGTGCGGATTTTACGGGCTAGGGGCTCAATCATTAAAGCGAATATGAGTGTGGATAATGGGCACCCCTGAGGAGTGCCATTATGTATCGCAAAAGGAGAGGAATAGCAGCCATTGGCTAGGACAGAAGCAGTAGAGTTAAAATAAAGGGAGGTGACTCCTTGTAAGAAGGGGCCCCTATGCCCATGCCTGCGACAGTCTGTTGTATATAGGGCCAACCCACCCTGTCGAAGGCCTTTTCCGTGTCAAGAGCTACAAGCAAGGTAGGGATGTTATGAAGGTTGGAGACATAGGTCAGCACAGTGGCCTAGTGGTTAGCACTTGTGCTTCGCAGCACTGGGGTCATGAGTTAGATTCCCGACCATGGCCTTATCTGTGTGGAGTTTGTATGTTCTCCCTGTGTTTGCGTGGGTTTCCTCCGGGTGCTCCGGTTTCCTCCCACACTCCAAAAACATACTGGTAGGTTAATTGGCTGTTATCAAAAATTAACCCTAGTCTCTACCTCTCTGTCTGTATGTATATGTCTATGTGTGTGAGTGTGTGTCTATATTAGGGAATTTAGACTGTAAGCTCCAATGGGGCAGGGACTGATGTGAATGAGTTCTCTGTACAGCGCTGCGGAATTAGTGCCGCTATATAAATAAATGATGATGATGATGATGATGATGATAGGTCAAATCAATGGCTCGTCTGCTGTTATCCGAGGCCTGTCGGCCGGGAATAATGTCGACCTGGTCAGGGTGAACAAATGACGCGATGACCGCATTCAGGCATTTGGCGAGAAGTTTTGTGAATAATTTGAGATTGACATTTTTGAGGGAAATGGGCCTGTTATTGCCACAGCACTGTGGGTCTTGACCACGTTTGGGTATGACTACAATTTCTGCGCAAGTGGTAGCCTGGTCAAATTTAGATCTGAGCAGGATAGAATTAAAAAGCTCTAGAAGCATGGGCATGATGGGGTTTATGAAAGTTTTGTAATATATGGCTGCAAATCCTTCAGGTTCGGGGGCCAATGAATTTTTGAGTTCCTTGATTGTCCGAGAAATCTCATCAGAAGTTATGGGCTTATTGAGAAAGTCGGATTGCCTAGAGGAGAGAGAGGCCTGGGCAATAGAAGACAAAAAGGCTTTGATTTTTGATTGAAGAGGCGTAGGGTCTGAGATTTGGGATGGAAGATTATATAGAGTAGAGTAGAAGTCTCTAAAAATGTAAGCTATACTGTTAGGGTCATAGGTGAGGTCGCCCGAGGGTGTTTTGATGGAAGAGATATGGTTGCAAGTTTGTTTATCATTTACTTTCTGCGCCAGGAATTTGTCTGCCCTATCTCCCCTCTTGTAGAACTTCTGGTGGAGCCATCGCAGGATTTTAACGGCTTTTTTGAAAATAAGTTGTTGCAGCTGGCAATAAAGAGTTTCAGGCAGGTCTTACTTTTCAGGAAGGGCTGGTGTAGTGCTGTGAGAGATGCAATTTGCGTTTCAAGTTCTGTGTGAGCTCAGCCTTTCGTCTAATGGAGGACAAAGTGTCGTCTAGGCGTCATTTTGGGGGGTGGGCGATTTCTAGGAGAACTAATGCGTGGTTGGACCAGGAAACTGGTAAGATGTCCGAATTGATAAGTTGTTGGGTGGTTAAGCGATCAAAAAGAAAAGATCAATGCGGGTATGAAGGTTATGGGGACAGAAATATGGGTATATTGTCTACCAGTGGGATGGGATAGAAGCCAAGTGTCATGAAGGTCATAAGATTTAAGAATGGAAGCCAAGGTCCTGGATAACCGACGAAAGGAGGCATAGGAGGAGGACATAAAGGTGCAGTCCACACCGGGGTCTAATGTGGAATATATATATATATATCTATATATATATATATATATATATATATATAGTAAAAAAGCGTGCAAACAGATGGCTCCACACACAGGTTTTCTGAAGCACTTTGACGTTTATTTTACTTGTCAGGATGGATAAACAGTCTTGGTAGTGTCTTCAGCAACCAAAATAAAATTTTCACAGCATAAACATAATCCAATGGCTCTCAACTCTGTCTAAAGCAGTTAGGTCCCTAACTAATCACTAGCCACTTTTTTGGCACCAGTCTCCCACACACAGATCAAACTCAGCTTATTAAGCTTCCTGTCAGGAATTGCTCTGGCTGACTCCTTAACTGATTAGACCAGGTGCTCCACCTGGTTTCCTGGTGTGTGTGTGTGTGTGTGTGTGTGTGTGTGTGTGTGTGTGTGTGTGTGTGTGTGTGTGTGTGTGTGTGTGTGTGTGTGTGTGTGTGTGTGTGTGTGTGTGTGTGTGTGTGTGTGTACAGATGTAAACCTCACTACACCTTTAGGCTGTGGTTTCCTCTATTAGATGGTGGCAAAGGGTCCCAATTGAAACAATATATATATATATCTATACTCTGCAATGTATCTCAGCATCAATTTAATGTATACACTGGTGTTTGTGGAAACATGTTTTCACAGGACAGACTTAAATTGGAGTCAGCTACACGTGTAAATATCCAGTGCCATTGATTTGAAATATTGGTTCGTCTGGTTCACAAGTGAATAGTATTCATCACTATTGTGGTAGTGAATCAATGCTGTGTCTCTCCTCATCTGTATCCCATGGACGCATCTCCTGGGAGTACCCATGAAGCCTTCATAATACAGTAATCAGGATTATGGCAATATAAGTATCTTATAGGCAAGATGAGCAGGAATAGCTATTAGGTAAGTGTATAATAAAATATCTGTACTTATTAGTATGCAGCATAATTAGACATAAAAAGTGTATCATTTCTATCTAGAAAATATATGTATTAACCCCTTTGTTTCTGAGCTTCTTCTTTCTTGTGCTGAGCCTGATTTGGTACTTTTATTCTGATCACATTCCAGCAGCATTATGAGTAATTTTTCTGTGCAGTTCTCACAATAATATACCTTTTTTTTCTCAGAAGAATTAGACATTTCAGAAAATGTTACTGTTTTGTTTACAACCTATGACACAATAAAGACAATCTGTCAAATATGAGCAACATTGTTTTTTATTGCCATTTCACAAAGTGAACTGGAAGCAAATATGTGTGTGTCTGTGTTTTTTGGTGCTAAACGTTACAAGAAACATGTTGTAGTTCTACATTTGGTACCAATTCACCCATTCCAAAAATCAGGATCCTACACATAGGTTTTCATAATAAAGTCAGCAGTTGAAAATGATAATACAATTTTTTTTAGGGCTGCTATTATTCTTGAATAGAATACATAAAATATGGAGGCGTAATATAGGCAGCCAAACAACGCATATCATTTTGAAAACTAGACCACCTACTGCATCAAATGAGGGGTCACCGACCTTTCTCGTGCAAGCCTTAAATGCACAGTAATTTCTGGAAAGTGGCATAATAGTGGAAACAATAAACTTTTCCATGCATTGAAACATTGAATAAACAGTTCAAAAGGAAGGATAGTCATATATTTCTGAATAGCTGCTAGTCTTACGGCAAGAACGGTATTTCATTTGTATGGATTGACTTAGTGTAGGGGTTGCCAGAAGAAAAAATACATGCACTTTGGATGCTTCCAATACAGGCAAATAAATACATCTCCCAGCATGCAGTGGGGAGGAGGAGATTGTGAAGGAGCAGTTAAAAACAGCAGTTGGATTTCTAAGGAGACCCAGGGAGACAGACATCCGGAGAGAATCCTCTGCAGCAATAGAACTGGAGAGCTGGACAGAGGTCTGAGTGAGACCCCAGAGAGGGATAGACTCAAGGGGAGAGTGGAAAACGCTTCCCAGTGAGAGCTTTCCGGACACCTGAACAGAAAGAAGTCATCTTGGATGCAGCTAATGGAGACAAGTGGGGATAAGCAACTCATGTTTACCCATGTTTACCTTATTATTGATTTGTTTGAACTGAGTACTGTGTTACTAGACAGTTAGGGAACAGGTGGCGACCTGAAGAATATTGAATAATACACTTTTGGGGGACTGTGATATAATAACAAGGGTGAAGTGTAGGGACAGATAGTAATGGGACAGAGACTGAGCTAAAAACTGAGAAAAATTGCACCAAACTCTCTGGCATTATCTGCTAGTTGTGGGGAAGCCTATAACTGAGTGTTGAGGAGCCAGCTATTACTAAAGTGACTGTATGCTTATACCTAAGAAGATGAGAGGGAGCAGCAGGGTGTAAATTGTATTCTACCTTAGTTTTAAATTGGAGGACAGATGGACAAGGGAGCGTATTTTATCAAATCACCTGTGAAAGAGAAGAAGTGATCTGTATTTGAACTGCCTATTAATAAAGACTAAATGATTAAATACATTGTCTAACATTCAGTTGCATTTGTGTGATATGTTTTAGATAAGTTAAAGTAAGATAGAGTTTAGTATATGTTAGTTTATGTATAGTGTATGTTACTAGTGATAGTTATCGGGCCTGAGTCATCAAGGAGAGCAAAGCATAAAAAAGGAGTAACATTTGCACCTGGGCAAAACCATGTTGTATTGGAGGGGGAGGTAAATTTAAAATGTGGGGACAGATTTATAGTTGGGTTAGGACATGTCCTGGATCAGCTTTAAATTTGGGTGTTATAACAAGCTAGCAAGTATTTGTGTGCTAGATGAAAAAACAGCCAGTATTTAACTTATGTGCAAAATAATAAACTAATTTGCACCCTTATATTGTAACATGGTTTGTCCCAAAGAACATTTACTCCTTTTTTGCCTTAATGACTCAGGCCCATCGTGTTTTGAGAAATATTTCAAGACAGTCATTAGAAGGGACAGAGGAACCTCTTAGTAGTATAAAAGTAGTGAGACCTGTGTAAATTGTGCATTGAATACTAGTTAGTATTGTTCTCAAGTTACCAAGTTATCATTATTAGTGAGTCCAACCCTCAGTAATAAACGTGCCGGTGTGGCTTCTAAAGACCAGCCTGGTGTAGTAATATTTCCTTTGTGTGTGCCTATTGTCCAGTGTAGGGGGTGGAGGGTTCCTTGGTCTCTCTCTGGTGTTGCTAACATCCCACAAAGAGCCTACTGTACAGTACTTATACCAAGATGGAAGCACTGCGCGATACTGAATGCAAGGTAAAGAGTCCATTTGCAGATGGGACACTCAAAGACTAGTACAAACAACCTAGTCGAGGAAAGGGGGTGTTACATAAGATTAGTATAGCAATGAAGGGGTTGGAAAAGGGGGAGGGGCAGGTGTGCACTGCTTTTAAGTAGCTATGTCTGCGATATGGCTATGCTTTATATATAAAGAATAAATCACATATAAAGAATGCAATTTTATTATTAAAGATTTCTATTTTTATGCTAAGAAATGTTATTATCTGTTCAATTATATATGTTTCTGTGATAGATAAACCTTATTTTATAGATACTTCTATATTTTTCTTATAGATTATTTTTTAATAAGATTGGAAGCGCATCCAATTCTCTCCCCCTTTTCTTCCCTAATTTAAAAATTGATCATGCCGTCTCCTCTGACAGCAGCTACATTTCTTGATTTCAAAATATTGTTAGTGTCAAGTTAATTAGCGTCAAAGGCAAAAAAATTTTTTATGTACTGTGGCTAGGGGTTATTAGGGTGAAATGAGGGCTGATAATTAACATTGAGTGGGGGATATTATTTTATTGGTGGAATAGTGGTTGGGAGAGTTTATCTAATGAGGGTTGTAGCATCTAAAAAGGGATCATGAACCTAAAAATTAAGATTGGGTGTTTATTTAACACTGGTGCGGTTTGTGGGCAATGTTTAAATGTGGGTCTGAGTTTGTGGAGAATGAGGGCTATTTATTAAATGTAAATACTTAATATTTAATACTAGAGATGCTCACTGACCCCCGTGAAGTGGTTTTGCATCTGGATTAGCTTCGTGTTTTGGTTTTGGCAAAACCACCCTCATGTGTTTTGGTTTTGGATCTGTATTTTTAAGAAAAATTGCTAAAATATGCTAAAATCACATAATTTTGCTCTTTTTTTCCCCCCACTTTATTATTAACCTCACTAACACTAATTTCAAGTCATTTGCAGTCAATTTTGACCACGTCACAGGTCACATTATTATTTTCATACATTTTCAGACAAATACTGAAGCGACCTGGCTGGATGATATGCAACAAAGCAATAACTCAAACACACCACAGTTACTAGCACATCTAGGACACATTGGCACACAGCAGTGGCAGAAAAGAAAAGTGGTGCAAGATGGAATTGTCCTTGGGCCCTCCCACCAACACTTATGTTGAATCTTAAAAAGGACATGCACACTTTAACAAACCAAGCACTTCAGCCACAAAAGTGCCACTCCTTGTGGCTGAAGTGCTTGGTTTGAATGGGCCCCCACAAAGCCTGCAAGGACTAGTATTTGTATTTCAGTAATGATAATTAGCAATGGAGCAATGGAGCTCTTATCTTTGGGTGTATGTAACACCCTACACTTTTTGGTGCAAATTCAGAAGAAAAGTCTGCAATGACTAGTGTTTGTATTTCAGCAATGACAATTAGCAATGCAGCAATAGAGCTCTTGTTTGTGGGTGTATATAACATCGTACACTTTTTGGTGCAAATTCAGAAGAAAAGCCTGCAAGGACTAGTATTTGTATTTCAGCAATGACAATTAGCAATGGAGCTCTTGTCTTTGGATGTGTATAACACCCTACACTTTTTGGTACAAATTCAGAAGAAAAGCCTGCAAGGACTAGTATTTGTATTTCAGTAATGACAATTAGCAATGCAGCTCTCCTTTTTGTGTTACCTATATAACAATGTAGAATTTTACTGCAGATTTATATCAACCCGGCCAGCACCAGTTTTTTTATTTTTATGCAATGAGAATTACCAACGCAGCTCTCGTTTTTGTGTGTTACCTATATAACACAGTAGAATTGGACTGCGGAACTACATCAACCCTGTAAGCACTATTATTTGTATTTTTCTGCAATGAGATTTAACACAGGAGCTCTCCTATCTGTGTGTTACCTATATAACACAGTAGAATTGGACTGCAGAATTACACCTACCCTTTCAGCCGCAATAGTATTTGTATTTTTCTGCAATGAGATTTAACACTGGAGCTATGGAGCTCTCCTGAATGTCACTGATTACTTTCTTTAACACTGCTACCACCCTCCTCTTTCAATTCTCTAACTTTGCCTGCCTAACTGCTCTACACTCTTCTGTATCCCTCTCTCAAATGGCCCTAGATCGCCATGGAGGGCGGTATTTATAGATTCCAAAACTCGCGAGAGCCGAGATCCGATGACACAATGACGTTTTGCCTCGTTTTTGGATCCGAAAAAGCGCGACTCGGTACTCGGATCCCCTAAGTTCCGGTGTGTTCGGTTTCCGAGGAACCGAGCCTGAGCATCTTTATTTATTACCACAGATATTTTGGGGGGCGGGGGTTTATTTATTAAATGTGAATACTAATTATTTAATTGCAGAGCTATTTTGGGGGGGAATGGGTTTATTTATTAAATGTAAATGTTATTTAATGTCCTGGTTGCAGGTAGGGAGACGTATTTATTAAACATAGGTGCTATTGATTTACTACTGGGGCTGGTTTGGGGGAGGAAGGGCTAGAAGGTACACTAATTGCTAGACTTTCGATATCTCATGTACCTATCTCTTCTGCAAAACTGCAGAACGGGGCCTCAACATTCCAGGATCCAGACAAGCAGCAACTGAGCTTAAGACAGGAGCAGCATCAGGTATTGAAAAAAGCAAGAACAGGAAGAAAATAGTAGGACAGTCTGTGAATTGTCCCAATTCTGGTGGGCAGTCCCAATTTTGGGTAAGTGCTCAAATCGCTCAGGACTTTGTCCCCACTGCAAGGATAATTGGGAGGCATGTCCTGCTTCATACTGCTCTGTTTGTGAAAGGTGAGCTGCAGCCACTGAACAGTAGTACATACAGCATTGCCCATGTCTTTAATATAGATAGGTGGGAGTTCTAGAGTAGCCTTGTACTGGCTAAAATGAAAGCCACACTCCCTTGCATGATGGTCATGCCCATTCTGGTGGCATAGCGTCAAAGCCTCTTCTTGAAATATTGAATGTGCCTATGCTTTACCTATGCCACACCTCGCTATGCTTCCCATGAAGTATGCCGGAAGGAAAGAAAAATCACTGCTCTGTTCACCCAAGTGATTCTTTCCTTCTGACACAGTGCCAGAAGGAGAGAAGAATTATTCAGGTGAGGTAACCAGGGAAGTTTTTCATCTTTCCTTTCACCCCTCTAGTGACTGGGAATCCTCTATATCATATGTGGGTGCATCCACTTACTTCACAAACAGGGAGGCTGAGATTTGATTTAAAAAATATTCCCCCCCCCACATCTTTTCATAAATATTTTCTTTAGTATTTATCTAGTGTTGACCATACAAAAAATTCAAAGAGGCACCCAAGGGTGGAGGAGGAAGTGGGATCATGGAGCACCTTCAGTTTAACTTAATGTTATTATTGTCTCTTATTTTATTTTTTTCATATTTAATAAAAAAAGGGGACAGCTTTGAAAGCGGAGACTCCCCTCATTAAAATGAGGATGCATCTATATACTTTGGAGTGGGATGGGGAGGAGACTGAGCTCTTGCAGACCCACACCAATTCTCCTATATACAAAAATGATCAGCATGCAATAAATAAATAAGGGTATCCCAATTTGAAATAGGATAATTCCCTCTTTCAAACAATGGGACACCCCATGTTTGTAAGGGGCAAGAGTAGGGATGTAGAGACACTTTAAGCCTTTTTTTCTATTCATGCTCGTGCACACCATGGCGTCTGTGTGCACATGCGTGACACCATAGTGCTCCTCTGCTCCAGCATTATTAGAAAATCCCCCGATCATAATGGCAAGTGATAGGTGGGTTTTCTTAAAGTCCCATCACTGGAGGACTCATCCCTCTGAGTCTTGGGTAGACTGGAGTATGATTTCTATATAGAACGGACTGCTTATGAAGGAGGAGGAGACTTGAAGAAGACACGCGCAATGTTCCCGAGCCTATGGCTATGGAGCATAGGAGGAGAGTAAGGAATCATTTTATCAAACTATACTGCAGCTGTAAGAATGTAAAAAAAATGTATTCAATTTCTCTAAAGCATGAGGCTTGTGATAGGATGGTATTTCCTTTTTCCTCCTATTGAGTCTATTGTGTTTCAATCTTGGCCATTGCAAGGCATGTATTTTTATGAGCAAAACTCAGGTGTTTTATTCTTTTAATACACAGGAAACCTTTAACATAACATCGTTCATAAATGGTTTGCACGGACTTATAGTCACCAGTAGGTTGAAAAAACATTTAGGAAACATCAGCTTAGACTACTAGAGTATATCAATAGGATTATAAATATCTAAATAGGAATTTAAAAAATAATTTGTCCATTTATTGGTGCATTCTGAAGAAGTCCAGAAATGTGACCCATCTTTATTAAAGGAAGATATTGTAACTAGTAAGATTAGAAGAATTTTGGATTTAAAAATTAAATGAAATTCAGAACATTTAACATGCATAAATACTTTAAAAACAATAAAATAAGCATAATATGCAAAACATCATAGGTATGGTACAGAGCAAAGTTAAAGCATAGTACAGAATATGAATAATGCATAAACAAGTACACAAAGGTGAATGAGGTGGATAGAGGGCCATGCTAGTGACAACATAATGTATAAAATTACCTGCATCTGTTATGAATACAGCACGTGTGGATGTGGTTTACGCAGCACATGGCACTCATTTATAAGGTTGACAGGTTAAGATCATTCCGTTGGCCCCAAACCTGCTGGTTTGCCTCTGGTGGTCATGCTGTATGTCTTCCAGTCAACTTCTTCTTTAGTCTTCTGCCACCTTTTCTTAACTCCCTCAACACTGCGGGATTAAAGACCCACAGCATTGATTTTGTTCACAATCTTCTGCCAGTGTGCCTTATTGGCAACTGCACTTATATATATATTTGGTGGTCCCTTTTTCCATTTACACCAATTTAGTGACCAGGGGATAAATATATCAAATAGCGATTTTTGCAAATTGCAGATATCAGGCAACTTTGCATGGTAAATTTAAAATGGCAATGGCTTTAAAGGCAAAATGTGTCTTGTTTTTGGACCCTGCTTAAACTCTGATTGCCCCTGACCTCCTTCTTTCCATTGGATTATCCTTGCCTGTACCTGTTTATTCTATTTGCCTCTGACCCATGACCTTCGGATTGTTCCTGACATTGCCATGGCATCTCTGGTTATCCTCCTCATCTGCACTATGGTAGCCGTTAAATTAAATTTTTACTATGCTAGAGTGAAAACCTTAGGGCATCCAAGTACCTGTGAGGTTGTCTAGCTCTACGGGAAAGCCACTATATACGAAGACCTCTAACTCATCTGCATTACTTATTCTAACTTAGTATTAAACATGGACATAAATATCTAACTAAAGGGGCAGTGTGGTCCCTGTTATGCTACGCTAGGTACTATTCCCACCTTATTACACAGCAAGGAGGAGGAGTTCCAGAAGGAGAGCATAGAGGAGGCAGGAGAGGAAGAGCATCATGTAATAGAGGGAGGGCTAGAGGTGATGACAGAGGAGCATGCGATGGGGGAGGAACTGGAGAGGATGGAGTTGCCAGAGGCAACTAAGAAGGCAGTGGAAGAGAAGGCTACACATTTTGTATATGTGGAGGTGGTAGACATGGAAGTGGAGGAACCAACAGTAATGGACGAGAGCAGGGAGGAGGGCCACCAGCAATTTAAAAATGTAGTATTTCATATACATAATGTAAATCTCATACATGCATACATACATACATGACATGGTATGCATTTCATATCAAAATATTGCACATTCTGAATGAGTGTATATGTGTAACTTCAGAGGTCATCTAGCATTATATATTTTCTCCACAATGATCGCAGAGTGCATTTTTCACGCTGAAATAGTCAGTCGAGGTACTGCATTTACCCCAATTTATATCACCCACAAAGTGAACCAGTGTCTGAACTACGCCATTCTGCAAGATACATATTTACTAATAGATATTACATATTTATAAATAAACCACTAAAAATTCGTAGGGCATAGGTGCAAAAATAGTTGCTAGCCAAAAGTATTGCCCAAATTACAAATTAAATATTCTAATACATAGACACTTTAAAACATTATTTAAAATAACTCTTTATGCCATTTTATATAAACAAAATTGAGCAAGACATATTACCTGATGTATATTGTTACACTTAAATACTTTTTACATTAAATTCTTCTCATTGTAAGTTCCAATAATGGTATCTGTCAAGGCTATCAGTAAATAACATCTGGGCCATTGACAGCAGGGAGTGTTCTGTGGGGTGGAGTATAGGTGGGGTTAAGGTACCTGAGGATCACCAAATAGGTGATGTTGAGATGAAGGAGAATCATTATGAACTTGGTGAGGAAATAAAGCCTAAAATGGTAAGACCTTTGGAAATTGATTGCAAGTATTTTCTATCTCATACTTGCCAACTCTGCTGGAATGTCCGGGAGGCTCCCGAATTCTGGGTGGGTCTTCCGGACTCCCGGGAGAGTATGACAGTCTCCCGCATCTGTCCACTTCCTAGTGAAGTGGGCAGAATTAAATCCAAAATGCCGCGATACACCGGGAATCGCGGCATTGGGCCCTGCCCCCGCTGTAAAATGACTTTTTTGCGTCATTATGTCACAGGATGGGGCCAAAATGCGATTCTCGGAGTCCCGCCACCTGCACGCTCACCTGTTCCCGAGAGCTCCCGGATCATATTTGCCATAAGTTGGTAAGTATGTTCTATCTGTGTTAAAGGTTAACAATTTCCTGAAAATGCTCCCAGCTATTTGTATTTAGATACAATTTCCTTATAGGTTGCATAGTGTTGATTTGTTTTAGCCAAGAAGGTTACTCTTAAGCAGATGCATTCACTTGTATATTCTTTAGCTTGTGCTTACAGGATTATGGCTATAAGCAAGGTTTTTTTGCATTAGATTGTGCTTGGCTACAAAAGTTATTAATATTCTTACACATTTATTAGATTTATAAGACCTCTTAGGCATGATTAGCAAATTCAGCAGGCCTTTTGCAAAAGCATAATGACATTTGGCATTGTTCATGGTGCTTCTGGGTCTGCTGGTTTTGGTGTCGTTATGGGAAGTGCTTGGTGTGCAGGCAAGAGCGAAGTTTCATGCGCAAACTGACTAGGAATTTTCCCTTTCATGATTACAGTCAAATTAAAGGGTGACAGCTGACAGAATAGGTGGATTTATTTTTGGTCTGATAATTTAAGCGTAGTTTAAGCAAAAAAGAAAATTAAAGTCCCTATATACACATCAAATAGAGCTATATACTATAGCAATATTAAGTAAATAGTCACAATATCTCCCCAAACAGAAGCTGTTATTAGGACTTACTGATCCTAAAAAACGTAGATATTCATATAAACAGTGGCTAAAGTCTTGGTGATATATGACCTCCCAAAAATATCTATAATCAAAATACTCTGTATAAACGGATCAATGAATACATGAAATTTATTAAAACATTAATACATTAAAAAACATCACATTTCAATCTAAAACGAATAAGCACCAGAGCACAGTTGCAGCATTTATCCAGCTTAATCAAAAAGTGCACATTTTCTTATAGGACATCTATACCATTCCTCTCTTTTATGTGCTAGTGTAAAATATCACTATGACAGTGTCACGAGTCCGCACAACGCGTCCCTGTTTTCGCCCCAACTGTTGCCTAGACAATGGGCGGGACGCTGTAAGTAGTACTGCTGTGTCCTGGCATTTAGGGCAGCCGGGCACGTGCGCAATTAGTTTAATTATTCATTATAATATATCAGCCCCTGAGGCTGATTACTCCATGCTGGTCTCATCTGCTGCCATTGGCCAGTCTCTGTATATAAGACAGGGAGGGCTTAGCCTCCCTGCTGGTTATAGTTCTCAGTTGCTGTATACTATCCTGTTCCCTGTGCTTTGAACTTGTTTGCTGTTGGATTGCTCGTGTATGACCTTTGGCCTTGTTTATTGGACTTAATTCTTTGCCTGTTGCCCTGACCTTTACTTCATTTTTGGATCCTCCTTGTTTGCTGCCAGCCCTGATATCTTGCCTGTTTCTGACCACGGTACTTGCTTCGGACCTAGACCTCGGCCTGTTTCCTGACTACGCTTGATTCTACTCCCCGCTACTCCGCGCTACTGTACATTCATAAACCTGTACTACTCTGAGTAGTGTTAGCATTGGATCTGGGCTTGTCACATTCACAATGTTTATAGTAATGTTGATGTTTTATCCAAATGTAAATGGCAGTTTAATGGCAGACTAAGTTGGAGTTGGTCTGCCCAGTTTTTTATCGACCCTTGTTGACAGCAGCTGATGAGCTTGGTTCGCTCTTCGATAGTTTTGTCAACATGGAACATTCATGGTAAAGCATGAGTCTAGTGATTGGCTTGAGGCCAATATCTCTGCAGAAAAAGCACAGCAGAAGATGGAAGATAGAATTGGATATTCTAACAGTACTTGGATATGTAGCTGACGGCTTTTAGGTAAGTGTGTGTTTGTATGAATGTATGGAGCACCGTAATGTGAAATGTTTAGTAAGAACAGTTATAAACATACTGTTATTATATATAAATCTTACATTATGGAAAAAAAACAATACTTTGTGACTCATCCGTACTTGTTTTTCACAATAAGACAATTTAACAAAAAAAAATAAAAATCTGTTGCAGTTTTATTACAGCAAGATTATTTTCCACTTTCTTCAAAAATCAAACATTTGACACCCCCCCTCCCCCCTTAAGAAATCCTGCATTTGCTCCTGACTTGGGAGCCAGATCGTATTGCATAATGCCTATTTGCTCAGCAGTTACACTACAGCTGAAAGTCAAGTGCTACAATCCATACAGACCTCTTCAATAGAGCTCCTGGCTTTAGGTAGAATAGGGTACAGGGGCTCCCCCATTTGATGTATGGAAGAAGTAGGTAATAGGTGGTTGTGTAAAGTGAAACTCACCTGTAACTCGTAGGTTAATGTCTGCCTCTGGGTATGTACATGTCTAAGTATAAAACTGAATCATGAGGAAAAATGTTTCTTATGTTAAGTGTCCCTCTTTGCCCATATTAAATGTTGGCACTTATGGAGAGGTAATTACAGAATAAAAGGTCAGAATATTATTCAGATTCAAGAAGCGGTCTATTAACTGCAACAGGAGTGCTGTAAACTAATCCACCACTGAATGGGTTAAAGTAAGCGAAGAAAATGACTAGAAAGCCTCAAAACTTGATTAATATTGATCCTGATATTGATGTAAGAGTTTACTTGGAAACCTTTGAACACACCTTAAGCTCAGTTGGCACTTACCAGATTGAGTGTGTGTGTTTGTTTTACATCTGCTCTTTTTACGCCATTTTATAATGAAAATAGTAAAAATAAGTTATAAAAGTAAATGACCCAATATAAATCTCTCTGAATTATTTTCTAATGAGATTTTATGCAATGATTTTTAAAAACTACATTCATAATGTAGTATAAAGAAGGTATAGTGCCTGAATTAGAGTAAGGAGTAAACCCAGCTAGAAGGTACAATTTTTTACCATGGCTAAACCATGTTGTACAGAGGAAGGGTACATTTAAAATGTGTAGACAGATATAGAGTTGGGTGAATATCCTAGCTCAACTCTTAATCGTACTGTAAAAAAAGCTGCCCAGTATTTGTGTGCTAAATGAAATAGCAGGCAGCATCTTCCTGCATGCACAAAAATGCATTTGCATCCTTTGCACTGTAATATGGTTTGTCCAGGTGCAAATTTACACCCTTTAGTTGAATTTGCTTCTAATTATAAATGAGGCACATTGGGCCTGATGTAGACTTGGACTTGCACTCAGTGGTCATTTAGACATGGCAGTATGGAAAATGTGAATGAATTTGAGAGTTTGAAATTAACTGTATAACCCCCAAAGTCACCACTTAACATTAAGCCCATGAGCCCAAAACCTTAAGCTGTAATAACAATTATTACACGCACTAAAACTACACACATAGTGGGGAAAATAAATTGGCCGAAAATAACATGGCCTGCGCACTATTACCGCTCACACGGTAATTTTAACCCAGATTGCTGCTCGCGGCTCAAGGAGCCGTGAGCAAAACACATCATTAGAAATTACTGTACTAACGGTAATAATGCGCACTATTACCGTAGTAACTGTAATAGTGTGCAGGCCGTGTTACTTTAGGGAGTAACGCAGCCAATTGAATTCCGCCCATAGAATTTAAACACAGAATGGTGACTTTTTCTCAGCACGATGTTCTCCATTATATGCATACTCTGTTTTTCCTTCTTTTCCACCTAGCCTCATGTTTTCTAGCCTTTATATTATAACAATTACACATGTCTTACTTGTCTATTTGCATTATATCTCTCCCCACTGCTTCTACTCCTCATCTACACAGCACTCTTGACTGTTTGCCCCTTTGTCTCCATGATCTTTCATCTGCAGGCTCTTCTCATACACCCACTTCCCTTATGTCTGACTTTCTTGCATCCCTCAAGGCTCCCCTAGTACTCTGCGCACTATATCTTCACATTTTCTCAGCTAGACCTATGTGCCCTTATATCTTACTTTCTGCTACCTCTGTCCCCAAGTGTTGTCTTCAACAACCGCTTGTGTCTTCCTTAGTTTCATAGTACCACTCTTCCAGCAGAGTTGCAGGGACCCACTACTCGTGAGAGCAGATCACACTGCTGTATGGCGAGAGCGCTGGTCCGACTCGTCCCCACCGATAACACAGATGACTAGTAAAAGCCTCGACCCGAGGCACTCAACGTCCTCGTCCCCTCCCTCCCGCGGGACCACTCCCCCTTGCGTTATGCACTGCACACAAATCCCACTCCTGTACCCTGTGATCACCTCACACAAGATAAATAAAAACATCTTCAATGCAGAGCTGGAAACCAGATTCTTGAGAACAGTGCCATTTTGGAAGTGCCGGTATGACATACCATACCAGCACACTTCGAGCACTGCTTGCACTTAAGGAAACTTGTCTACTCTCCCAGAATGTCTGGGAGGCTCCCTAACTCCTGGAAGAGCAGACACCCTCTTGAGGGAGGTGGCAAGCATGACTTTTCCTCAAAAACACAGACGTAATTTGCATCCTAAAAATTAAGCATTGACTTGTGTTGACAGAGCTGCACTAATATGCTTATGGTTGATAGCATAACCAATAGACCTTGGTCTAACCTTAAATTTTATAATAGTAATATAATAAAAGATACCAAACCGACTTGTTGGCAAATAACTCTTATTTATTTAAATAAAACCATGGCTGCTATGGTGGTGGGAGAACAGTGTATTCGACCTTGTCCCTCCAAAACGCACACTGTTTGTTAAACTTAATGGGACAGCCGTCCCCAGGCAATCTTGAACCCGCACACCTCTGAGCTAATCGTAATGCACTGCAAGTCAGCCCAGATGAGCTGTACTTGCACTGAACCAAAGCCGATTCTTCGAAGGGCACGAGTTTCAAACACCTGACTACCCTAAATGTGTGCTTACCCACTTTGGTTATACCGTACAGTGTTCACCTGCCGCGTCAGGTTCCCTCCTGAACCTAGGCCTGCCACCAAACTAAGCCTTATAAATCTCTGCTATAAATATACCTAACCCTTCGTTAGGTGCACCACATCAGGTCTATATAGGACCGAGTTCTGAAATCTAATTCCCGAGTGCTCAATTCTCAGTCCACCAATTGATCTTAGATATTTGGCCACGACTGCATTCACTTTCTTACAGACACAGTTCGCCGTTATTCCGTCTGAAAAAAATCTCCATACTAGATGGGGAACTATGTTGGATCAGTGTGTGAACAATTCAGGCCATGAAGCATACACCCATGCTAGGTCAGACAATTATTGCTAGGCCCAACTCAATAGATTTGGCATTGCCAAAATAATTTTCACCCAGAGGTATAACCAAAATATGGGGAACCCTACTGTCCGCTTTTTCCTGGACACTATTCCTTTAAAACTCGGCCACCTCGTTCCCCTCCCATCTAATCAAGATACTACTACTGGACAGGGGAATGCAACTGTATTACCAGCTGTTCGGTGCAAGGCAGCCCAATGCACAACGAGTGACCCAGGACCCAGATTCTTAGTGGAGATCCATGCACTGTAATGCAGCAAAAAACAACACTGTTAAAGCACCACACAGTAATATAGTAAACCCATAGGCCATTGTACATGGAATGCACTACTCCACTCCAAGGAAAATAAAAAAAGATTGGGGAGATAAGAAGGAAATTGAAAAGAGAATAACAAGAAAATTAAAAAGAAGAAGAAGAGGACGGGAAACACATGCGAAGGTAAAACCATCAAAACCTTGTGGTACCAATAGCCAATCAGGTCCACTATTAGAGGGAAAATCTTTAGAAATCCCTTTGCGCCCCTGCACTCAAGAGCAGCAAGCACCAAAGTCCTGTGTCAACCCATGAATAGGAGTATAAGGAAAGTACAAGATAGAAGATAGGGCCTCACATATCATCGGTATGCATTGGACTTCGGAGGAAGCTGATGACTGGGGAAAAGGAAGCGCTCTGCTAATTAACTGCTTGCACCACTCCTAGGTTGTCACACCAGAAGACAGCCAGTTTACACTGAAATCTATCTGCCTATAGTCCTACTGCAAATATTATATAAAACAGTTGCAACAGGACCACATTAGCCGTCCAAATGGAACGGACCCAAACACCAGACCAGCGTGACATGCACCAGTCACCAGTGAAGTTAACCTCAAACCCCACTGGGCCTGCAGCATCGTTGAATACCTGAATCTCCCAACAGGAAATCAGGGGGTTGGTCTAAACACAGATGAAATCCTGAGAAACAGTTTTCATACCCGCAAGTCTCTCCTAATCCTTTGGGACAGAGGCATACGACTGTGATGCCGGAAGAAACCGGTGATCGCCCTCTCCAGCTTGCGGAAAAAATTTTGCCCATCGGTATAGCCCTACAAGCAACATTAAACAAACCCCACAGAGACTGTGCTTCCTTCAGCCGTATCTTTGGGGACTATAGCGCTGCACAGATCCTTGACAACAATCTCAACCTTATCCGCAGATAACTGACACAGCCCCTTTGAGTGTCATCCCCATTCCCAGATAAGACAGTCGATCCGTGGGACTCTCTGTCTGTCATGGACAACCGGTACCCCAAAGGGTAAAACAGGGCACCAGGGGAATAAGACCTCTCCTCAGGTCCTGGACTGACCTGGGCTTCTCACCAGAAAGTCATCCAAATAGTGAACGACCCCTTGGTGACCCGTTCCAGCTGTCACACACCACTACAGAAAAGTAATGAAACATTCCAAGAAAGAGCAAGAGAAAGCACAGCCCATGGAAGACACTTGTCTACATAGAGCCCATAGTCCAGTTCGGGCTGGTAACAGCCACAGCGAGAATAACACCGATCAGCACCCATGGCCTGGTCAACCGGGTAATCTGCTGGGAAAGATATGTTAGTGTGAATATACCGGGTTTTCTGGCCCAATGCTACCCACTTCACACTGGTTGGCCACCCATGGGTGCCTTCCTATGCCAGGGAAGTCTACCCAGTACCTTCTAGGATTAATATAGTCACTCAGGCAAATGCAGTTACAAAAGTACAACAGTACTTTTATTGTCATACAAACAACACTAGAATATTATGCACACACAGTAAATAAATGTCAGGCAGGTTTAACACATCATCTGTCCCTTACCCCACTAGTTTAAGGAGTTACAGTCACCTGGCTGTCCAGACTTCACGACCCATGGATCTCTCTCAGCTGCATATATAGACTCTAGTAGAGAACAACAACTCAAAACCAGATCTTGCACTCTTCATAAATGACATCCCAGAATGAACACCCCCTCCCCCCTGGAGTGGCTCCTTATATCTCAGGTCTAATTTCCACAGTCTTTACCCTCCCTGGGCCAACCCCTGGGTCTATTCTTCCTAACCATTGATCAGTGCTGGACTAGGGGGGGGGGGGGTTGGAGAGGGGAGTGAAGATGAGCTGTCCTTCCACAGAACCTCCCCTGTTAGATGGCCTGTCTGGACTAGCCTGGTGAGAACAATGGACAAAAATTAGTTTTCCCACTCCAGCATCTTGCAACCTGATCCCTACCCATAATCCCCCTAGCTTCACTTTAAAGACAATGAATGACAACCTTACTGCAAGTCATCAATATACACTACACAATATACATATTTACATTGAGCTAAAATGTCCCCTTAGCCACATGTGATTAGAGAATGCAGTTGTAGTCTGGTGAGCTGGGGAACAAAAGCAAGGGCTATAAAAAGTACTTGCTATAATCCACATTATATGAGAAATAGAATGGTTACAGGGTTATTACTCTCGTTTCATCACAGTTAGCATCATCCTCCTCAAATAAACACAGCAACCTCTGAGTGGGCCCGCTATCACATTGGTATCAGGTGCTGCAGATACCACTATTTCCTTAACTTGCTCACTCCTACCGACATGACCCTTCTTCGGAACAGGGCTGTCGCGGGAGAGTGCCCTCTTTTTCACGTTTGTGTTTGTCAGCGCCCACTGCCCCTGTCAGGCTCACTTGAAGAATAGTGATGGGCCTGATACCCACGGGGCCTAGTACTCCCTGGCGTCTCCATACCCCCTTTGGGCCTAGCACCCCTATTAACCAGCTGTGTGCTGTTAGTACGCCGGAAGAATTGATTGTCTCCTCCAGTCCTGCTATGCATTATGGCAATATCCAACTCATTGGTAGTGGGGAGCTGAGGGAGAGAGGCATACCTGACAGCCCCTCCACGCCCTTTAATCACTCGGGGCATTTAATTGCATAGGTGGCAGCAGGAGACTAAGGGGGAGGGCAACCCCCTCATCTGAGAGCAACCACCCCAGCCGAGGACAACCCCCCAGCCGAGGAAATTGGTGCTTCCTTTTGTCCATTATTTTCATGGGGCCTATTCATTAAATTGGTGTCAGTGTGGCGCTGTGGGGGAGAGTTAACCCCCCCAGTCGAGTAAACTGTAGTCCCACTAGAGAACACGGGGGGAGGGAGCCCCTCTCAAATGTCCAGGAGAAGACCTGCTGCTGTGCTGAGGCAGAGATGCCCGGGCGCACCACTCATTCTACATACTGGAGAGTGCCAGGGGTAAGATCCAGGATGGCCTCAGCCGTTGCGTGACCTCACCACTGGCTTGAGGATGGGGGGTATAGAAGCGCTGCTTCTCACAGAGCGCTGGGCAGAAGACATGGGAGGAGAAACACAGGGAACAAAAATGGACGGGGGGGGCACTTGTTTGCACATTACCACACCTACTCACTTTGTTAAGCCCTAGTAATCCAATAATGGTTATGTACCCAATCCACAGCTTTTATTTTCCCATGGGTTTAATTCATCCCTCAGTTCTAATTATCTACTGTTTTTATTTATTTATTAAACACTTGCTTAGGTCTACATAGGGACTTACACATTTTAAATGAATAATGCAGTAGGAAAATATGGATCTTAAACAAATAAAATGGACTTGCATCCAACGCTACATGAGGCCCATAGTGATTAAGATACGTTTCAGGGTAGCACTATATACATTCAGAATGCTGATTATAATTGGCGGGTGACTTATCAGGCATTTGCAAATGTGTGTAACAAAGAATTTTGCATGTTTATGTACAAGCAGAAATAGCAGCTTTGTTTCTGTTTAACAGCGTTGTGCTGGGATTTTTCTCTGTATTTGCTCCATTTAGGATAATCCCACCCTTGCACCTGCTGTTAACCTATAAAATGATTGAGCAACTTTCCTTTGTGTTTTGTTTGTTTGAGAAGCATGCTCTGGTACCAGTAGCTGATGGGGAGTGCTGGTGCTATGCTGCCATTTGGAGGCTCTTGGGGTACCTCTTGGTAAGTTAGCTCTCAATTTAAAAACACATATATCTATGAACCAAAAATAGGGACTCTCACTGATTAGAGATAGGACCACCCTATTAGCAGAATCACCGCGACGTGGCTGGTGGCTTATCATGCATTTGCAAATGTGTGTATCAAAGAATTCTGCATTTTATGTAGAAGTAGAAATATCAGCTCTGTTACTGGTTAACAATGGTGTGCTGGGGGATTTTTCTCTGATTATAATTGCTGACACAACAAACTGTATTTTAATAGTCTTATTTTGAGCATTATTGTATGCATTATTACATTACTATAATATTCAAATTCAATTTACATAATATTTTAACATGTTGCCAGCATGAGGGGTTCTTCATATGGCCAGTAAGTCTGTTTTGTCTTAACTAATAAGTTATATTCTCCATCATGGGACATTTTTACAATGAGTTTTTTAAAACATGAGTTAGTGTAGCTTTTTTAGATACTAATTAATACATTCTCGCTTAAGTGTAAAGTTGTGTCTTGCCTTTGGCAAATCACACATGCAATATTAAATCAGTACAGTAGAACAGTGTTTTTATAATAATTTATTTCTGTCTGTACCAGCCTCAGCATAAATACCATTTCGTTCCATATCTTAATTTTGACTAACATCTTTCTCACTGTCCTGCTGATTCCTCCTGTTGAATCTGTTCTCTTTACATTTAGACTTTAAGGCTTCTGGCCAAGTGTTTAGGATGCTAAACTTTCACACTGGCCACAGTCAGGCCGTTCCTGCCCCATAGTCCAAACACTAAGTGACAGTGCCAGTGTCAAATTTGGAAGCTCATATAGCCCATACTTGCCAACTTTTCCACGTTGGCTTCAGGGAGATCCCGGGGGTGGTGGGCGTGCGGGGGCGGGGCTTGATGAATCACATCATTTTCAGGTTGCCCTGCTCTCCCGGGAGATCTACCAGAAATGCGGGAGTCTCCTGGACATTTCGGGAGAGTAGGCAACTATGAATTAGAGAAAAGCAGCTAATGACTAGAGACTAAAGTGTACTTTACATTTCTGTCTCCATTAATGAAGTCATGTTGTCTTACCTGTCAGTTTTTGGTTAAATCTTGGTCTCCATGAAAATGGCCACCTCCATAGGCATCAATATATGGACATAGGACACAATTTCTGAACTGTGTCATCATGCCACAGATGGCGAAGTCAACCACGTCTTGTACTGGCTCAGCATCAGGGAGAATGTCAGACTGTTCAGGGAGTGAGGGAGATCACCCCTATTTCAGGGAGTCTCCCTGACATTCAGGGAGAGTTGGCAACTATGATATAACAGCTACAACTCATCCAATTTCACTGGGGCCTGTTGGTGGGGTTGAAAGATGACATATAAAGCTGCATGATTGAAAGTGTAGGCTGAGGCATTGTTTACACAACCTCTGAAAACTTGTGAAAGTTATGTACTTTTGCTAGGAGAAAAATGTTCTGTGTCCCCCGCAATGTGCCCTAAATGCGCCTTATTTACCCTTTGAGTGTCATTTAAATAAACATGAAAACTTATTGTTGCATGTTGGTGCATAACTAGGTTCATTCATGTACCCAGCCTAAAGTCAGCAAAGAACACCTCAATTCAGCAAAGAACACCTCAAATCTCGAAGCTTCTGCTGTCAGAAAATAATACATTTTTCATCCTGAAATCCTCTCCTGCAAACCCATGTTCTTATTCCTAAAAATGGGTGTATTCACTCAAAAATAGGTGCATGACATCAGAACAGCCATTTGCCTTGTGTGTACACACTTGTGCACTTTTGGAAATGACCCCTGTTCAGTCAGGAGTGTAATTAAAAAATGTTCAGCAAAATATTTGCCTCAATTGACATTTACCTGCAAAATGTTGCATGTTTTACAGGTAGAATTTGGTATTACATGTTTCCAGTTCTATGCCACCAACAGAACATAGAAGAATTAATTCACTATCATCATTCCATTTGTATTCATATGTGATAAAATGTGAACTTACAAATACAGAGGTAAATGACATTCAGAGGACTGGAGGAGGAAAAGTGTAACTAGATGTTATCAATGGAACATAGCACTTCTGCAAAACTCAATTTGCGTGAAATTTTGCTGCATTTTAATTTATCTTTACTCCATGATAAATTGTTTTATGGATTCCCATATGCCATTCCTTTCCATAACTTTGCTCATGCATGACAGTTGCACATCCAAAACTGTTTCAGTTACTAGCTAGATATAAGCACAGCAGTTACATATGAACTAAAGGACCATGATGTACAAGAGGAACCAGGGCCACACCACATAACTACTGACTTTAAAACGTAAACTTTTTTTTCATTGCAGAGTGAATTTGGGTAATGGGACTGGGTATCCTATGTAAACAAATCTATATACAAATGTATTTTCACATTCCCACCACACTGTGACTATCTAGGTCAGCATATGGCACTCTCTGCTCTGTGACTGATTTTCACAATGTTATTCTGCTCTGGTACTGATTTTCACATTGCTATCACAGCAGAATAATTCTGATTTATATATAGATGTATTACTATATAATATGGTATTATTATTTACTTACAACTTGTACTATATATTGTGTTTATGACTAATATTCATTTGATATTCATAGCAAGCTAATATTGTTTTACATCAATGCGGTACACCATTGGAGTCAGTCTACAGGGGATAATTTTTACTATTGTAATCCATATATATAAGCATGAATACATCTTCATTTTGGGGTATAGGAAACAAAAAACTAGTGAAGCTTAGTTAAAAACTGTACAGATAATTGTGTATTGAGGTATGGAGAACCTGGAATAAGATATGGATTAATTTAAAAAAAATTCACTCCACAAAATTAAAAAAATATGTTTTATTAAACACCAAAGCATATAAAGGCAACATATAAACTCAGAAACAAAATGTAAAAACTTTAACTGTCAACCCCCTCAGTTTTTAAATAAAAAGAAATAAAATGACAATGACAAATATTATTTCCACATATTGTACAATACATAGATCTTAATCACAAAGAAATGTAATTCACAGTCAAATTAATTGTTTGGCTATGAATTTTTACTGTGTGAATACCACAGTAATCATTCACACACATAAATCACATATCATAATTATTGTGTACAATTCCATCCACAAAAAAATATCGGGGTTGATGCTGTGCTCGTACTTACTTTTTCTTTTTTTTTTCTCTAAAATTGTAAATAAAACTAGCATATTGACACCCATATGCTGAGTCCAGCTCTGCACCAATAGCATTTGCAGCAGGTTGTTTTTTGTCAGACATACAGCACATCAGCTATACTTACATCTAACCAGGTCATAAGCATAAGAAAAGTTTTTAACATTTGAGCTCAATACAACCCTCTTAAATACAACAAGTATAATTTAATCTCCCTTCTTGAGTGTAAGTAGCAAATAAATTTATAACAAAATATGCTCATAAACTTATATAATATAGGCACAATGAAAGAAGATAGCACTCACTGGTGAATCCACAATAAGTTAGAAGCAACGAGCTAGTGATGGAGTGTGTAATCATCATCAGTGTGTATTTGTACCAGCCATAGGCACTCGCGAGAGATACGGCTACTGTGCATATCCATTATTATTATTATTATTATTATCATAGATTTGTAAGGCGCCACAGTGCTCTGCAGCACCGTACAGTATGAAGACAAGGACATAGTAGGGATACATAAAACAGAACATACGTAAAACAAAAACAGAAAAGCGGACAAAATGAATGGAGACATGAATACAAAGGGTGTGGAGGACCCTGCTCATTAGAGAGGTTACATTCTAAAGGGAAGAGGGCACAGCTGAAACAAGAGAAGCGAGTGTGGCTTAGAGTAGATATTGAGATATTTGTGAGGGTGCTTTTAGTGTGAACAGTGTTATCAAGGATAAGGTCATCTCTAAAAAAGAGATGGGTTCTAAAGATTTGAAGGCTGTGGGAAAGTCTGATTGAGCATGGTAGAAAATTCCATAAGTGTGGAGCAGCATTGGAGAAGTTATGTAGGTGGGAGTGAGAGGTGCTTATCAGAGACTAGACAAGGTGCAGGTCAGAGGTAGATCTAAGAGGGAGGGAGGGAGAGTATTTTAATATAAGATTTGAGATGTATGCAGGGGTGTTGTTGTTGAGGGCTTTGTAGGTAAGGTGTGCAATTTAAATTTGATTCTGTAGGACACAGGGAGCCAGCATAGGAATTTCTAAAGTGGTGCAGCAGATGTAGACTAGTGAGAGGAAGATCAGTCTTGCAACAGCTTTTAGGATAGATTGAAGTGTGGATAAATAGGTGTCAGGAATGCCAGATAGCAGGAGGTTGCAAGACTGGACATGATGAGAGAATGGATAAGAGTTTTGGCATTTCTCCATGTGGGTCTGTTTCATTTGCCATTACGGAAGCACACCTTTACTATTCTCAGACTGCGTGTGACTGCCCCTTAACTCCCCCATTCCACCTCTCTACTCGTAAGGAGGCGCAAGTGTCAGATGCAACCAACCATACTGAAGTAGGCATATGCTTTTTCGTGGACATGTATTGTACAAATTTGCATATTTTATGCTAAAAAAAAAACCTCAACATGGGCCCCATTTTGTCTTTAATAGACTGTAAATTATAAATACAAAAACCTAAATGTTCAAATATAGAAGTATATTAAACTAGTGTACTACACTGAACACAGTTTAGTAAAAATGTTGTTTAATTTAGTTTTAATGGCAGAAACGGGAGATGGGTGCTTCCCCTAAAAATAAAACCAGGTTACAAATACATATGTTGCATTCTTTGTAGTTACACCCCTAGGATTAGAAACGCCCTAAGCAATGCTTAATGATTTAAATGACAGAAGACAATAAGGCACTGATTTAAAGTTGGAAACAACATGAGTGCAACATAATTATGTTCCTCACATAATATTTGCCGTACTGTAGAACTTGCTCCAGAATTTAAGATTTCTCATATCCTACACGTGAGGCCTTTTGAGAGGTTTAAACGGTCTCTGGTGTTTATGTGCAAGTAGAATGCTATGAATTTGACACGCAGTTTAGCTATGCTCTTTTAGATGTGTCAGTGTTTTGGGTTATATGCTGTGGTCAAAGTGGGCGTTATATGTGGTATGCCATACCGCCGTTTCTACCACTGCTTTGATTCTGTGGGATGCCAGAGAGTAATCATTAATTTTGCCCATGGTGCTCTGTGTAATCAGGGCAATTTGAGTCCATACTGAGTTGCTTGTGACTGACTGTGGAG
This sequence comes from Mixophyes fleayi, assembly GCF_038048845.1. NCBI lineage: Eukaryota > Metazoa > Chordata > Amphibia > Anura > Limnodynastidae > Mixophyes > Mixophyes fleayi. The sequence continues at coordinate 275,150,671 of NC_134403.1, forward strand.
GAAGTTTTCAGGCAGCGTACACAACGTGAACTGGAAACTGTACCAAACTAGGAAATTCCTATATTTCTGTTGTTGCTAGCTAGTGAAACCTCTTTCTGCTCAATCTGGATCAGAGCGGGGTAAATAAACTAGCACCATAGCTTTACAATAACACATATCTCTTGTGTTTCTTTCTAAGGCTAGGTACACACTGAAGAATTTTCCAGTTGACGTTTTATTATCTACAACGATTTTACTAATGAGTAAAGATCCGATAGTTCTGGCAATTTATGCGTACGCACTAGACATGTTTTACATGATTAACAAAAGACGGACTATCCGGGCAGTGACGTTTCACAGTCCTATTGTCGTGTTAAAAGATTTGGATTTCGTATACACTGACACAAAATATGTGGTCCCTGTAGCGATATCCAAAAGAAATTTAAATAATGGGCTGAGCATGTTCGTTAAGGACCAATGCCAAGCTTTGGATGGAGTGGCATAAAGCACACTGACACATGACTGTGGAGCAGTGGAAACATGTTCTGTGGAATGATGAATCACACTTCTCTATTTGGCTGTCAGATGAGTGAGTCTGGGTTTGGCAGATGCTGGGAGAACGTTACCTGCCTGACTGCATTATGCATACTGTGAAGTTTGGCGGAGAAGGGATAATGGTATGGGGCTGTTTTTCAGGGTTTGGGCTAAGCCCCTTTTCTCCAGTGAAGGGCAAGCTTAATGCTTCAACATGCCAAGTCATTTTGGACAATGGTATGGTTCCTATGCTTTGGGATGAACTGGAAAAAAGATTGTGAGCCAGGGCTTTTTGTCCATCAGTGCCTGACCTCATAAATACTCTACAGAATGGATGGGCACAAATTCCCACAGAAACACTCCAACATTTTGTGGAAAGCCTTCCAAGAAGAGTTGAAGCTGTTATCGCTGCAGAGGGGGACCAACTCCATAATAAAGTGTATGTATTTGAATAAAATGTCTTTACAGTCCCTATTGGTGTAATGGTCAAGCGTCCAAAAACTTTTGTCCATATAGTGTACATAGAAAACAAAGCTATGTGCTATTCGTGTAGACTGTACTGACAAAGGTGTATAATTAAACAAGCAGATATGCTTTACACTAAGGGTGTGCACCGGCCACTTTTAGTGTTTTGGGTTTTGGGTTCTGATTAGCTTGAGGTTTTGGGCTCTGTTTTGTTTTGCCAAAAGATCCGACGAAAGGTTTTGGTTCTGATTTATTTTTAAAAAAGCATAAAAAGTGCTAAAAACCAGTTTTGTGGTTTTTTTTCACCCCTACGCTATTATTAACCTCAATAACATTCAATAACAATCATTTCCACTAATTTCCAGTCTATTCTGAACACCTCACAATATTGTTTTTAGGCCAAAAGTTTGCACCGAGGTAGCTTGAGCACATAATGCCAAAAAAAGAGGTACAAGATGGAATTGTTCTGGGCCCTCCCTCCCACCCCTCGCGAGATTCGACACGAGACTTGGACGACAGAGCCTCGTTTTCAATTTTTTGCCCCGCCGGAAATATCCGAACAGTGCTCGGATCCCGTTCGGATCCTCACTGTTCGGGTGGGCTCGGATTAGCGGAATCCGAGCCCGCTCATCTCTACTTTACACATCAATACACTGTGCACCGGCCACTTTTAGTGTTTTGGGTTTTGGGTTTTGAGTTCTGATTGGTTTTGCCAAAACACCCCACTCAAGGTTTTGGTTCTGATTTAGGGTTTTGGGTTCTGATTTTTTTTAAAAAAAGCATAAAAAGTGCTAAAAAACAGGTTTTTTTTTTTTTTTCACTCCTACGCTATTATTAACCTCAATAACATTCAATAACAATCATTTCCACTAATTTCCAGTCTATTCTGAACACCTCACACCTCACAATATTGTTTTTAGGCCAAAAGGTTGCACCGAGGTAGCTGGATGTCTAAGCTAAGCGACACAAGTGGGCGGCACAAACACGTGGCCCATCTTGTAGTGGCACTGCAGTGGCAGACAGGATGGCAGTTTGAAAAACTAGGCCCCAAAGAGCACATAATGCCAAAAAAAGAGGTGCACCCACCCACCCTTATGTTGTTGAAATAGGACATGCGCACTTTAACAAACCAATCATTTCAGCCACAGGGCCTACAAAACTGTGGCTGAAATGATTGGTTTGTTTGGACCCCCACAAAATGAGCTGGCAAAGAAAAAAAAGAGGTGCAAGATGGAATTGTCCTTGGGCCCTCCCACCCACCCTTTAGTTTTTGGAAAAAGGACATTCACACTTTAACAAACCAATCATTTCAGCGACAGGGTAATTTTTGTGCTCCATTATATGCAGCACAAGAGAGCGTACCCCTAAACCACACACACCCGGCAAAAGCTTTAAAAATTATATGCGGCACAGGACAGTACCACTGGACTGGAGTTATACAGCAGTACAAATGCCTTTATACTGCAGGAACAGTGAACGTAGTTAAATATTGCAGTACTAATATTTCTGGACTGCAGGAACAGTGAACATAGTTTAATATTGCAGTACTAATATTTCTGGACTGCAGGAACAGTGAATGTAGTTTAATATTGCAGTAGAAATTCCTTTTTACTGCAGGAACAGTGAACGTAGTTAGATATTGCAGTAGAATTTTTTTTTTACTTTTTTTATAATTCTTTTATAATTTTTTTTTATAATTTTTTTTTTTGTAATTTTTTTATAATTTTTTTATAATTTTTTTATAACAATGGACTTAGCAGGACAGAGCACAAGACACAGCACCACTGGACTCAGCAGGACAGAGCACAGGACACAGCACCACTGGACTCAGCAGGACAGAGCACTGGACAAAGCACCACTGGACTCAGCAGGACAGAGCACAGGACAAAGCACCACTGGGCTCAGCAGGACAGAGCACTGGACTCAGCAGGACAGAGCACAGGACACAGCACCACTAAAAAACCCAACCTCCCGCTTCCCTGATCAATGCCCGACTGAAGATGACGGCGGCAAGCGGGGAATTTATACAATCCGAGTCTCGCGAGATCCGACGGCGGGATTTGGAGTCAGAGCCTCGCTTTCAGTGTTTCTCCCCACGGGAAATACCCCAACAGTGCTCGGATCGCCCTCGGATCCGCACTGTTCGGGTGGGCTCGGATTGCGATAATCTGAGCCTGCTCATGTCTGCAATACAGTAGACAGCTAATTACCAATTGAGTAATGTGTGGACACCACGTGGGAGAGATCAAGCCATCCATCACAAATTTACATACACACGCACTTAAAGGAGTTGCTTTATCTTTTTTTAAATGGTATGCTGAGGATTCAATACTTAAAATAGCAATCAATTGGAAGATATTGAACCATTCACTGAATTCTCTAAATGAAACATTAGCATCTACAATGAAATCTCATGTGGAAGATTATTTGACTTTCTAACAGTGAGACTGTTTAATAGACTTCCTTTATTTCATTCAGATTATATGGTATAGCGCCATTTTATACCTTTTTTTGTGTGTGTCTATAACATGTATTTGTCTCTAGTGTTGAAAAAGACATATGTGAAAACAAATTGTGCAGAGGGACATTTGATTTTACTCAAAAGAACATCTCTTACATTCAACTCTAAATCACATCTAATTCACCCCTAAGTGAGCTGATAGTTACATGACCTCAATTGCCATTGTTTCTAATTATTGCCATTAATAGCATAAAATAATGGATAAAAGCCTTGATGTCAAAAATCAAATATAGTGTGCGTCCATTTTCCTCACAAGTCATTCAATGGTAATCACTCAGAGTTAGTAGACATGTCATCTTGAATGATATGCTGCCAATTTCCTGTATTCCACAGGCAGTAAGCAGCAATTGGTAGATGGTAGGTCTACTTACCATGAGTGATATATCATTTTTGGTTAGAGTATATTCTGCTATACGCTAGAGTCACTCACATGTTATTACTCAATGTTTTGAATTTTACATCATATACTTTTAATTATGTATATTCAGACTTAAGGATATTCATTTAGCAAGGAGTAAAATGCATCTACTTTATTGGATCATTTTTAAGTAAAAATCACTATAAGAACGGGATTTGAATATAAAAATAGGAGGCCCATGGTGCCCATACTTTGTTAAACGATTTAGATGTATTGTAAATAATACTAGTCATGTATTACATTTTGTACGTGTACCAGATTCTACCAATGATCGTCTGTAGTGCTCGTACATTGGGTTGCTTCCAATAAGGGGCTTTTTGACATAGGGCAGCACAGTGTCATAGTGGTTAGCACTTCTGCCTTACAGCACTGGGGTCATAAATTCAAATCCCGACCATGGCCTTATCTGTGAGGAGTTTGTATGTTCTCCCTGTGTTTGCGTGGGTTTCCTTCGGGTGATCCGGTTTCCTCCCACACTCCAAAAAACATACTGGTAGGTTAATTGGCTGCTTACAAAATTGACCCTAGTCTGTCTGTCTTCATCTGTGTGTGTGTGTGTGTGTGTGTGTGTGTGTGTATCTTAGGGATTTAGACTGTAAGCCCCAATGGGACAGGGACTGATGTGAGTGAGTTCTCTGTACAGCGCTGTGGAATTAGTGGCACTATATAAATAAATGATGATGATGATAGGGCAGCGTAGTCTATGGGCTAGATTTACTAAACTGCGGGTTTGGAAAAGTAGACATGCTGCCTATAGCAACCAATCAGATTCTAGCTTTCATTTATTTAGTGCATTCTACAAAATGACAGCTAAAATCTGATTGATTGCCATAGGTAACATCTCCACTTTTGCAAACCCGCAGTTTAGTAAATATACCCCTATGTGTCTAAACATCTTCATTTGGAAAAACTTTATTTTAAACTGCATTAGAAAAAAAGAGAACAGTAGTACAAATAAGTGTTACCTTAGAAATGTCACATCACATCGCATAGCAAATATAATCCGAGTAACACATATGTTTAGCTCTCTAATCGACCAAATAGAGGAACCGTACATGCTATGTGAAATAAAATAAAAAAATAAACGTGAAATCATGATAAGGTTGTTTGCTTTGTCATTTTTCAGGGATGGCCTTAAGAAAGGAAAAGTAAGTAGGGAGGGGAAGAAGGGGGGAAGAGGAGAGAGGACCAAAAAAGTACAAAGAAATCTGGTCCACCTATCTCACCTCTACTTCATTCGGTTCCCAAAGTGCGGGAGTTGGAGAAACAAAACTACAGCTCCCAGGTCTGGAGGAATTTGAGTGTATTATTGAGTGAGCAGGTGATATATTCCATAGTGGATATATGTCCTATTCTATTTAACAATGCAGCTCTCATGTGGGAAAGAGGAAGTTTTCAATGTCTCGCAATCAGGAGATTGGAGGCCTGACAGATGTCTAAAATCTGTCACGGTTAGTAATACCGTAGGAGCCACTGGCTGGTATTTTCGCAACTGAAAAGGGAGGCGTGAAGTCTAATGCACCCCCTGTCTTCGGCAGGGTCCCCTTGTGGTGAAACAAGGTATTAATATCACCCCAACCAGCCTGTACCTCGTTTCTCACAAGTGGACTATAAAAACATATACTTTTTCTAGCCCTCTAGTTCCCCATAATAGTCATATTTAAACTTGTATATATTCTATTTGTAAGTAGTTAAAATATGTGCCAGCATGGTTTTCTTATCCTGCAGACTAGTCCATTGTTTCAGCCTAGGCAAAAGGATTATTGTCCACTAGTCCTCTATGAATATATATCACACCAGGAGGTCTCATGTTTTAAGATAGGGAAAAGGTCCACAGATAGAGCTCTATGTTTAATTACAGAGAACTGCTTTCTGTATTTAAATGTAATGTCTCTGGATTGTGATCTCTTCTGTTTAAACAAACTCTGCTATATAGCCACAGAACAGTACCTATTCTTACTTATATCAAAGTGGCTTATCTGCTATCCCTTTGTCTGTATATTTACCTGTGAAAAGGAAAACACAGAAAAGGACCAATCAGGCAGGTCCTGAAACTGCTGAGAAGGTATTTTATGGTTTTAAAATGAGCACCAGAGAACAGCAAATTGGCATTCACTACCCAGTGATAGTTGAAGTCAGGCTGACGCTGAGGCTCCGGTCTCTGCCATGACAATAAAGGACAATTGGTACCTGGAATACTGCTTTTGCCCTCATCTACCTCTCCAGGTATTGGTGAGCTGTGTGTCCACCAAAGCGGAGTGACAGTGACTCAGGACCACTGCCTTGCTGGTGGCCTCAATAGAGAGAGGGGAGAAACTTGGATGGATAGACAGCAGCCCCTGAGAGTGCCTAGGATACTGGTGAGGTGTTTTCATTATACCCTGTATGTTGTCTGTACTATACTATAATGTTATATTTTGCAGGTTATTATTTAAATATGTTTATTGCTGTTTGGTGCTACCATTTTCTTAAATAAACTTATTTATTATATTTTGGATATTTGCTTGGGTAATTTTGTACCTTGTTATAGGTACCGGGTAGGCCAGCTGTGCTGCACAGAGAAATACATTAAACCCGGTATCTTCACAAACCCGCATGGAGCTAAGGAATTCGCTGCGTGTGATGCACAAGTCCACAGTTTTCCAAGTTAGTCACCAGCGCAGTGAAAGTAGGACAGGAATGGCCAAGCCAAACAGTAGCGCAGTACACAGGGATAATCAGAAGAGGCATCAGGAACAAGCAGAAGGTCAATATCAAGTGAGCTATGCAGAACCAAATCGAAATCCAGAGCAATGAGGAAAGGAACTAGCCAGAAGTCAGTATACACAGGAGACAGGAGTAATCAGGAAGTGCTGGAGCTGGTGTGAACCAATTCTCTGGCACCCTAACGGTGCCAGAATGTCCCCTATATAGGGAGGAGAATAATCTGATTCGGGGGTCAGAACACAGCTGACTGCTGACAGGAAGCCCAAGAAGTGTGTCCTATTGCCTAGCAGTATGATGCAATCATCTCTGCGCATGTGCGCGCAGTGTGGCATCTCAGGACCAGGCGCAAGGCAGGTGACCGTTCCCTGCTCCTAGCAGGAGTGCAGGGATGGATCCTAACAATATTAATTTATCCATCATTTGCTCAGGAAGGGGTTGGGGCTGTTAAACAACAGTGCCAAGTGGTCCCTGGGTACCTGAATCTTATTTGTTCAATTAGGTCTATACTTATAGACTAGAATTGCTGGATGATGGGACACTCCCACCAAATGTGGAGAAACGTGTCAATGACACCATACTCTCTCCAGCACCTGTTGAAGGTGAGAGGCTAGATGCAACTGATTGTTTCGGGAACCATTTACTGTCGCGTGTATATCATGTAAAACTTTTTTTTTGACACTAACGTTTATAGATGCTTACCAATGCATTCTCTTATGGTGGACCATCGCTCAATGTCCAAAGATACCCCCCAGGTCCATCTCCCAGGCCGCCTTGTGAGGCTCCAATGGGGAAACTTCCTTAACAACTACTGAATGGTAGATCAATGAGATAGCACCACCAAGTCCCACTAAGTAAATGCAATTTCATGCAAAAGGGAAGAATTTACACAGTGATTTGGAGCATGTTTGGGATTGGATAAAGCCACGTGTTTGCAAGTACTGGAAATGAAGTGTCAAAGGGAGATGGTAATTCTCCTGAATATCTGCAAATGAAGCAGGGGCGAATTTGCCCATAGCGTCTATAAATCTATTGCAGTTTCTATGTTTCCAGGGTTCCTCTATCTGGTCCGAGTAACCAGGGGGGGAAGTGGATGCTTCCATATTCGGGATAATGGGGATGGATAGGAAGCCAATTAAAACTGAACATTCACTATCCCATATAGAAATGGTAAAAGCAATTGCAGGACAAGCATAAGCCAGAGGCAGGCCTGTTGATCCTAGTCAACCATGGGAGCTAAATCACAGGTAAATCTCAATGTCCATCCATTTTGTAAGTCCCAGATTGATATACCAAGACATAGCATGATTAAATTGAGCAGCAAAGTAAGAATTCACAGGCAGTGGTAGTCTGAGACCTCCCGTTAGTGGAGATTTGGCCAGTATGGCTCTGTTTAACCCTCTGTGTTTTCTGCCTCCTCAAGTGAACTTGCTGCAGTACGTATGGAGTGTCAGTAGAGTGGTGAGGGGGGCCTGTACAGGAAGAGTCTGGAAAAGATAAAGTAATCATGGTAGGATGTTCATGTTGAAGGCATCCATGAGATGTTCAAATGTTTACAATTAGCAATATCTTGCGTGATTTTATGAATCAACAGCAGGTAGTTGAACTGATACAACTGATACAACTGGGAGTAGATTTTAGACACCCCAAGATATCAGAGTGCCCAAGGGTGTGGCTGAAATTAAAACAAGGATTCCAGACCCTCCCTGCTTCTATAGGGGACATTGACACCTCTGCTCCACTTCCTTTATCAGTTGGAGTACCACAAGGCTCAGTCATAGGTCCTCTGCTATTCTCTATCTACACCACTTCTCTTGAAAAACTAATAAGCTCCTTTGGATTTCAATATCATCTCTATGCGGATGATACACAAATCTATCTATCCTCTGCTGATCTCTCACCATCTGTGTTGTCTTGTGTTACTGACTGTATTTCTGCCATTTCATCTTTGATGTCTTCTCGCCAACTTAAACTCATTCTTTCAAAAACTGAATTAATAATATTCCCACCCAAAAACAGAAGCTTCGTGCCTGAAATTTCTATTTCTGTTGATAACATGACCATAAATCTCACCCGCAAGCTCGCTGCCTAAGTGTAATCCTTGACTCGCAACTATCCTTTGTACCCCACATTGACTCTATATCTAAATCATGTTACATACATCTAAAGAACATTTCCAGAATACGCACATATCTCACATAAGACACTGGAAAAACCTTAATTCATGCACTCATCATCTCCTGCATCGACTATTGTAATTCCCTCCTTACTGGTCTTCCCAAAATCAAACTTGAACCCCGACAATCTATTTTGCATGCTGCGGCTAGATTGATAATCCTTGCAAACTGTTCCTTCTCTGCTCTACATTGGTTGCCTGTATTTCAATGAATCCAATATAAAATTCTTCTACTAATATACAAGGCCGTCAACAAAATTACACCGACATACATCTCCTCACTTGTCTCAAAATATGTCCCAACTCGACACCTCCGTTCTGCACAGGATCTGGGTCTCTCTTCCACTCTCATTGCATCCCCTCATTCCCGGTAACAGGACCTTTTTCGGGCTGCACCCTCTTTGTGGAATTCCCTCCCTCGCACAATAAGACTTTGCTCTAGTCTTCAAACCTTCAAGTGTTTTTGAAAACCCACTTCTTCAGACAAGCTTATGAAATTCCTCAACTAGCATCTTAATCTCCCTAGGTTATTCTATTTTTCACCCTCTACACAGCTAACACAAGACAACAACCCTCTCACCAACATAGTTGTGTGACTGCTCATACAGCCCACTAAATACTTTTTACCTTTGCATTCTAGCTGGTCCAATGTGCAATATGATGTTTTAAACTCCCATTGTCCCATAGATTGTAAGCTTGTGAGCAGGGCCCTCTTACCTCTCTGTCTGTCTGTATTACCCAATATTGTTTCATTAATGTTTGTCCCCAATTGTAAAGCGCTACGTAATCTGCTGGTGCTTTATAAATAAATGATGATGATGATGATGATGGAAGATTAGCAGCAATAATAAACATTTTTGATCTTATCAAATATGGGTGAAATAGGTTCTCCTTTAGGATGTGATTAAGGAGCTAAGCAAAAAGGGGGGCCTTTGGGGGCCAAAGTTCTCACCCATAAAAGAAATGGCCGTCTGGCTAATTTTAGGAATATTAGAAGTTGCCAAGTAATGTTGTGCGTCCGTCCTATACAATTGAGTGTCTTGCATGTCTCTAGGATTCTATAATTTGTCATAATAGGATTTAAAACATTTATTAATCTCACTATGGTTGTATGTCAGGGAACACTTGTCATCTCAGTTTACAAGGATAGTTTTCAATGCTTTCTTGGCTCTTATATTATTCACCAGGAGAGAGTCTGCTTTATTCCATTTCTCATAAAATTTTTGTTCTAGCCAATGCAAGCTCCTTTCCGTTTTTTCTGCCAATAAGTTGAGTAGTTCCCTCCTAAGCATACGCAGCTCTTTAAGAACTGCCTTGACTCGGGATTGTTTATGGATTTGTTACAATGTATGAATTTGGGATGCAAGAACATTTATATTTTCAGTCTGTTGCTTTTTATGGTGGGTAGCAAATTTAATAATCTCACACCTTTATACAGTCTTATGGGCCTCCCTAAATGTGAATAAGTTAACTTCATCCGACCTATTAATGTAAAAATATTCTGACATTTTGGATATAAGCTGTTCTTTAAATTGAGGAACCTTTAGGAGGGTCTCATTGAGTCTCCAAAATGTTCTTCATCTAGAGGAGGTATAGAGAGCCAAACAAACCTATGGCTGAATGATCAGACCATGGTTCAAAAAAATAGAAGCTGACTTTAAGGAAGGTAGAAGAGATGCATATCATAATAAAAGATCTATCCTGGAAATGGAGCCATGGGGGGAATAGAATGTAAAGTCTTTAGCAGTAGGGTGTACAATTCTCCAGGTGTCAAATAGACCTGCCTCGATCATGTTTTTAAGTAGAGACTTGGAGCTTCCAAAGGCGCTGAACCTGATCTATCCAGAGACTTTGATAAAATCGTGTTGAAATCACCCCCTACTAAAACTTTACCGGACTGATGATTATATAGCTTGTGAAAAAAATTCAGAAAAAGAAGTGTGACTTCACTATATGTGATTATAAGGAAGCGTCCATATGAATCCAGTATAGTCCCCAACACCACCATTGGAACAGAGCCTCATATCAGTATAGCTACTCCATTGTGCTTGATATTGTGGTTGGAGTAAAGGACCATAGAAGACCTCCTTGAGGACAGATAGGGATGGTTCTCACATTTAAAATGAGTTTACTGCAGGAAAATCACATCAGCAGGAAGTTTATTAACATAGGCATGAAGTAAATACATTTTCTAAGGGGTGTTTAGACCCTTAGCATTAATCAATAGAAACTTGAGTGGCATGGTACAGTATAACAGACGGATAAACCAACTAGATCACATGGCAGGACAATTAGCGGAAATGGAAACTTGAAAAATTCGAAGAGAGAAATAGACAAATAGAGGTGTGATATACGGGGTCAGTGGGAGATGGAAAAAATTAGAGGGAAGGATGAGGTGGGAAGGGTGGCTAGGAAAAAGGGTGGGTTGAGTAAAAAGCTTAGGGTACCCTAGTCTGGATGTCCTGTAACTCTGTAGGAGCCCCTAAAAAAAGGAGTGGGAAGGGGCTCCTAGTCGTTATTAATAAAATGCCCAGGGGGCAAAATATGTAAGCAACAAAAAGAAAACAAAATAGAAAACCTTATGATGGGAACCTTGTAAGATGTTATTGATGGCCGCCTCCAAAGCATATAGTACGAAATAGAGTAAGTAGTGCAAGAACATATGTTTACAAACTAAAACAATACAAATCCTGTATGAGAATCGTTAACATTACAGTGAGCAAAGCAATAACTGTGGTACTGACAGTGACAAACCAGTGAAACAATTAGTAAAACATAACTGTAAAAATAAACGGTGTCAGTGTAGACCTATCCTTAGCGTGGAGGAGGTTCAGGCACATAGATGCATGAGCTCATGTTCACTCTACCTGTAGACAATAAGAGAGAAGACAAAAAAGCCAAAGACTAGCATAGGAAAATAGCAAAACAAGCAAAAAATCAACCCGTCATTGGAGAGGCTGGAATCCAGGTGTTGTGTCAGGTCTGGAAGCATCTGAGCTAGGAGGAAGATTCAATTTGCGCAGAAGACATCGTCCATTCTCCATACTTCTGACTGAGTGCTGCCTGCCCTCAATGTCCACAATCAAACAGAACAGGAACTCCCATCTGTACTTTTATACATGGTCACAAAGTATAAGACTGACCTCTTTTAAATCTCGTTGTTTTGCTATAATACTTGAGGTCAAGTGCTGAATTACCAAGAGTCTAGAGCTCTCAAAAGAAATAAAGTTGGAGTTCCTAAATGCAGATATAATCTGATCCTTGATTTTAAAGGAAAGCAATTTCAATATAATGTTCATTGCAGGATCAGAGTCCTTTGGTTTAGGTCTGAGCACCCAGTGGGCTCTTTTGATGACAATTTGTGAAGCGGAAATAGATAGTACTAGTTTCAGAAAAAGCCACAATAAAACCAGTTCCAAATTTATAAGTTCAATAGATGTATGCATAGGAAGATTGTTTCTGGAAGTCACTGGTGAAGGATCTCTTTATTTCCATTTCAAGGGACTGTAGTTCCATAATATCTTTTTTAGAAGTTGGCATCTTCTCAATGTCAGTGTCTACATATTGCAAACAGGAGAGGGGGGGGGCGTGAGGAGGGCCTCATGATGTCTGTTAGATGCATGTTTGTTTAGAGGCCAATAAGCCCACCTAAAGGGGTCAAAAATCTCTCACCAGGGACTGAACTGCAGCCGATGATAGGGCCCCTGGACCAGGTATAGCTTTGGTCCCTTCAAGTACAGTATGCATGTGTACTTCTGAATACTGACCAAAATCTGCACCTGTCCGGTCTATAGTGAACCACATGGTTTATCCACTGGGGAAGTCAGGCTGCAAACTGGAAACGCACATGGCGATGCCAGAGAGTAGGTGCAGGGGCCACATATACCACTACTGGAACAAGCGCTGGTAAGTTCGGGGACTGCAACAGAGGCAGGTGCCAACGCTCCAGAATGTGTGAAAGAGCAGGCCGTGGCTGGGGTATTCTTGTGGGCAGCGGGTAGTGCAGGCAACACTGGCCTCCAGCCTATGGTGATAAAACAAAAGGAGGTTAGACTCCTTAGCAGGACAAAGCAGAATTGGGACACTCACTGATATTGATCAGGCTCCAGGATTGGGCTGGTCCAGGTATAGTAGAGAGGCCCTGGAGGCCTTAAGGCCATAGAGATAAAGGCAGGCTGGGTGATCTGGAATCTAAGTCTGTCATCACTTGTGCAGGTGTTATGCACCAGACAGCTCACAGTGGTGCCATTATGGCAGTGGAACCATGTAGGGCATACTGGCCTAAGTTTGCTGAGTGTGCCATGTCAGTGAAGGCAGAACCAAGGTGTTCTGAGGTAGAGCTCTAGTAAGCTGTGACCGTTTGAAATGACTGTCAAGACGCCCCTTCTATTGTATCCATTTTAACTAATGCAGTGTTTGCTTTTTGCTGTTCCCCATGAATAGTATTGTAATATGAACTTGCAGAATTGCCCCGCTCCTTTGCATTCATTCTATGGGTACACAGGTAATGAAATCTGACACAAGAAACTGCCCCTTTGGCTTACTTGGGACATACATCTACATGAATTAAGGGAAACCTATGAAAAGACCTCTCTCCCTGTGCCAAAAAATGTATTTACTTAGTGAAGAGAACTTGAACTATGGCGGCAGAATCCTAAGGCATTTTCTTCCACCATTTAGTTCACACAATGACAAGAGCAGGCTGTGGCTTTGAGATACCTGCAAACTGCACCGACTTCTACTACCACTCTGGACCAAAAGTGACAGATGTGTCAGAGACAGACAGTTACCGAATGCAACTGTAACTTTATTCTTCCTGTGAGATGTTGGAAGTTACAAGCAGCTGCAAATTTGTTATTGCAGTATACACACATTTAGCAATACCTCTCCCTCCATAGTCTAATATATTAGATCCGGTATATCACCAGTTAAAATAAAATACAGCCAGTGTCCCTTTTAATGTAGACCCAGGATCCTGAAATACAAACACTCTACATCCCAGACATTGTGGCCTTTTTATAAATCCAGGCCTGCCTATACTTATGTAGTAGTAAACCCTTGTATCCTAATGTGCATTGCTTTTAAGTAATATAAGAGAAATCAGTGTCTGCATGTGAACCCGTGTTCTCTGGCCAAATATTTAGACAGTTTATATTTGGGGTTGCATATACTATAAATAAATGTGCCGCAAATTACATTTTCTAGGCAGTAGTACTAAAACGCCACACGACCAAAGGAACTGAATCAAGTTGACAGCTTAATGCAAAGAATCTGGCATACATAATATAACACGTACAATAGTTGTCCTGGAAGCCCATGGGATCATAGGTTCAGAGCATGTGCTATCAGCACTAACAGCAAATTGTAATATTTTTCCTCAGATTGAAATTCAGTTATTCCATACGTATTATGGTAGCTTCATTTTTTCTGTAAAAAAGTGACCATTTTAATTTCTGTCTAGTACATCAAAATTTAGGTAAATAAGATAATAAATTAAGATAACTGATTAATTTACAATTAATACTAAATTGTTCACATTATAAATTATACACCTCACATTTTAAATATTATTGAGAAGCAAACGTCAGCTTTTTTTATGGAGATTTGGCTTTCTATATATGACAGCACGCTGTTTGACGCATGTGAAAAATGCCGACCATACTGAATGGAGACATGAGCTCTGATTAAAACAGTGATCCAGTTCAATGCAATTTGAAATTTGTTCCATCGAACCGAGCCAGGGCTTAAGGCTGATAACTACTCAGCTCTGATCCTTGGGAGATCTTAATGCTATAATTGGGATGTTAGATTAGATGAAGCAGGGCTTGCAGGAGTGATCTGTGAGGATAGTATAGATTGGGTAAAGCACTACAGTCTGGAAGACCTATGGCCAGATTGCCTGTTAAAAGCAACATTGACAATTGAATAGAAAGAATTTCATCTGAAAATGGATTTGATGCAATATTAAATAATAATATAACTGGCTGGCTTTATGTCCTTTCATTCCTGGGAACAGAAAGACAGCTGGTTTGCATGGAAAAAACAATTTGCAGGTTAGGAACAGTCGGATATGAAAACAATGTTTATTGAAGTTACAGTAAAATATAAAACAGCATAATATACAGTAACAAATGATAGTAAAATTAGCATCCTTGCTTTCACTAGCAGAGAAAAACTAGCAGTCTAAAGCTGACCTAGAATGATATATGAACACACATTGGGCCTGACGCAGAGTTGAGCGCAATGCAACTTTGGCGTAATTAGGGTCCAAAAATGTGCATGCAAAAATAGTGTATTTTAGCCCATATGCTCAGTCGCATACATTTTCAATATGCGTTCAGCTCTGCATCTGTAGCATATGCGCAAAGTTTATAGCAGGTGTTCTTACACCCACATATGCAGAGACAGGTCGAAAGCGCATTTGTTTTCATAACGAAAAATGCATTTGCTCTCAGTCTTCATATACTACAGTAGATATAATATTTCTTCTCATATACGCATTAAGTGGCATAAAACAATTAAATACATGTAATGCCCCCTCTAACGTTGTTATTCACACCTCTCTGTGATTGAATGTGGGGCCGCAGCATTAGGAGCCAGAGGAGATACACAAAGAACAGTTGCTTAGCTACATAAGATTGTAGATTGTATGCTCCCTTGAGCAGGGCCCTCTATCCTCATGTCCTCTTCCTTCTGTTTACTTCTGCCCCAGCTCTCCTCCTGTCTTCTCCTTTTCTTCACTCAACTCCAGCCATTGTTTTTCCCCTTCTCCCTTGCCTTTGCCACATTTGCCCGATCCTGTTAGTGGCAACCAAACTTGTGGGCTCAGCCTCAGCCTCCTATCTTCACTCCCCAACTTCTTCCTTCCCTTCCCACTCTATTTGTGCACTTGTAGTCACTTTCATCTCTTTTGGCTCTGTACCTGCTCTCTGCTGAGTTTGTAATTTTTGCACTGTTTGTACCTTTTTTGGACTTATTGCACTATGAAATTCCTGTATGTTGTGTACTATTACCCTATCCACAGGTACCAGTGGACAGAGTATCACTCTAGAATACTGTGGTCAGAGTAGACTGAGGCTAGTGGGAGCACAGCTATGATTATATACATTCAGTGTTACAGAGAGAACAATGCAGATGATGTGGCTTGCTTCTATAGGTCCAGACTTCAGGCGGGTCCAGTGTAAACAGGTCAAAGGCTAGTTCAAACAACTCAAAGGCTGAGGGTCAACATTCCAGATGATTCTCCCGCCCAGAAACCAGTTATACCTAGTCCATTAGCATTTTACAGTTTGGTATCACTCTGACTATTTATTCCCTAACATCAATAACTAGAGTATGCAATATACGATCTCTTTGGCGAATGAACCGGACAGCTGCTGATGAATAGGGGATTAAAATGATATCAGACATGACACATTTCCAGTAACCTGAACCTTAAATAACACTGAAGTGTACATATAATCATAATATATAAACTAATAATAAACTAAATACTATCTGCTCATAAATCACTGTATAATGGAACCAATATGAATATGAATTATATAAATAACTAAATGTTGTAATGCGAGTGTGTGCGTGCCTATTTTACTGTGCGATCGCAGTATGCCACGTGTAGCGTGGCAACACGTGGCATACTGAGTGCAATCGCACAATAAAAAAATATTAACCAATATACTTTTGTTCATCCAATTATACGACTTCGACATACGGCACTGCGGACCCTTTGTGGCGCCTCATAAATAAACGATAATGATAAAAACATACAGCTGGTATGAACTGAGAAGTGTGTGGTGAGAGCGTGACAGCCAGTGACCTGGGATGCAGGAGAGGGGGTCCCAGGATTCCCCAGCGAATTTGGGAGCAAGTCCATGCCTGCTGCCATGGGGGGCTAAAGTATATCATAACTGAGAGTATAAGAGTGAAATGGGTCAAATTTGAGGGAGAAATTACCTCAGGAATCCCAAAGTTCGGAGAGCTACAAGAAGGTCAATGAGTCCCCATAATAATAAAGACGAGACCCTGAGAGTAAAAAAAAGTGGGTCGCTGTCAATGCATTGTAGAGCCAATTAATAGTGCCATATTTAGCCCCTGTGTCTAGAGAGGGGAGAGCATTTAAAGAGACTCTATGGGAGGTTTTCTGCAGTATTTAATGTGATCCAGAGGCCCAGAGATCACCAGATAGGGTATTATAGCCCAAGTAATCAATAAAGAGGCTGCAAGAGGACACTAGTGAGAGTGTCAGATCTAGCATGCCAAACTGAGAGTGCACCAGATTGAGAGGTAGTCAGAGCCTGTGCATATTCATTTTAGTGTTATTTGTAACTGAAGAGTTTATATTTATAGAGACATCTGTTTGCTCTGCACCCTAAGTAATCACAACTTTGTCCGAAAACCTTAGAGACATTGCTGAAAACCTGCATATGCAGGGACCATCTAGTTCACTAATACCCATGCCAGAAAGCTAGCCAGGACAGAGGAAAGTTCAAGTGAGGAAGTGCATTAACTACCTGTGCACTCCAAGGGTAAATTTATCAAGCTGCAGGATTGAAAAAGTGAAGTTGTTGCCTATAGCAATCAATCAGATTCTATCTGTTATTTCGTCGAATGTACTATATAAATGATAACTAGGGGCCTGATTCATTAAGGATCTTAACTGAAGAAACTTCTTATTTCAGTCACCTGGACAAAACCATGTTACAATGCAAGGGTTGCAAATTAGCATTCTGTTTTGTACATTAATTAAATACTGATTGTTTTTTCATGTATTTTTCAGATATTCCCAACAGCTTGCCATGAGCTTGCTTCAACTGGCATAACATGGATAAGGTTCCTAGATGGTTAGGGATTTAATTTGTAGTTTACATTGATGAACACCAGTTTCTCTACATTTTTGGGATGTAATGTTCTCCTATGATCATTCACAATGTCCCTGGCTGTGCTAAACACTCTTTGTGAGTACACACTAGAGGGTGGACAGCTTTAGTACATCATAGATAGTTTGTACATGGGGCTCCAGCATGCCCCCCCCCCCAAATTTCAAAAGGACCTCCTGAGATGCTAATGTCTCTACATTATCATTAAAGTAATCCTCCACCATTCTACTTATACAAGGTATATCAGATTGGGATATGGGGGTAAATTTATCAAGCTATGGGTTTGAAAAAGTGGAGATGTTGCTTATAGCAACCAATCAGATTCTAGCTGCCATTTTATAGAATATACTAAATAAATGATAACTAGAATCTGGTTGCTATAGGCAACATCTCCACTTTTTCAAACCCACAGCTTGATAAATTTACCCCATGGTAGAGATGTCAATGTAGTTGATCATCTCTTTTAAGCCTGACCAGATGTTATAATAACCTTTCACATTGGTGTGCTGTGTAGACTCATCAACAGTGTGAGTTTTTTTCTGGCACTACCAGCAGGGGACATGTCATGTACGACTTGAGCCGACAGCTTGCTGACAAGGAGCCGTCTACTTCTGTGAAGATTTGTGCTAGGTGGAAAGAAAGACATTACATATGACTTAAACCTAGGATCAAGCATGGCTGCCAAAATGTAGAAACCCAATTGCAAGATGCTGCAAACCCTTGGGTCCTGCTGAAGTGACTAAAAAACTTGATCTACAATGTTAACATACTTTGCAGAATATCAAGGGTTCATCTTCTCCTTCAGCTTTTCCAGCTGGTTTTCCATTAGTTTCATTACAGGTATAACTTGACTCAGGATGGCAGTGTCTGGACTCACTTCATTTGTTACAATTGCACATGGTTTCAGTAGCTTATATAAAACAGTAAGGATTCTTCAATGTGCTGTAGTAAAGCAACATGTCCCTTTCCCTCCATATCTCATGGTTTGATATATAGGTCTTGATGGCTTATTGCTGTTTCCCCAGTTGTTGAAGCAAAATAAATGTGGAATTCCACCTTACTTCTTGCTTCAGGTGGTGACAGTGTAGATATATATTTTGTAGCTGCTGCAATGGACATGCGGTCCTGAATGTTAAAAAAGCCTAGAAATTTTACAGGGCAAGAACATCCTCTCCTGCACTGACCTCTTATTTTTAAAGAAATTATGTTTATTGTGTGTGCAAAGCATGGTACGTGTTGAAATTCACCCAGTTCAGGGGCTGGCTGGTCCCATAGTAGGCTACTTTGGACTGGGCCACCTGCATTTCTGTTTATTTAAAATAGGTTGCTTAGTCAAGTCTTGCCCCAAGGCTAACATTTGTCAGCCCTCCCCTGACCCAGTCGCAATGTGCACACAATGAACCCTCTATTATCGCCAATGAGAAACCCTGAGGAGAGTCTTAGCAGGTGAGCCATTTTGCTATGACATTCCTGAGATTTCCCAAGATTGACACCAGTATTTTTGTTTGTGAAAACAGTGATACAAAGAGTAGCTTGCCTGCAAATGACCTGGCATTGTGTGCTAGGTCTACTAGGCTATGCTGAAAGGATGAGGAGATGGTTGATGATTAAGCTACTGAGACTGCTGCTGCTGATGGCGGTGCACCTCCCCAGTGAACTGTCAGGGTCATGTAGACCTTTGTATGACCAGTATCGTCTGTCTACATACACATAGTAAGTGGGAGTTCGCAGTTGGGGCGCAGCGATCAAAGGCATTGGTGGTCAGTGGAAAGCAACAGGCAGCCAATTGTGAGGCTGCCTGTTACTGAATGGCCTCAGACAGGAAGTGTTCACTTCACTTCCTGTCTAAACTGAGGAGCAATGCAGCAGAACAGCTACTGCAACTAAAGGTAAGTGAAAGGGCTGCACAGAGAAAATTGTAGGCAGGGGGGCTGTACAGGAAAAAGTATAGGGGGGCTGTATAGAAAAAAACAATAGGGGGGCTGTACAGAAAAAAAGATAGGGGGGCAACACAAATAAAACTATTGAGGGGCTCCACAGAGAAAACTATAAGGGGACTGCACAGAGATAACTATAGGGAAGGCTGTATAGAGAAAACTATAGGAGGAACTGCACAGAGAAAATTAAAGGGATGCACAGAGAACATTATAGGGATGGGGGCTGCACAGAGAAAACAATAGGAAGGGGGCTGTACAGAGAAAATATAAGGATGTGGGAGCTGCACAGAGAAAACTATAGGTGGGACTGCACAGAGAAAACTTTAGGGGGCTGCACAGAAAAAATGATAGGGAGCGGTTGGCTGCACAAAGAAAACTATAGGGGGGCTATACAGAGAAAACTATAGAGGGGGGGTGCACAGAGAAAACTGTAGCGATAGGGGGCTGTACAGAGAAAACTGTAGGGAGGGGGGCTGCACAGAGAAAAACTGTAGGGAGGGGGCGGCACAGAGAAAACTATAGGAATGGGGGACTGCACAGAGAAAACTATAAGAAGGGGTCGTCTGCATATGCAAAACTACAGGAGGGAGGCAGCACATACAAAACAATAGGGAGGGGGGCTGTTATAATGTGTGAAGGAAATAAGGGGGCTTCTATTATGTCTGAGGGAATGGGTGGAAGGTAAGCTATTAATTTAACAATAGAGTTAAGGTGGGGCAAATTTTTTAATGGGTGCTATTTTATTTGTGGGGTAATGGTGGAACAAGTTTAATTATTGGTAAGGCAATTTAATTTATTGCTGTGGCCTATTAAATTAAGATGGGGTGACGCAACCTTCAATTTCATGTTGGGGTGGTTTGGGGCTATTAATTGAAAATGAGGCTGAGATTGGGGAGGAGGGCTATTTAGTAACTGCAAATATTAATTATTTAATGCTGGGGATGGTTGTGAAAAATGTAAACGTAAATACTATTAATTAAATGTGACTATTATTATTTTAATATTTTGGCTGGAGAGAGGCCTAATTATTAATGTGGGTGGTATTGATTTAATGCAAGGGATGTTTGGTGTTTTATAAATTTCATGTACCCAATTTTTAATCCATTTAGGGTCTCTAATATTCCAGGATCCAAACAAGTAGCAACTGATCTAAAACACACAGCAGTCACAGGTGGTGAAAGATAGCGGGACAGTCTGTCAACTGTCCTGGATCTGGTGGGGCAGTCCCGAATTTGGATGACTGTCTTGCCTAGTCTGGATTTGGTCCAACTGCAAGGGAGTTATGTCCTACTTCACACTATACTGCATGTAAAGGCAGAGCTTTGTGCACCTAATAGTAGTTTGCTAGTGTATTTTTCTAAAATGTATATAAAATGATAACGCTCCCACCCTGTTTTAAGTGTGCCAGGCCCCTCAGAGCCTTATTCCAGCTCTGGTGATACTGTAGTGGTTCTTGCATTGATTACATTGTCTGCCATCTATCTTGCAGTGGTCCCATTCTCTGATCACTTGGTTGAACATATGGCCAGCCCCATTGCACTGACTATATTCTTAATCCTGCCTCCTTTGTACTTGGTATATCACCAGCAAACCCTTGGATTAGCTCTCCCCTTCACTTATGTCATTGTCAGCCCCCACTGTAGCGACTCCATTGCCAACCCTCCCTGAACTGTTATTATTTCAAACCACCACCAATCACTGGGCACATTTAGGGCTCATACACAATTGTTACAAAAGAAGTTTTTTCTTGCAGATGCTTGAATTATTTCACCTTTGTGGTGATCACACTGGATAGCCATTTATTATAAGAATTATTTTTAATGCATTTTTTAAAACACACTGTTTACATTTTTATTCAGATTTGACTGGTAGTTTGCATCTCATGATGTCAGGGGAAGATGCAACAGTGTGGTGAGGTACTCATATACTACTCTGACTTATTAAACAAAGTAAGATATGTTTCTATGAAGGGAATATTGGAAGGGTGTGTTAGTAGGGAACCAAAACAATTGTGAGCACAGAGGCAAAAGCCAGTCACAGAACATGCAAAAGAATTCATGTATTTTAATAACACAGGAATGGCAGCTTTTTCCCTGCAATGCTTTAGAAATTACTCACTGTGTATTAAGTCATCACATCTAGGTTTTCCTAAATGTTACTACAACCAAATTCCAGTAGTTCAAAATCCACCTACTGGAGTGTTTGCCCCACCTACAGTTGGTTTGGTCCCACCCACATGAGTCCACTTCAACAATTCTTTCCAGGGCCACTTTAAGTTCCCAATCTGCCCCTGTACTGCACCCTATTTTTTTCCACTAAATAGTTCAGATGTGTATATTATACAGTATTTACTATAATAACCAGGGGCCTGATTCATTAAGGATCTTAACTTGAGAAACTTCTTATTTCAGTCTCCTGGACAAAACCATGTTACAATGCAAGGGGTGCAAATTAGTATTCCGTTTGGCACATAAGTTAAATACTGACTGTTTTTTCATGTAGCACACAAATACTTGATAGCTTATTTGTACACTGAAATTTAAAGTTGATATTTGTGTGCTACATGAAAAAACAGTCAGTATTTAACTTATGTGCAAAACATAATACTAATTTGCACCCCTTGCATTGTAACATGGTTTTGTCCAGGAGACTGAAATAAGAAGTTTCTCAAGTTAAGATCCTTAATGAATCAGGGCCCAGAAGCCACTACTACTCACTCTCTGTCTCTCAATTGATCAGCACACAATTCTAGGAGATTGATCTCTAAATAAACTCCAGTTAAATCACAACTATTGCATATAAATTCCTCTTTCATGCAGTCCAACCCTCTACAGGTGATTTTCTTAGCACAGAATTGCAGCTACCCTCCTCCCAACATGCTATCTCTTCTAAAATGACAGAAGAGAACAGAGGGCTATATATATTTTGATCCAACACTCGTGAGATTTGACATTTTACCGCAAATGACATTTGGCTCCTTTTCAGAACCAAATTTGGTACGAGAAACCGAGTCATGACTCGATTCCACTTGGCACCCCCAAAATTCGGATCTGTCAGATTTCTCTGAAACGAACTGGTCATCTCTAGAATATATTACTATTAATAGTAGACTTGCAGCATAATATTGATATATTCAACAAGCTTTCAGTGACTGTGGACAACAGACAAGTGAAAGCCAAGCAATTTGTTCCAACAAGCAATTTGACTTATCTAAAAATAGACCTTCACAAAAAGCAACCATTTGTTCCTTGCAATTAGTATTTTGTTCATTTTAGGTTTGTATTTCCAGCAGCTGTTAAATCTTTGGTCTCTGCCTCTATTACGAACAGACAGGCTTCCAATAAGTGTTACCATAAGCATTTCCAAGTAAAATTACAGTGTCTCTATCTCTTTCACTCTCTCTGTCTCTCTCTTTATCTGTATCTTTGTATTTATACATATATACATATACATGCATTTATTTATTTTTCATTTTCCAAAAGGCAGATTTCTCCAGGGTCCACTTTATAAGTGCTGCATGTTCCCCTCATGAGAACTGCATTACTATTTGATTTTATTTAAGAGAATAGCAGCATAAGCCCCAGAGGGAAAGCATGCTCTGGATTTTTAAGGACGATGTTAAGTGAGTGGAAAGAAAAAAAAATGACTACTGTGAAGAATTCAATGCACATGCCCTCAGGTGTTTGGAAAACGCAGAATGCAGGAAGACTATGAATTAGCTGAATTTTCCCCAGAAATTTCGATTAATAAGAGATAGGTCGAAATTTCTAGTGATAAGTGCATGGTTTTTTTTCAAACTTGATTATGCTCTGTACTTGCATTCTGAATGATCAAAAATTAGTCAAATCTGTTTTTCCAATTAAGAGTAATAAGCTCATGTCAGCCCCCTACCATCTGTGTCTTGGCTTGCATGTTAAGTGTTGGTCTTGGAATAACAATACTCTTTGTATTGTTATTTATTTTGATAATGGAAGCTTCAACACACTAACTATTTTTATGCAGACTTTAAATAGTTGGTATGCAAACGGTGGTATAACTATCACTTTTATGGCTCTAATGCAACATTTTATTATATATATTATACTGGTTCCCTATTAACTTACTAGTATAAAATAGAGTAAAATTGCTATAGCACATTCCTACATGTAAATATGATAGTATACATGTAGAAAATTACTATAACTTTCAATATTTTAATAATCAAAATTGGGCAACAAAAAAATTCCTCCCGCTATTCACCAAAATAACACTCTGCAACAGTATGCAAATCAGCACAGTCCTGCCAAACTAGGAAGCTATGAATTACAAAACAGGCCATGACGTCATAAAGCTTGGCCTCCATGTGCATACATTGGACTTTATTCATGTTTAGATGCAACTTACACGGAAGAGTACGGAACTTGAGCATAGTTCTGTATTCAAATCAAATTGGATCTGAACATGCATTTCGATTTGAATCTGGGAGCAAGTACACTCTGTCTAAATAGTATTTGCCTTATGAAGACAGACTGAATGGACTGCAGTATACGCACTTGTGTATGAGCAATATAATGTCAGAACACATATAAATAATATATTATAAAATAAATGAACAAGTATTAACGGTATAATAAGTAATATAAATATGGATTTTAATTATTTTATTGTAACATTCAATACATAAAGATGAAGATATTTCCAATACAAACTGTATTTACAATGCTTTTTTATAGTCTATACTACATATTTTGTTCTGAGCTAGATAGTTGAAATTTTTTTAAAAACAAAGACTATGCCATGTCAGCCTGCACTTTCACCTGTCCTGTAGTTGGTGCAAATGATACAACTAAAACCTTACTTACAAGAAACACAAAACTTGAATCTGCATCAGACTCCCTTACTGTACATTACCTTAGTCTCCCCTTCTCTCCCCTCTTTCCACCCCTCAACTCAAGCGGAAGACAGCTGTAAATGTATGGATTTCAGAGATGAATTGCATGCAATTGTGTTCATTGGTGTGAGGTCAGTTTCTGAACATGCGCAGAGCTATTTCATGCAATACGCTACACAAATGGACAAACGTCTAAATTTAAATCAGGCCGATAGTTTCATGACCATATTCTGCTTTGTGTTTTTAATAATGATTTATGTTGTCTACACTGTGCATGTTAGAAAATGTAAAAATGTATCGCTTTAGGGCCGCCATCTTTACTAAATAGAACTTTACCATGTTTTACTAACATATTGCTCGTTGTAGTCTTATTCATGTCTTAAATAATGGGAGTAACAGGATATTAGGACTGCATTCATTATTATTCCTAGAAATGCTCTTGCATATGATGCACAGACGAGGGCTGGCAGCTTTTAACCTGGGGGGCAACACTCAATTTAGAATCCTATTTTAAAGGGAAAAACATGCCATGGCCCAGTGACCCAGCCCAAGGTATTCAACCATGGGACCAGCCCGGGGGACAGATGCCCTCCTGCCCCCCCAGCCCAGCTTGCCCCAGATGACTCAGAAGAGCAAAAAACGATTCAATGATTGTCACTAGTTAATAATATAGGGCCTGATTCATTACTGATCTTATTTTGTGCAGAAGTTGTGATGCGTATTTTAAGAACAGACTGGTAGATAAGAAAGAAAAGAAAAGGAAGTTAAAGGACACGGCCATCTTAAGCCATTTACGAAATGGAAAATAATATGCAACCAGTCAGTTCATCTTAAGATCCACTTCTTAAGATCCGCTTCTTATTTAAAGATAAGACTGTGTTACATAATGGCAAATGTGGGAGGTGTGAAGGGTTTGTTTACAAATTTAAAAACAGAATTGGAGTTTATTGTGCAGAACTGTTATTACCTAATTATTCACATTAGGATTATTTAATTATATTACCTGGGACAAATGATTTTAAAGTGTATTGTTAATATTAATTGGAAAAACACACACGGGAAGGAAAGGGAAGAAAAGGTAAGGGCTAGAGTGCTTTCATCACAGGGTAGGGAGGGGGGTGTAAAAGCCCACCACATCTTCCTAGGGAATTTGTAGAAAGACCACCTCATTCATTGCACTTCAGAAAGTTACCATAGTGGTTAGCACTTCTGTTTCACAACACTGGCGTCATGAGTTTGAATACCACACATGGCCTTAGATTCTGTGTGCAGCTTGTGGGCCTGAATCATTAAGGAAAGGAACACAAGAGGAACTGTGGCCAAACCAGGAGATGTTTTTGTTACGCTTAGGAGTATTTACTCAGCTTAGATTGACAGAGGCCTAACAAAGTGCGGAGTCTAACAGTCCCCTGGCCTTCTCCGGGAACCACTGCTGGCGGGATGGCTTTAACTGCTAGGAGACTGCAGGTCGCGGCCCTTGGTTCGCCCCCTAGACGTGCGAGAGAGATAGGAGAAATGGCAGTAGAGCAATAAACAATGGCAGTACCTTAATAGATGCTGGAGTGTATTACATGATTGAAACAGATGACAATCTTGCCGAGGGGATATCCAGGAAGGAAGGTGAATAAACCGGGTTCGGTGCACAATTCAAATGGCAGACTTACACAGGTATGAGGCAAGAGAAAGGTCAGTAGGCAATCCGGGTCCAATACACAGGTCAGATGTCTATATAGCAGAAGGAAGATCTGAGGATAATAAACAGCAAGCAAGCCAGGTCTGGTACACAGGAGGATAATCAGCAGTCAGTGGAACCACAAGGACAAGCAGAACTCACGGGAGTCAGTAGGTAAGTACTTTCAAAAATTATTTTGGTCCACAGGACACATTCACATTATTATGTGCATGCTGACTATTACTGACTATTACTATGAATGACTTAAGGCTCGGAGGAGGGTGGGTTGATTTTTGAAGAAACAGAATCCATTGAGGTAAATGCAACTATTTTGTCAGGAAACCTCGTTTTTTCTTCATCTACAGCTTGTATGTTATGTTATGTGCTCAGCTTTATAAAAACACAATGCAGACCACAATCCAGCAGCACGGTGGCTCAGTGGTTAGCACTTCTGCCTTCCAGCATTGGGGTCATGTGTTCAATTTTCAACCATGACCTTATCTGTCTCAACTTTGTGCACCTGAATAAGGGAAATAAAGTTAACTAAACAGGAACTTTGACCCTTTCCCAACCATGTAAAATAAAGCTTAATGTATGTGGTAAATGTACAATCATTATTTGCAAAATTAACATGAATACATGTTTTATAATTACATTATAAAAGACAAACACTTTTTTTTATATATACAAAATTAAAAAACGCCAATATTAGGCAACAACCAACACAGATTTTGTTTTTAAAAATAAAGCCTTAAACCGAACAACAGCATTTTTAATGAACTAAAATGTTTTATTTTTTGGAGTTTTTGGTATTTTGTTATTTTTTTCTGGTATTTTGCAAGCTCCTTTATTAGGGAACCCCCACTGATGGTGGGTTTCCGGACTCATTTTTGGTGTCTTCTCGAGCTGTTAAAAACATGTAAAAATAACACAATTAGCATGCTATAGTTATTTCTCATACATAAATTACTTCTCGGGGTGTTGTTTGATGGAATCAGCAGAGGTGTGAAGTGTGACATAACTTTAAACTGTAGGACATGCTCTACTCCAACGATAACTCTGTCCTCATATTTTAAATTTACCTACCACTCCAATGCAACATGGTTTTGACAAGGAGCAAAGCTACTCTCTTTTTTTCTTTGCTTTGCTCTCCTTAATGACTCAGGCCCTTAGTGATTTAGCAGTAATATATATAACCATGGAATTTTCCATGCCCTGTCTGCTGACTGGTCTAGGACTGGTTGTCACTATGGCAGGTGGACCCCATGGTATGGGTTTCCCAGCTATAGTGCCAATGATCCTGGCTGGCATAGTCTAGTGCTGGTATTGACAATTTTGGGGGGGACCCCATGCTAGGACTGCTTTGTATTTTTTTGGGAGGCTTGCTCATTTTACAGAAAAATGGTGTTTTTTTGGCCTTATGGGCCATTGCGTATGATATGCTTAATGTGTATCATACACCTTCAATGTAAGACACCATTTAAGCATATCATACTAAAATGTACAATCTTTGCATATTATTCAAAGCCACACATATCTTAAGATACCTGTAGCTCTGAATAGAGAGTATACTAAGGAGCGCTAATTACACTTACATTTTAAGAGTAAATTGCGTCCAACTCTACATAAGATCATGCATTCTGAAAACCACCTGGCAGCAAACACTACAAAAACAAACTGAAAAAGCTGTTTCTTTCCTGCCTTGATATCTGTACGTGTCCAATTGGATAGCATCACATACAGATTTCCACCTCCTTCAGCACACAGTAGTAATTCATGAATGGGAACAGAGTGCTCAAATTGTTGGCTTGGAACAGAAAATCTATGAAAGAGTAGCATTGTCAGCTGCAGTAACATAGATCAGGGCCACCTTAACAACATTATGGGCCCCCGGGCAAAGCAGTGCACCAGGGCCCCTACATATATAGATACATATATAGATATAGATGTATAGAGATACAGATATAGTTATAGATATATAGAGATAGAGATAGATATATGTACTTGCTCAGTTACCCTTGAAGGCTTTTTTTTGCAGGTTTTTTCTTTTGCAGGATTATTTCTTCTAATTAAGAGCCCTGCCTATGGGGCCCCCTTGCCCGTGGGGCCCCCGGGCACCTGCCCATCGTGCCCAATGGAAAAGATGGCCCTGACATAGATGGGAAAGTGTGGTAGCAGTAGCCGAGACTTTTGCCAAACCAGCGTCTTACAAATTCTCTTGACAGAACGGCAGATATAGTAGCTGAGAATACAGTATGACAATGCTAGTTGTGTGTGCTCTGCAACCATCTCACTGGGAAGAAGAAGCAGCAAGTAAGATTCTATTGTTAATGCATCCTCTGTCACAATGTGGTAGGATTCACACAGAATGTATTTAGCTTTCCAAATCTTTGACAATGCATACATAGTTCCAACAACAAAAAATCCTGCAAAGGTTTAAAAAGGTGTACAAATTGTCGTTAAATATTAGCAACATAAACCATTCTACTTGGTACAAAATACTCTGCTTTTGAACTTTCACTTTATTTTACTATTGTAGCTATTTATGTTGATGGCTTCATTGATGTTTAAACAAAAAGAACATCCTTCCCCTTGACTGTACTATATTTATCCATCTGTCCATAGCTATTTACATTAATTGCTCATGCATCAATTTAAAGGATCACTCACAGTGGATTAAATTAAATCGCCATTATTTAAAATCTCTGTGCTTGCTGCTTCCTATTGGTCCATGCGGACACAGTCCCCATAGGCTGAATGGCCAGCACTGGCTTTGGTGAGTGTTGTACTACAGAAGTGGAGGAGCACTGGGAAAAATGATTTTAACTTACAGTTCTCAGGGCTTCATGAAGGGGCATTAGTGGCTCAGTTAAGCTTTAACAGGAGTGCTCTTGTAAGTAAACGTCGTATACATTTTGTTATAAAATCTCTGTATAGAAAATGCTATTAACACATAAATACACTGAGAAACTGGATATGCTTTCAAATTACTGCTCTATAAACTAAAGTGCATACCTTAGATACAATTGCCTAAAGGTTCGTTGGTCCTCTCTGGAGCAAAATCTAAGATCTAATGCACAGATCATGCCAACAACTGCCCAAAGGTATGTAAGTGAGAGTAGGTCTTGTTCCTCTTTACTAGCCCACCACTAGAGTACTGTACAACACAAGGCACTTATAATTTCCCATTTAAGGTGAGGTTTTACAAGGGTCTAATCTTATAGAATCCCTTAGCCAAGCAGTCAGCATACGTATAAACTAAAAAGCTAGATTATTTATAGTGAACTATGTCTCCTGCAATTTATGTTGTTTGCTGTTTTATTCTCTGCAGATAACACATAGCTATGGGATACCACATAACCTGGCTTCTTTTCAGAATGCAATAATTGTTGTCTTCTACTTTTCTGACTGTTAAAGTGGTTTATAAACAACAATGTCCTACTTATCCTTATTTTACATGAAATAAAATCTAGCGAAAATTGTCCATATTCTGATCTCGGATTAGAATTGTGTATATATTTATACCGACTGTGTTGCAAACTGCTGTAGAACATCATAAACAGTGTTACTGATGCACCAATCTATTTTTCTGTATAGCGGAGCATCAAAAGCCTAGTCCACTGACTGCTTCAACTGAGATGTAATCAGAAATTATTTTAGATCGTACAGTTCTTATTTTAATTTGGAAATAGTTGTTCTTTCCTTTAACAAGCAAAGCCCTTTTATGGTATACACTTGAGAAAAGTAATTATGGAAAGCAATTTTTTTAATTACAATGTGGGTGGTCATAAATTATCTCTGAGTGTCTCCTGCTAATCACTGGCAACAGAAAACACATTGCTTTTAATCAGGGGAGGATGGGAGATTTTTCCTGCATGGGATGACCCCACATTAGACCTTCAGGCTGTTCTTTCAGCAAAGGCAAAAGGAGAATAGCAATAAGAGTAGTCTAATCGTCAGAGACTGGTAGGAGAGATTAATTTTAGCATGTTGTGTTCTACCCAAGGGTATATACAGAAACACTTTGTATTAAAGGCTCTCTTTTTCTATTGAATTTCCTATGCAAATTTTGTCCTTTCTGCTCTGTTTAAATCAGAATGTTGAATTGATTAAGTGTTGTGGTTTGTGGCTCTCCAATAGCTGGAGAATGTATGTCAAATGACGAACATTAACGCAGAGCAACTCTTGCATTGAAAGAATTATGAATCACAAAAACAATCCATGAATTTCTAATAAAAAATTAATCCGATCAATAATTTGGTGACAAACATTTTAGAAAAGAAAATAGCCTAGAACCGCATATGACTGCTTAACTGTGTGTTAAAGACTGAAATGTGCATAGGAACGTTTACTGTAAAAAGGATAAGCATGATTAATATTGATGGTCAAGTGGCAAATATGCATAAAGTGGCTCACGACATAAAATTAATTATTGCCTCCCACCTTGCTGTTTATAGGCCTTCTTCCCATAATGCTAGTCATTTTTTATTTTCACTTATCTAGCAGATGACCTCAGGTAATCTATCCATCCCAAGAAAGTATTTGACAGGTCTATGCAATAAATGCTTGGGGACATTATAATGTATAATATATTATGCCACAGTATGCACGTGCTTCAGTATTTTGAGCATGACACTGAGATAATTAAAAGGGCAAAACTTCATGAATTGAAAAATGGTAGAACTGCTCAAAAAAGACTAATTTTTACTAACTAATATACGAAGAGAAACACATTTAAAGAATAGATAAATACAACTGCAATGCGAAGGTGAACAGAATTAAAAAGGCAAATGGATCTCAAAAAAGAATGAGCGGGAGTTAAAGGTTAGCAAGGTGCTGAAAAGTGCAGCAGGGGGAGAGAAGGACCCACACCACCACATTGCTTACCCCAAGCTCTAGGGGTGTGAGAGAAAGAGATGCCACCAGAGGAGAGGGCAGTGGGAGAAGTGGTGCTGAATTGGGAGATACAAGTGATGCGAAGGAGGTTAAAGGAGTTGGAAATGAAGAAATTAGGTTGAGGAGAAAAGGGTGAAGCTGGTAGGAGCACAAAGTTCCAGGTTGATGAGCAGGGAGGTGGACTAAAAAATGATGGAGTGACAGGGATAAAAGAAGGAGAAAGCAGAAGAAGGTGGCAGATTATAAAATGATAAGCAAGATGAGGAAGATAACGTGTGAAAAGCAGCTTGGAGGCAGAGAAGAGGTGGGATATTAACAAGTCCTGAATAAGCGGGAGACCATTTTGGAAGGGCAACATGGAGGCAGAGAAGAGGTGGGACAGTGATGGGTCAGACAATGGTAATGTGATAGAAGTACAATCGTAGATCAGTGGCAATAAGACTATGGTAGATCAGTGAAATGAAAGCAATGAAAATAAAGGCAATAAAGGCAATGAATGCAAGAACAATGGTAATAAATTCAATGAAAGCCATGGAAAAGAAGCAGTGGTAGGAAAACAATAGCAAAAATGAAATGGTAGTACAGGTAAGCATGACAATGTCAGCTCAGTAATATGAAAACAATGACATGAAAACTATGATATGAATGTAAAGTCAATGAGATCAATAACAATGAGCAAAACAAATAGCAGTAAACAAAGACTGACAGAGGTGTAGGAGGCAGTAGAGTGAAGTATACAGATCAAAGGAATATGTAGCCCAAAGGAGGTCCGGAGGAATATTAGGTCCAGAGGTCAGAAAATTATAGCAGGTAAACTGGGGTTGTAGAGGACAGTAGGTCAGGGATCACTAAGGAGGTTGGGGAAGGGCAGGAGATTATCCAGGGATCAGGAAAGGTCAACGCCTGGATGCCACAGGAGTAAGGCATTCAGGAAAAGGCTCAAGAGGAAGGAATCAGGAGAAGGCCTGATACTGGTATCAGAAGAATGCAGGAGGCATCAAGAGAAGACAGGAGTTCAGCATCAGGAGAAGGCCAGAGGCAGGTAGATAACAGGATTAGGCCAAAGCAGGAGAAGAGCCCAGGAGGTAGGCATCAGGAAGAAGTTGTTCTCTGGAGGCTGCAGGAGGAAGACATCAGTGGAAAGCTGGGGGCTAGAAGGCCACACTTGTAAGCTGCAGGATGCAATGGAAAGCAGTAATGGCCAGGCCTAGTTAAGACAGCCAAAAGCCACTATTGTCACCACTGGCCTCCAGCACCCACAAGAGATTTGGCTCCTGACAAATGTATCTATGTCTGTGTCCAAGTCTACTTCAGTCACAATTATGTTAACACTCCCTTGCTGTAATCTGCCTATGCTTGCCCAACCCTTCCCTTACCCATTCAACTTTTCCAAAGTGTAAGTGTAAGAAACAACAAAATGTGCATATGACACATTCATACATTTATTTGGTGCACAATGCAGAAATGTGTATTTTAATATAAAAAATAAAAAAGACGTGGAACGGGAAAGGGTCGGGTGAGCATAATCCAAGAGCAGTAAGGCTATGTTCATGTATTTGTGACAGAGGTAGACTGGGATGCAGATGCAGATACACCTGTCAGGAGCCATATCTCTTGCTTCTTGTTTCTAGTTAATTTTATTTTATATGGTAAAACCAACCATTGCTTTTATTAATAACTATCAAGACACTTCTCTCTCCTGTATATGACACTTCATTGCATTCATTGTGTACAAATAGGGTAATGACAAAGTCACATTTACTACAAACACTGTCAAGCCACATATCTATGCTTTCTTTACACTTGCTGCTTTCCTGCTTACATTTGGGGAGCAAATTAATCCAAATCTACTTTAGCCCTTTAGTCTTCGCTGTGACTTTTTCCATTTCCCCCATTGTAGGGCCCATGGACATACCTGATATTACTGCTCAATCCATCAACCAGAGAAGATACATTAACTTTGGAGCTGCTAGCTGAATTAAAGTTATGGAAGACCCAATCTCATTCCATAATTCTTGTCACAGACTATCCCAGGTGTGGACTCATTATGACACTAGTTTTCAGTACTGACTAACCAAGGGCACAAAGTCTAATAGGAACTCTAATCTTCACAAAGGACCCATACCCAGGATTGCTCATAAAATGACTGTTGGGGAATTGATATAACAATTGGGTTGTGTTAAACATAAAAAAGAAAGCAGAAAGTCATCAGTAGACTCTGTAGCTGATCTGAAAGACTATTACCTAGGAGTCTACAGCTCAGTACCCCAGTCGGATTGCTTACAACTCTGCTAAGACCAGAATTACAAAATAAATGTGATACATTTCATGTCAAACTGTTTTGTCTGGGTAATCAAGATGATTACCCGCTGAGTGACTTGAGCTATTACCGACTTGAGCTGTTACCTGCACAATAAACTTACTGAAGTAAATGAATTGAACAATATCTAAATTGACCAGTGCCCTGTTTTTACAATGCACATTGTTACTTACACTACCATTCTGCATTTATTTCTTCTGCTGCTCTAGCAACATTTATTTGTTTGGCTACCTGTAACACTGGATGCTGCTACTGTGCCTAGTAGGACATTTTCAGATGTTAGATGATTTGATTCATTATTGTGACTGTAATAATATTACTGGGATGTTCTAATTGTGTGTGAGTGCAAATTTTATTGTTGCACGTGGCATTTTTATTCTATAAGTATGTTACTGCTATATGTCACATAATATTCTGCACCAATTGACACATCAATTGGTCACCTGGTATCATAAGTTACTACGTACTGGTCTCCACTAACCAGACTTTCACCCCAGAAATAATTTTAAATGCAAAACATATTTCTTACTAATAAATTGCTGTCCGTCCCAATATTGGTTGTCTGTATTTTACTGAATCAAATATAAAATACTTCTAAAATCATAAAAAGTCATTAACAAAATTGAACCAAAATGTACTTCTTGCATTGTCTCAAATTAATTCCAAAGTGAACCCCTCAGCCTGCTCATGATTTAAACCTCTCATCCACACTCCTGACAACCTAAGCGAAGCGGCTCATGTAGGGAACGCATATTTATGGGAGAGAGCATCCGCGTTTTCTGCATAGTTCCTCAGATCACTCTGGCATTCATCTCTTTATTTACCTACATCCATTTTAATAGTGTATGGATCACCAGGGTAAATTCCCTACCCAAGAGGTACTAGCCATCCTTAGGTCCTCCCAGGCAGCATCTGCAGACTCAGAACAGTTTAGCTTGTTTGGATGGGGGCATTCTTGAGAAACTGTGTCAGTGGGGTAGCCTGAGTGGCAAAGTTCTCTATGAAACATCTGTAGTATCCTATCAAGCCAAGAAATGTCCACAATTGGGTTTTTCTCTTTGGCTTGGGCCAGTTATTTAAGGCCTTCACATTATTGACCTGGGGTTTGACCTTCCCCGTCCAACTACATATACCAGTTATTTTGCCTCTGGCATGACCAATGCACATTTTTCGGGGTTGTCTTCAAAGATACCAACACAACCTCCAATTTGGGAAGATGTGACTCCCAATATCGGGTTTAGATAACTATGTCATCCAGATACGCAGTAGCATATGCTCTATGTGGCTGTAGGAGCTTATCCATAGCCCTCTAGAATGTGACAGGTGCCTCATGCAGGCCAAAAGACAATACCTTATAATGGAGTTAGCCATTTGTAAGGTCTAAAGTAATCAAATACTCAATCCCTTCTAAGTTCTCTACCCGTTCATCTATTCAAGGCATAGGATAAGTGTCAAATTGGGAGACCTTATTTAACTGTTTAAAGGCATTACAAAAGCTTCTTGTCCCATTGGGCTTTGGGACCAACACAATTGGATTATTCCACTGGCTGGTGGACTCTTGCACAATGCCCAGTTGAACCATGTTTTCAACTTCTTGCAGCTTCGCTAGCCTTGGTTATATGGTAGGGCCATTGCTTAACTACTACCCCAGGTGAGTGATTATGTCATGCTCTATCAGAGTGGTAAACCTAGGGATAGGAGAGAAAACATCCCTGTCCATGCCACCATTTCAACCACTTGTGGCCTTCTTGGCATGGTCAAAAGAGTTCTCAATTGATACCTCACAGTCTTCTGTTTTAATGGCAGGCATCGAAGACACAGGACTTTCCTCATGCCAAGGTTTTAATAAATTGACATGATAAATTTGTTCTTCCCACCTTCGACTGAACTGGTGGACACTATAGTTCACCGGGTCCTCCGCCTCTATGACCTCATAAGGTCTCTGCTAGTGTGCAAAGATCTTACTTTCCTTGGTGGAGACAAGAACTAAGAGCCTGATTCATTAAGGATCTTAACTTAAGAAACTTCTTATTTAAGTATCCTGGACAAAACCATGTTACAATGCAAGGGGTGCAAATTAGTATTCTGTTTTGCACATAAGTTAAATACTGACTGTTTTTTCTTGTAGCACACAAACATCAACTTTAAATTTCAGTGCACAAATCAAGTATTTGTGTGCTATATGAAAAAACAGTCAGTATTTAACTTATGTGCAAAACAGAATACTAATTTGCACCCCTTGCATTGCAAGAACGATAGGAAAGAAAAGCAATGGATTGTCAGAGCACTCCTATCCAATTTAAATAAACATATATATATTATATGAGGAAAATGCCTTTATTAAATGTCATTAGTAGAAAGTGAAATATAAAAGAGAGAGAAATAAATATGAAAGAAAATTAAAGCAGTGTGTTTAAAAAGTAACCACGGATTGTGGAGCCAGCAGAAAAAACAGGGCTCTAGTATTGGAACCAATATTTTTTGTAACAAAAAGGCTTCTTCCTTTGGTTTCCATTTGGGAAGAGTACATAGGTTAGTTCCCATCTTCAGCAACATACAATTGTATGACAACTCATTTTCTACCATTATTTAATGTATACTTTACAAATTCCCATCTAATATGATATATCTCTTACACTAATAAGAGATTAAAGGATTGGGTCTTTTTGGTTCCAATACTAGAGCCCTGCTTTTTCTGCTGGCTCCACAATCCGTGGTTACTTTTTAAACACAATGCTTTAATTTTCTTTCATATTTATTTCTCTCTCTTTTATATTTCACTTTCTACTAATGAGGACATTAGTATTATTTGTAAAGATATGTATTTAAAGGTAATACATTTAATAAAGGCATTTGCCCCATATAATATATATATATATATATATATATATATATATATATATATATGTTTATTTAAATTGGATAGGAGTGCTCTGACAATCCATTGCTTTTCTTTCCTATCGTTCTATGACATGAATGGAGTGAGCACCCCCTCATTGATATAGTAATGAGGTATATCCTGGCTCTGTGCGGATGATTTCCCTTCTCACCCCTTGCATTGTAACATGGTTTTGTCCAAGAGACTTAAATAAGAAGTTTCTTAAATTAAGATCCTTAATGAATCAGGCCCTAAAACTCTGTCACCCGGGTTGAAAGAACAAACTACTGCCTGAGTATCATAATGCCTTTTGTGATGCTCCTGGGCATCCTCTAAATGTTGACTCACCAGAGGACCTATTTGTCTCATCCTTCTATACAATTGTGCAACAAACTGTATTACGTTTTGCTCCTTTGTGTTTTTGTAGTTCAGAAAGGAAAACAACCTCAGCATACTACTATGAACTAGTAAATGAGTAGCTTTTCTACTTGTACATAGAAATGCAGAATTCTCAGTTACATACATTTGCAAATGCATGAAAAGTCACCTGTCCCATCAAGGAGCTCCTGCTAATAGGGTGGCCCGAATGCTAAATAATGAGAGTCCTTATATTTGGGTCATACATCTACCTGTTTTTAAATTAATGGCTAACTTACCATGAGATACCCCAAAAATCCTCATGATAAGTTATCCGTCCCATCAAGGCGCTTCTGCTGATAGGGTGGTCTGAACTCGAAACAATGAGAGTCCCTATTTTTGAGTCATACATCTATGTGTTTTTAAAGTAAGAGCTAACTCACCAAGAGGTACACCAAAAAGTCTCCAAATGGCACTACAACACCAGTACTTTCCATCAACTAAGAATACCAAATATGTTACTTGTAAATCACACTTGCAACCATAAACTATTTTATACATTTGCTTTGTGATTAAGGTTAGCATCACCTTTACATTTTCCACATTTGCAGCAAATATATTTGTAGTAACCAGATTTTACATAACTCACCACTCTGGATTTGTTGGCTGGGTGGACAGTAGCATCTGGCTGTCCTTTGAAAATATCACAATGAAACCATTTGTGACAGGCACACCGAACAAATGCTGCTGAAACAGGCTTGCTAAACCACTGCTGTAGTTTATTCTGGGATGTCAGATGGTACAGACAGCAACTCCTGTAGTTCTAGCAATCACACAAACACAAGTATTTGCAATTCCTTGCGACCCTGCTTCTAGCTAAACACTCAGCCCCCTCACTAGTCACCGGCCACTGGTTGGCGTTGGTCGCTGAACCTACAACAACAAAGCAGCTATTTATACCTCCTCAAAAGCACTCACTAGCTAAACCCTTAATTAATCACAGCCAATGCTCCACCAGTGAAATTGGGATCTGTGTGTAGAGAAGTGTGGAGATTTAACCCTGTCTGCAGC
Source organism: Mixophyes fleayi (assembly GCF_038048845.1). Taxonomy (NCBI): domain Eukaryota; kingdom Metazoa; phylum Chordata; class Amphibia; order Anura; family Limnodynastidae; genus Mixophyes; species Mixophyes fleayi. Next base: position 275,188,344 of record NC_134403.1, read on the forward strand.
ATGAGCCTGCAGACTGCCAGATATATTATTAGTCTCTCCCTTAATGGCTTGTGGAAAACTGCCCTTTTTGCCACATAATAAACACAAATTTATCAGGATCACAATTATTTATAATTTACATATGCTGATGATTAAGCAGTTAACTTTCTGGTCATAATATGTAGTGAAAATAGCTGTCATGTGCATGTAGTGTAAGTAGTGTCTGCCATAGAATGCAAACACCAAGCAACATTTTTTTATTACAAGTTAATTATTTGTCTCACCAATTAGCACCAATAAAATAAATCAATACCATCACACATTTCCCATTGAAGTACATGGGAGGTGCATGTAAGAATGTAAATTAAAGTATACTTCACCTGTAAAATGCACTAAGTATATGCTCCTTGTGGTCTTATTGGCACAGATGTCATGAATACAGTAGATCTTTATTGCTCTTTTATAATTGTTACTTTCACCAAGGGACTTTTCACACAGTCATTTTAGCTAAATGTGACATCTGCTGTGGTGCCATAGCAGGCAGAATATGACACTGTTATTTAATTTGTATGGTTACTAATCAGTCACCTGTTTACATTGAAAATGGTGTGTGCAAACCACCTATTAGTTGTAGTGATTAATGACCCAGTTTATATGTTTTCACCAGCTCTATTGCTATGTGATAATCATACAGCAGATGTCACACAATGGTCCTGATTCATCTCAAACGCAACCTGCACAGAATTTGAGAGTATGTGCGCCCATGTTGAAATCCAAGTGGATCTCAAGATGCATTTCCATTTCAATCTGGGTATAACTACACTTTTTCTAAACGGCACTTGTCCTATTTTAGCAGACTGCAGGATACGCGCATGCATATATGCAATATAAAGTCCCATCAAAAAAAATTATAAAAGAATTTACAAAATCTTAATACTGTAAGCATTAATAAAAATCTGTGTTTTCCCAATGTTTTTATATTAAATACATAAATCAGGATGTCCTTAATGCATACTGTCTATAGAGGATTCAATTCAGCCACGTTAGTGTAGGAAAAGTGCGGCACTAATTATATTAATGTTAATACAGTAATTTTAACCCACATTTCGGCTTGGGGCCCCGAGGGCTGTGAACAAAAACCAGTGTTAAAATTACTGTACTAACAGTACACTGCACACTATTACTGTAGTAACGATAATAGTGCGCAGGGTCTGCTTTTATAGTTTCTCTTACTTGCATACAAAAATTCTTTGCTATCTAGTGGCATGCATACATGTAGTTTTTAATACAAAGACGATGTTGTGACAGTCATCACTATTAGCCGGCACTTACACCTTCCCTGTAGCTGGTGCAAATGATGCAGCTAAAAAAAACACATACTTAAGAGAAACCAACTTGAATCGGCTCCATCTGCATAGTAACACCCTCTGCACGCCCTTACTATACATTGCCTATATTCAGCCACCCCTTCCCTCCCCCATTCCGCCCTTCAAATCGTAGGTAGTAGTAAATGTCATTTGCCTTTAGACATGAATTGCATGCAATTGTGTTCATTGGCGCAATGTCCATTTCTGAGCTTGTGCAGAGCTATTTCACACCATATATAGCACGCAAAGGGAGTTAACATCTGAAAATGAATCAGGCCCAATATGTACATGAAATCATGCAGTACACAGCAAACATTAAAGGCACACCTTGCGATGACCGGTGGTAGTCTTAACAGCGGACTACCGACAACACTTACTTCAACATGCTAATTGTGATTGTTGTTATTGGCGACATAATGAACATACAGACAGTGTCAAACAACAATTGCTATAGATGAGCATACCGTCACAGACATATATGTCTATTTTAATGGCGACAGTAACATTTGTGCTGTTCAGGGAGCAATGGAAGGACCCGTCGGCTGCAGAATGCTTTTTAGGAAGGGTTGTACATTCTACAGCCCACGGGTCCTTCTATTGTCCAGACAATGAGTGTAGGGCCCTACTATTGAGTTGGAAAACGAACCAGTTTACACTATAACTAGGAAACCCACAGCATTGTGTTCCCCTGTCAAAGGGATAGCCAGTAGTGCTAGAGTCTCAGAATGGGGCCCACAGAAAAGCAAAATGGCACCTCCCAGAGAGTGCCACTAAGGGAATCTCAGGCCCCAGTTTGTAGCTTCTTGGTGCTCCCCTAATCTTCATGTGCAGTCTTGGCAAAAGCCAGTGTTGATGACAAAGCTTGAGGTGTGGGACCACACTGACCAATAAGAAGATATTGGTCAAGCAGTCACTTTCCTCCACCTATAACTAAGCTCAGATGGTGCCTTGTATAGCCAAATGGGGCTCAAGTAGTGAGTCCCAGGTGATTAACCTATTCACCCCCACTATAGTCCACCGAGTCCACCAAGATGTTATTAGTGTTACTAAAACACAAACAATTTAATGAATTCTTAACAACATGGTAACTCATAAATAGCAATCCTTATATTAACTTGCAATTCAGAATTCGCTTAGCTGTAAATAAATGGAACTTAGTAGATAAACACATAAAAGCTAAAGGAAGTATTGGGTGATTAAGCAAAGGGCTTGTCAAACAGGGTATCCCAGGTTTGGAAACTGTATAGGAAACATAACTCAGTAATAGAAACAATCTGTTTATATTGTCGATTCGCTATAAAACCAGCATTGGCCTTAAGCTATTGGCCTGTCCATCTGTTTCAATAACATCTTCTTCATTCCATTAATAACATTTCATGGAACCCTATTGATAACATCACATCCTATTTGATGCACAGATAAATTGAGAAAAATGGCTGCAAGAAGACAATTAATCAACATTCCCAACTCCCACCCCGGTGATGCGCTGACCCACCTTAAAATCATTTTTCATATAATTCACTCCTGCAAGCTGAAATTGCAGCTAATGGCCACTGAATGAGGACATCATAATGGTGACTAATGGCTGTTAAAGTTTAGCGAGGAGCCAAATTATTTTGTTACGTAAGAAGTAATACTCTTAATGGAAGTGTGTTATCTTCATGCACTTAAAAAGCGACAGGAAGTAACAAAAACATGAAAAACACAATAGTATGTGGAATGTGTGCGAAGAAAATGGTTTACAGAATTGCCATTGTTAACATCACAGGTAATGTATCAAAATATAGAATGTTCTTGATTTAATTTTACTTAACATGACAGTGGCATTTTACTGTCAACAATCTATTCTTCCTACACTAGAAATAAAACAATCTTTGATTTTTATAGATTTTATGTTCTTATTTCTCCTTTTGTAGGTTTTCTGTGAGTGAATTAGAGAATGCCAGTGTACACACAGAGGCAGGAGAAAAACAATTTGGGATGGGTAATTTTCTGACTCAAACCTTTAGAAGGAGCTGTATACTTTATGCTGCTTTTTGCAGACTGTTATTTTACAGTATGTTGACCATTAAGTAATTGGAGGCTTTCATATTACATGTTCAAAGTGAGGAAAATACTATATTTTTACTACCCTAAAATTTAAAATGACCCAAATGGCTGTAAATGCAGTAATATTGTGTCATTGTGGTATTGTATGTGGAAACTATCTATTTTGAATCTGCTGCAAAGGCAAAAGTATGATAAATAGCTATTTATCTGTTATATAAAAAAGATTTAATACTAAAATTGTTAGAAATGAAGGTGAAAACAGATATATTATACACTATATATTTCTAAGTGGCGTTGATCGCAAGACTAACAAAAACAGTGCTCCTGTTATTTAGAGGCAGATTATAATAGAGGCATTTAAAGCTGAACCTTGTGGTGTACCATTGTAAGAAGGTTCAGAATGTACATTTTCAAAGTTAATGAAGCAAATATTATCATGAGAAGAGATAACAGAACTCATTTAGAGTTAAGAGAAAGGCAACAAAGGAGCCAAATTTGCACTTTGGCATAACCATGTTGCACTGCTGGTGGGGCAAGTTTAAAATGTGCTGACAGATTTAGAGGTAGAGGGGGCGTGTCCTAACTCAACTCAAAATTGCAGTGTAAAAATAAAACTGTCCAGTATTTGTGTGTCACATGCAAAATCAACCAGTATTTTCCCTACATACAAAAACAAAACTAAAACAAATGCACTTGTATCCCTTGCATTGCAGTGTTATGTGTCTAGGAGCAAAGGCTAGGTACACTCTGCAAAAACTTTCAACCAATTTGTTATCACTAACAATTTTACAAACGACTGAAGTGCCAATCACTTTGCCAATTCAAGTGTCCACACTATACACAATTTACCTTCAGATCTGTGCTCTTCATCTGGTCTAAGAGAGCAGTGTAGTTGCTCATTCCTGTCACACTGATTATAACACACAAAATAAACTTTGACTTTTCCCCAATGTCACTATACATTCCATTAGCTTCTGTGACTCTGAAACTAAATATTCAGTCTCAGAATGAATGGACCACCTGCAGCACTCTCTACATTTAACAACAGAGACTCAGTCTCTGGGCAGACAGTTGTGTAAGTGCATACACACTACAGGATCGTAAGGCGGTTGGAACGAGATTTCTAAATAAAATGAGCATTGAAATGAAACGACAATTGGTACTTTGGAACGAATGTAGTTCACCATGCAAGTATAACCATTAATGCGATATCAGGCCAAACAGTAATTTATCGGGTGTTTGGCCAAATAGTTGGCTGAAAAACCTCTAGTGTGTACCTAGCCTAAATGTGGCCTAAATGAATATTGGCTAAAATGTTTTGTTATGTTAATTACAACATACTTGGCATATAAGTGTATATTAACCACTTTATCACTCAGGATTTTTTCACCCCTGTGCTGATCGTATTTGGCAGTTTTTTTTCGGCTAGTCACATTCCAACATTAATATCAGTAATGAGTTTTTGCAGTGCTCACAGAAATTATACCTTGTTTTTTCAGAAAATACCATTAGTTATACCTCCTATCATGGTGTGAAGGAGCACCTATATCACACCTGCTTCACTTGTGATGATGCAGTCGTGGAGGGCAGAGCTTGAACCACGCATAATGGTCATTAGAGTTCCACTGCTGTCTGTACGCATGTGCAAATTAAGTTATGAACTGGCTGGAAGCCAGAGAATATCAAACAAACAGAAAACATGTGCTCGACAGGGTGTTAGATCAAACAAAGAAAACAAAAGTACAAGAAGTACAGCTCAGCACAGAGTAGTGACTCGTTAAAGTTGTGGGCTTGGGTGAAAGTCACCACTCCCACCAGAAGCAGTGCATTCTTAGTTAAGGTTTATAAGCTCTAATCCACCCTGAAATAGTTCTCTTTTTTCCATACACATGCGTGTACTTGGAAGCTTAGGACATTCACTGGACATCACATTGCAATGTAAGGTATTCCTTGCACTCACTTCTCTATATTCCTGCAATTTCTGTCTATATAGCCTTATCATCTATTTACTTTATATGTATTCTGGCTGCATTTTATAATATAACTTGCTTGCATGTTATAACAATCTTACCTTCTCCGTGTTCCAGCACTGTGCCTCCCATACTGTGTCCGGCACTTCTAGGTAGCGGCTCACGTGACTTAACTGTCTGGACAGGATTTTCAAACTTGTCTCTATATATACTCGACACTGACACTTCAGTTCAGTGTCAGTGCAACTTGTTTGCCATCCTGCTGACTTCCTGGTGTTGCTCCTTGTAAGCAGAGTCAATTGCCCTACCTAAGTTATATCCTCTCTGGAACTGGACTCCAGATGGACCTGGATAAATTGAAAGCCATTCAGTGTTTTCTCTGGATTTTCTAATTATTATAGACAGTTCATCAAAGGGTATTCTACCATCATTGTCCCTATTTCTGTCCAGACTAAAAAGACGGTGAATCCTAAGGTTTGGTTCCCTGAGGTCATCAAAGCCTTTGACCAATTGAAAACCGCATTTTCCTCAGCTCCCATTCTTTGGCAACCTGATTTGCAACTTCCTTTTTTCCTCGAGGTTGATGCCTCTTCCTATGGCACTTGTGCTGTTTTTTCTCAAACTGGTCCCTCTGGAAAATTACATCCGTGTGGGTTTTTCTCCAATAAATTTTTGCCGGCTGAGAGAAACTATGGTATCAGAGATCAGGAATTTTTAGCTATCAAACCAACCCTTTCAGAATGGCACCATCTCCTTGAAGGAGCTTTATTTCCTGTGACCATCTATATCAACCGCAAGAACCTCCTCTACCTGGTGTTTGAATCCTCATCAAGCCTAATGGTCGCTGTTCTTTTCAAGATTTGACATCAATCTAACTTACCGGCTGGGATCAACAAATCAAAAGGCTGATGCACTTTCCAGATCTTTTCATTCTGATTACCAGGATTCTTCTGTATCAAAGCTTCTACTCCCCTCAAAAGACTCAGTTGTCCTCCCGACAGAACCTATATTTTACCTCATCTCCATTCCAAATTATTACGGTGGACTCATGTGACTCATTTTGCAGGCCATGCTGGAGGAGGGAATACTGGAGAACGTCTTACTCGTTATTATTGGTGGCCATCTTTGTTAAAGTAGGTTAAGAAGTTTGTATCCGCTTGTTCTATTTGTGCTAAGCACAAGGTGCCTCAGGCTAAACCCTTCGGTCTGCTTGTTTTCTTGCCTATTGCTGAAGTTTCTTGTTCTCAGCTTTCCATGTATTTCATCACCGACCTGCCTCCTTCCACATCTTACTCCACTATCTGGGTCATCGCAGATCGAACTTGATTTTTCTTCTCCATATCACCCCCAGTCCAATGGGATAACTGAAAGGCCTAACCAAGATCTAGAATAATTCCTTCCAATGTATGTATTTGCTCACCAGTCAGATTGGGTTGACCTTCTTCCTGGGCAAAGTTTGCCCATAATAATCACTTTTATGAGGCAGTCATCTATTCCTTTTTTATTATCATGTACGGTTTTCATCCAAGCCTACCAACCTTTTCTCTAGCCCCCATTTCTTCAGTTCCGGTGGTGGATACTTTAATACGCAATTTCTCTCTCATTTGGGCACAGACAAAGAATAACGTTGAGAGATCCTTTACTCGCTCTAAAAGAACCTATGATAAAAAGAGGTGCGCAGTTCCCAAGTTAGTTCCAGGAGATAAAGTATGGTTGTCTACTAAGCATATTCGCTTCAAGGATCCCAGTATGAAACTAACTCCTAGGTTTCCCACATAATCAATCTGGTAGCCTTCAGGCTGAAACTTCCTCCTTCTCTTCGGATACCTAATGTATTTCATATTTCTCTGTTAAAGCCAGTTGTGCAAAACCAATTCTCAACCTTTAGGAAATCACTATCTTAGGTTTGTTCTCATAATCAAACAGAGTAAGAGGTTTAACAATATTGGATTCTTGCAAATCTAGAGGATCCATCCAATTTCTCGTGGACTGGAAGGGTTATGACCCAGAGGAGCGCTCCTGGGTTAAAGCTTCGGACATTCACGCTCCCCGGTCGCTCAAACAGTTTTGTAAAAAAATATCCTAACAAACCTTTTTAGTGTGTTCGGAATCCACCCTTATGGCAGGGGATACTGTACCAATCTTACCTTCTCAGGGTTCCAGCGCTATGCCTCCAGTGCTGTGCACCTCCTTGTAGTGGCTCACGCGACTCACCTGTCAAGGTGGGATTTTCAAACCTGTCTCTATATAAACTCAGCACTGACACTTGTTCAGTGCCGTGTGTACCGATTACCTGCCTGTCTGACTAAAAGTTCTTGGATCTCCCTGTGTACCGCTCTCAGCCCTTGTTCTTCATACTGCTGGATCACTCTGTGTACCGAACATGGCTTGTCTGACCTTGCGATTCTGCGTCACTCTGCGTATTGCGCTCCACTGAATTTATATGCACCAGTTATAGCCTGTCTGACCATTCTGTGCCAATTTCATTGTCTACTAGATCTCAGCCTGTCTGACTACTCCCTGCTCCCTGACCTCCTGTATACTGTGCTCCAGCCTGCCAATTATATTGTATTCCTGATCATTCTCCTCATAGTGGCCTAAGCCTCATCTCCAGGAATCATTCATCATTCCTCCTGTGCCTTGTGTCACATCATGAAGCAGTCCAGAGGACCACGACCTGCGGGTTCCTGGCAGCAAAGCCCCTCCTACCTTGTGCCAGTTCTTGGTGAATACCTATGAATCCATTACCTTTCAGAGTTGTATCACATGCTTATGTAATGTTTTCATCTATTTCTATAAAGTTTCCTAACCTTATAATCAATTTAACTTTACCTTATGTCACACACACACATATATATATATATATATATATATATATATAAAATCTCCTCTCTCCATATTTACTCATACTTTCATCTCTCTCCCTCTCTCATCATGTCTGCTGAAACTATAATGTATTATCTGTATTTTGTGTAAGCATTTTATGTACTGTATACTTGACTTTAAAGTTATCTTTGTAAAGTAAAAGATTTTGAACCTTGCATCTGTTTGTATATGTAGATAACTGAGAGAAAGGATAAATGGATGGTTTGTTTATATAAATAATGCAGCATAGTATAGTGAATGATAGATCGGTATTTATTTTGCAATTAACACATAATGGTGGATTATCTGATGTGGAGGTTGTTATGAGCGTTTTGTCGCTATCCAATAACGATTGTCGAATCTCGATTTGTGTTTCCAACTCACAAAGATTTATTCTCAAAAAGTAGCAGAATATATTCAAGCGAAATAATAGTAAGTACAGCCGTTACTTATCGCAGGCGCTCTGGATCCAGTGTACAGTCATTCAGTCCTGAAGTCTGTGGTCTAGGTGACTGAAGACTACATGAGAGCTACTGCTTATATGCAAACAGAGATACAGTGAAACAATGCAAGTGGTATAGCTTGCTTCTATTGGTCCAGGCATCAGGAGGGTCCAGGGGGTTACACATCATAGGCTGATTCAATCTAAGGAATCCAAAGGTGGGGGTCTCTCCAGGGGATGAGCTCTGTTCTTCCCGTCAAACTGCTCTGTTCTTCCCGCCACACTCCAATTACAATCAGTCCATTTGCATTTGACAGTTAATATCATATTAAAGGTTTATTCCCTAACATCAATAACTAGAGTATGCAATGTGCGATCTCTTCGCCGAATGCACCGAACAGCTGCTAATGTAAAGGGGATTAATATGATATTAGACATGACACATTTCTTTTAACCTGAACCATATGTATCACTAATATGCATATAACTTATAATATTATACATAAACACTACTATATTTCGACATAAATAACTATGTGTTGCAACTACCATTAATGTGTACTATTTTACAAATGTGTGTGTTGGTGCGAATGTATGTAAAAGCGTAAATACTTTTGTTGCCACGTGTTGCGGCTGCGTACTCCCTTCCACGCCGTAGCGTGCCATACGCATCTTTTCAGACAAAGACAACCAAGTTTGCTCGATTTTAATTGAAATGACTTTATCCAATTTACTGACTTCGACAAGGTCAATAGATGTGTAATACTTAAGCTGGGTACATACTGCAGGTAAAGGTAATGATTAGGAATTCTCTAACGACAAAATAAAAAATACCCCATCACCATGCCAATACATGTATACACACTAGAGCAATTACCTTCAGATGTCTTCTGTTCATCTGTCATGACCATCAGCCTGTCACTTTCACTGCACTCTGGACACGCTTAGTCTGCTGCTGCCTGGAAGTCTGGCCTTGCACACACAGTTCAAAGATCACCATCAGCACAAAGGTCACCCTCCCACTCCCCTACATGCAGCATCTGCGTTCTGAAACCTAAAGCTAGAAGCACCTACAGGAAGATGCAGAGGGAAGATGACAGCAGAGCCCCGGACACTTCCAGTGATAGGTAAGTGCTGTTTCAAGCAATGTCTGTCCAATTCTGCATACACACTGCAGAATTGGACCAACATTGTTCATAAGTGAACATGATATTTTAAGCAGTACGAACAATCTGTTCAAAGGATGGTCTGTGCTTTGGAACGATGATCGTTCATCATTTCAGGGTAAACACTACTATGATATCAGGCCAATCAGTCATTTAGCGTCTGATTGGCCCGATTATTGGCTGAAAACAGAGTAGTGTGTACCCAGCTTTAGGCAGTATAAATCCTGGTCAAATCATGTAAGACGCTCCTATGGATTTCTAGTTGGGATGCGCAAGCTTTGCAATCGGGATTTCTTGTTCAAGAAGGTGGGCGTGGTACAAGGCAAATGTTTAAAAAAGGTTGTGTAAAACAGTACCTCTTAAGTATATCTGAGATGTCTCAGGTACGTTTTATTCGACATGACTAAAATGATGAAAAAGTCGCAAATTGCATTATATCCCAAGAATCAACCCGCCTTCCTGCAGTAGAAAAAAAAAATCAGGATTCTACACATAGGTTTTCATAATAAAACTTGCATTTGAAAATAATAATGCAATAAGTTTGTTTTCTTAAGTGAAATGCAAAAAATGTGTAGTAATTATAAGTTCAAAAGTCGGGTCAGTGTGAGTAGTGACACGATGGTTGAAAGTCTGTCCAAATGGAAGATTGTTGCCTCATTTGGTTGGTCGTACCATTCAATATTTTCGTTCCAATCTCCTTTCCATTGTGTAGCCTGTAAATTTCCGACCAATCCAGGACAATCCTCCCATACTTCCTCAAGCTGGGGCTCCATTGGGGGCGTGTGTATGGAAACTGATACCTGTACTTGTCCCACATGGTGCGCTATCCGCACATTACTGACTTGTGTTTTGAATACATGTGTATTGCACCTGTCTGGTTGCAGACCATTACACTTATGTAAAGCACATGTGTTATGTCACCCTTTGCATCTATATTGGGAACCTGTTCATATTTACCCTTTATAAACTCATACCTTTATAAACTATTATTATTAAACTACTTATAAAGTCATATTAACGTTTATTAACTAATATTTGTAAAATACCCAGAATAAACCACAAAGTGTTAATGCAGCAGTTTTATTGAAGGAAAAAGTACTTTTTTTTTTATTGCAGAATATGACAAGTGAAAAAAACAATATTACACTTTAAAGGTGCTAGTGGTTTGTGGTAGAACACTTCTAAACAGCATACACATTTCAACAACATTTTTCCTCAAGGTTTTTAATTTTTTTCTTGATGTCGATTGGTTTTACATTCCCTTTGATTTCTTTACCTACAAAACAAGGAAATAAAAAATGTTTACCATTAAACTTTATACTATATCTGTAATCTTTACCCAACACCAGAAATAGTCTCATTTGCTCACCTTGCACACTGCTCGAGATCAGTTTATGTTGTGGTCACTCTGGCACAATCGCAATAATAGTGGGCTCCATTTTTATTATTATAACGGTACAGGTATGTGCCCAAAACATTTAGTTGTCTTCACATGTTCACTGAAATACCTTTGTGTATAACTTCTTTCATATCTTGGAATTCAACATCAATTTTTTCTTGTTTGATAACAGGTGTTATATTAGTGGTATCAGTGGTATCTAAACAGGCCTCCTCACCGTTAATTCTTCGTTCTGCCCAAAAAAATCTATGCTACAAATCAGGTGTTTGCATTGCTTTGTGTGAAACTAGAGTGAAATACATAAAGTCCTTTAAACAAGTACACTATACGTGCTACTCACTTTTTTAATGTCGTACTGGTCCAGTACTTTTGCGATCATCTCCACCTCTTTTGGGCTCATTGGCTTTGTTCTTTGCTCTTCTTGAGCATCTCCCTCCTCCACATTAACTTTTTCAAATTCTCTGTCTCCGTCTCCACAGCTGCATCCCCCATTGACACCTTCTCCTCACCTGCTATTTTCTCACGTTCCTCGACGCCAGACAGGCTACTCTGTAATTTTATACACTCAGATATGGGCGTTCGTTTCTGCTGTGGACCTCAGAAAATGGAGCATTGTGGGTGAAACCTATTTTTGTATAATAACCTCGTGTATGGAGATTTTGGGTTATATCTTTAATCCGTACAGGACCATTATCTTTGAAGGGATTTTATTATTAGGGAATAATTATTGCATTGCACTTTACAAGTTAAATGTTTTTTCTAATTTTTATGTATGGTAATAAACTTCTATGTTATAGGAATGAATGAAGAGACAGTGTGGTCTTCTCTTTTTATGTGGTTTTATGTGTTAACTATAGTGAAAGCTCTGGCCCTTTATGCTAATGTCTTTGTTATATCATTACATGCCCCGCAAAAGTTGCTTCCGTGTGTACGAAATTAAAATCATTGCTCATGACAACATGGCTGTAAAAAGTCGCTAACGGGACGGCCGCTCTTCCCTTTATCGTCTAAAACAAGGCTCGTGTGTATGCAGTCCATGGACCGAGCGATCAGATAATCGATTGCATGTAAAATAGATTGGCATGAAAAGTTGGTGGAAAATTCTGTAGTGTGTACACTGATTCAATTGACAGGTTTAAGATATAAGTAATTTTAATTGGCTTTTGCTTAATGGTGGAATAAACAATTTTTATTTATGGGGTCATTATTGTTTCAAATATTATGGGGGCATTATTATTTCTATTAGTATGGGGGCATTATTATTTCTATTTTCATGAAAGGAGCAATTGTATTTATTTTGTTAGGCTCCAGGGCACTCCTATTTATTTTCTTTACACATGGTGGCAAGTATTTTAACTTCTTTATGATCAGGGACAAACATATATTTTTTTTAGGAATGGGGGCAATGATATGTAATTTTAGTATCAGGTATTATTCATTAAAAATTGGGGCAATTCTTGTAGTGCACACGTATGCATTGGTGCCCATGTTCATGCTGGCACTTGTTGTTCTACAAGCACCAGCATGAAAGAACACTCATGGGTTATCAGTACATGCTGGTACTTGTATTGCCTCAAGAGCATGCACTATATTTTCATAGTACTACACTACAATACTGCCCAAGTACCCACAGTCCAGCGGCACAAGGAGTGGCCCAGTGCTACTCAGCATTGGGTTGGTACTTTGTAGGTACAGGTCAGTATTTTTCAAGCTTCCTAATAGAGGACAAGACACGCTACTGACTAGATTGGCCTGTATGAAATGTAATGAAAGTGTAAAAAATGATGCTTCACATCCGTAATTAACATGAGGTTTGATATATACAAATTGCTGTTTGGTCTGAAAAGAATGAGGCTTAGGGATTTGCAAAGCACCACACATCAGATGTGTGGTGGTTTGCAAACCACATACAACTCCCTACTGCTCATGTTGAACAGATATATACTTCAACAGACATTATTAATATTATTTGTTATAATATTGCATGCTGTTTTAGCATATGTCTGGGTCACACTGCTATTATTATCTATTTATTGTTGTTTATTTATATAAAGCCAATCAAATTGTGCAGTGCTGTGCAGACAATATGTAAACATTCACATCAGTCCGTTCATCTTCACAGTTCCCTCCTACAATCCAAACAGTGGCAGAACTATTATTGGTATAGCAGGTGAGTGTACCGGGGATCATGGAGATAATGGGGCCCACGGCATGACAAATGCAGAGGGTCAAGGGCCCCGGTTTTCTCCTCCCCGCCTCTCTGCACTGGGGCCCACAGCTCGCTGGTTCCTCCTCTGAATCCAAAGACATGCTGGTAAGACTTTTTGTGTGTTTGTGTGCTTGTAGTAAGTTGGGAAGGGACATATGTACCTGAATAAAGTTTTCTGCAAAGAATTGTGTAGTATTTCTACAATATATGTTGTATCTGTGTAACTCTATACAAGTAAATGGGTGATAGTAATGTATGCCCAAAATTAATTTTTAAGGTGCATTTGATAAGGTTTAACGCACCTTTTTATCATTGTTCTTCATTTCCGCTATGTGTACCCATGTTTTGAAGTGGGCTGGGATAGGCTGGGTACACACTACAGAAAATTTCTCCCAATGCAATATCGTTAACGATTTTACCAACGACTGAAAGTCCTGATCAGCAGCATTCATGTGTACACACTTACACGTTATACAGTATTCACCTTCAGATCTGTGCTCTTCATCTGTCATAACCATCTGCTGAAAAGATTGTGATTCTGTAAACTTTATGGAGATTTGCCAACACTTGTGGTCATGAGTGCATACACACTTCAGAATTTGCCCGACATAGTTTATTGAGATTTTTAGTCCGTTTATAAAATCAAATCAACCGAGACAATGTGCTTTAGAACGATTAAACCTGATCGTCGGAGCGTGCACATTAATGCAATATCAGATAAACAGTTGTTTATCTTGTGATTGTCTCGATTATCAGGTAAAAAACCTGTGGTGTGTACCCAGCCATAGACCAAGATGTAACCAATAAGGTCATCCGAACATTCATCACAGTGAGGAGTAGTTAAGTCATTGAAAGTCCTAATTTTGTGGGATACAGTGACTATTCTTCTCAACTGATTATGTACATGAGGAACAGATTGCATGTGGTGTGAAAAAGTGAGAAAGTGGAATGTCCTCCTATAGCACAGAGTACAGTCATGGGCAAAAGTTTTGAGAATGACACAAGTATTGGTTTTCACAAAGTCTGCTGCTTCAGTGTTTTTAGACCACTAGTCAGATGTTGCTATGGTATACTGAAGTAAAATTACAAGCATTTCATAAGTGTCAAAGGCTTTTATTGACAATTACATTAAATTTATGCAAAGAGTCAAAATTTGAGTGTTCACCCTTCTTTTTGAAGACCTCTGCAATGCGGCCTGGCCTGTTGTCAATCAGCTTCTGCGCCACATACTGACTGATGGCCAACCATTCTTGCTTAATCAATGCATGGAATTTTCCAGAATTTGTGGGTTTTTGTTTGTCCACCCACCTCTTGAGGATTGACCACAAGTTCTCAATCACATTAAGGTCTGGGGAGTTTCCTGGCCATGGTTCCAAAATTTCAATGTTTTTAACTCCGAGCCACTTAGACATCACTTTTTCCTTATGGCAAGGTGCTACATCATGCTGGAAAAAGGCATTGTCACCAAACTGTTCTTGGATGGTTGGAAGAAGTTGCTCTTGGCGGATGTTTTGGTATCATTCTTTATTCATGGCTGTGTTCTTAGGCAAAATTGTGAGTGAGCCCACTCCCTTGGCTGAGAAGCAACCCCACACATGAATGGTCTCAGGATGTTTTACTTTTGACATGACATAGGACTGATGGTAGCACACACCTTTCCTTCTCTGGACAAGCATTTTTCCAGATGCCCCAAACAGTCTGAAAGTGGATTCATCAGTCCAATCCCTGTAACTTTGCATAATATCAGTCTTTCCCTGATGTTTTTCATGGAGAGAAGTAGCTTCTTTGCTGGCCTTCTTGACACCAGGCTATCCTCCTAAAGTCTTTTCCTCACTGTGCGTGCAGATGCACTCACACTTGCCTGCTGCCATTCCTGAGCAAACTCTGCACTGGTGATGCCCCGATCCCACAGCTGAATCAACTTCAGGAGATGGTCCTTGCACTTGCTGGACTTTATTCGGCGCCCTGAAGTCTTCTTTACAACTATTGAACCTCTCTCCTTGAAGTTCTTGATGATCCGATAAATGGTTAATTTAGGTGCAATCTTACTAGCAGCAATATCCTTGCCTGTGAAGCCCTTTTTGTGCAAAACAATGATGACTGCATGTGTTTTCTTGCAGATAACCATGGTTAACAGAGGAAGAACAATGATTTCAATCACCACCCTCCTTTTAAAGCTTCCAGTCTGTTATTCTAACTCAATCATCATGACAGAGTCACCTCCAGCCTTGTCCTCGTCAACACTCTCACCTGTGTTAACAAGAGAATCACTGACCTGATGTCAGCTGGTCCTTTTGTGGCAGGGCTGAAATGCAATGTAAGGGGTATATTTACTAAACTGCGGGTTTGAAAAAGTGGAGATGTTGCCTATAGCAAGCAATCAGATGCTATTTATCATTTATTTAGTTCTACAAAATGACAGCTAGAATCTGATTGCTAGCTGTAGGCAACATCTCCACTTTTTCAAACCCGCAGTTTAGTAAATATACCTCTAAATGTTGTTTTTGAGATAAAGTTCATTGTCATGGCAAAGAGGGACTGAAATTAATTGCAATTCATCTGACCACTCTTCATGACATTCTGCAGTATACGCAAATTACAATCATAAAAACTGAGGCAACAGAGTTTGTGAAAAATAAGATTTGTGTCATTCTCAAAACTTTTGGCCATGACGGCAGTATATGACACTCCAGTCATGTGTTATTAACTCTGGAAGATTGTGGTGTCAAGCACACCTTATATGAAATGAAGTTTATACATTCCACTTGTTTTATCAGTGCTTAGCTAGAAAAGAATAAATAAATAATAATAATTATAATAGCTATAATTAATTGTCTTTCATTGTAATACTTTCAGCACATCACCTTCATTATTTTACTACAGTGGCTGTTAAGGCACTCCCCATCCTCATTACAATTCACATGCTGTCAATTAATATAAACTTTTTTTCTTACTCTAGGGCAGTGTTGGCTAACCTGTGACCCTCCAGGTGTTGTGAAACTACATGTTCCAGCATACCCTTCCAGCAATAAGCTGCTATATATTAGTAAAGTATGCTGGGACTTGTAGGGCAAAGTTGTCCAAACTCAGTCCTAAAGAGCTACCAACAGGTCATGTTTTCAGGATTTCTGTCTGATGAAACAGGTGGGATAGTTACTGACTCAGCCAAATAGATTAACTCACATGTGCATGATTAAGTAAATCCTGAAACATGAACTGTTGGTAGCCCTTGAGGACTGGGTTTGGACTCCTCTGCTCAAGGGCATTAGTGTTTGGTGTATATAAGGGCCTGAAAATTACTATGACTATCATGCTTTGCTGCCTGCTGTAATAGTGTTGGTGTGTGATAAACATTTGCCACTGCAATTCACATTTCTTTACACATCAACACTTCTCAAATTTGCACAATCATTGGTATTCCCTAGAAGATTTTCATTAAACATAATTTCTGGTTGTATGATTTCCTCTCGTAAAAGAGCATCTAGTGTGTGCTGGGTGCATGTATGTTTAGTGATTCATCAAATTAGTTACAATTGGCAAGTGTGATAACGGCCACTCATCACTACAATACTGTATATGATATATGAAAAGGTCAAACAAAAGTACATGGTAACAATAGATCACCAGATCAATACATACTATCTAAAAAGTTAATTACATTGAGTCATAAGAAACCTACTACTAATACGTTGAAATCAGCTTAAACCTGGGAGTAAAACTGCAAATAATTAACTCTTCTAAGTATGAACTGATAGTCTGGGGGTGGTAAGTACTGACATTTACTGCAGAACTAATGTATTTAACCACAGGTATGTGACATAATAATTATACAACATATAATATGCCAGATATTAGTACCAATATAAATAATGCACTAGGCAATCACAATAAAAAATGGAAATAACATAATCTGTAGCAGCAAATTCACAATAAATAAGTAAAGTGCAAATGGAATGCTAAAATAAATATGACATTGTGCTGATTTTAAAAGTTCTGTATAATTGGAAAGTGGAAAGTTAGTTTGTCTGAAACTCTAGATCTTTTCAGGTTGCCAGTGGTCTCCTAATAGTTGAAAGTAATAACCCCCTAAATGCACCAGGGCAATGCACATTTTGGTCTACTTTCTTTATAGGCATAGCACATTATCTCATCAGTATTTGGTTGGAGCATGGAATGAAACCAGAGCAAACCTATGCCTTCACAGGTAGAACATACAAACTACATACAAACCCTCTAGTCCGAAATTACAAAACAAACCTAGTGCTACAGGGGCGCACAGAGAATTGTCGGAGGGGCCGACCCCAAACCCCAAAACAAAACCAACCCGCGCGAGAGCTACTGCGCATGCGCCCGCGTATGCGCAGCAGCTCCGTTTAGGCAGCGCTGTCCTATACAGCAGCCGCGGCGCTGTCAAAGAAGCGTCCGCGGCAGTGCTGTATACACTACAGCACCGCCGCGGACGCTTCTTTGACAGCGCCGCGGCTGCTGTATAAGACAGTGCTGCTATAGTGGCCATTTAGTTAGCGCAGGGGGGGTTTCTGGAGACTCAGAAACCCCCCCTGCGTGCGCCACTGTGCTATAAAGCAGTAATGCTGATTACTGAATTTCTCTCATTAATAGCTACATATTTTTTGCATACATACTCACATTTATGCATACTATTCATTTTTTTTACATTCATTTCTATAAAGACTTGTCATTTTTTTTGTCCTCTGCTGTCCCCCTGCCCCTTCTACCAAGGAAACAGAGAACAATAGGTGTGTTGCCTTTAACCTCCTCTATTACAATACTATCTGTGACAGAAACTAAGAGCCCTATTATTTCTGATAGAAATGCCATGTGACATCAGCGACAGAATACATTTCAATACATTTATGTCAAATGCAGATGAGAGTGGTGCTGCAATTGTGAGGATGGCAGTCGTCAGGACAATTGATACTGTTATGGTGCCGCAATTTCTGCTGTCTGCGAATGACCTGCTGACAAAATTATATAAAATTATCTGTGCCATAGCGTTGGCCCAAAATGTAACAAAACAATGATAATAGCTGTTATGTGGTTTGGCGTGTACAAAAATAGAAACAAACAAAACTTATGCTTAAGAAATGCAATGAGTGAAGAGCATGTATAAAGTGATTCCCAATCATAGATCTATATGGAGTCAACAGTCAACTGGGACTACTTAATTTTATGTAATGGCAAACAAGGGAAGAGTTAAAGTAGAATTGTTATGAAAACTGCTCACTGCACAACTGTGTCAAATGCATACTGCAGATTTCAACACTGCATAGTGCATCATTCATAAACTATTGTCCCTGCTTAGTTTATGGACAGCAGTCGTGAGTAACTATGCCACCTATACAGAACAGCATTTCACCAGTTGTTACCATGGGTTCAATAATCTATTGTAATTCTGTAGTGATGTCCATGCTGTATGTGTGGGGATGTAAATTAAATACATTTCTGGTGTTGAATAAATAGGTACAATTCGGTCCACATGTTAGAGACAATAAAAACCTTTTTGTAGGTATGATAGGGTTTCAGTGAGTTAAGAGAACATCATTATTCTTGCTTTCCCATCTGACCAGTTTGAATTACGATGTCACTAATATTACTTTTGTTGCTCTGTGACTCCTTCTATCTACCAGCGTTCAATCATGCACAAGCAGCCGCCTCAACGTCTGAACTTTCTCTTTTATAGAGAGACATGACCTGTCACATCTCGTCAGGGCAACAATGGTTTCTGGGTAACCAAATGAACTGACAAAGTCAAGGGCATTGATCATGTCTTATTTTGAAAGTGACCAGTTGTTAAAAAGCCAAGTCTTAGAAATCAGCAAATGTGACAGGGTATTTATTTTTAATCTCTATAGGGGACAAGGTGGTTTAAATATGACCCTAGAGTTATAAATTCCAAACATGGTCTTTAGACAATATGACATGCATTCATTTTGTATTGACAAAATTACTGTTATTCTAATTCTTTGTTCATTTGTATTTAAAAATACATTAACAAAGCATTCATGTAGCATAGCAACCATTGTTTGGATATTTTTTTCCCCTCATTAATGTGGAACTAAACACCGATATCGAAAACATTTATTCTGAAATGCAATGTAAAAAGCACTTATTTGTACATGGCAAAATGAAAATAGATAAATGTTCCTTTTATACTGACTCCACTTCTACAATCTCAATTTTTGCTGTCTGGTCCTGCCATAATAATATTTATTGAAGTGTGCAATGCTAACTTGTTCATGTTGAGAGCAAAGTACATTTAAAGATAATTTAAAAGCTTTGCACTAATTGTGTACATTTGGTTTAAAGCAAAATAAAAGAAAAAGTATATAGACCTTTTCAAACTCTTTCTTTTAGACAACTTTTTACTAAATATATTGCTTTCATAGTAGCACTTACTGCACTTTGTAGACATGTATTTTTTTAATCAGGTGAGGTTGTTTATTTGTGATGTCCTGGAATATGACACAGTTCTGCGTAATACCAACAATTGTATCCGCATAGCAGCTTTGTGTTATATTCCTAGGTAACGACAAAAAACAGGTCTACCTGATTATAAAAATGTATGGGGTGAAATGACAGAAGGAAGCTGTAAATAGTGTGCTTGGTAAATGTTGCAGCAGGGCATTACAAACCAACACATGGAAGATGAAAATGGTTCATAAACTGACACGGTATCAGTGTAGTCAATTTATCATAAATTCTCAATGAAGCATATAACATTAGACTATTATTAATCCATGCTAAAATAAAAAAAAAATTTCAGTAGCACATAACATAGGATGAGAGTACACAAATTGAGCTCCTTGGTATGTAGTTCTAGTAGTATCCACACTCAGTGCTGGCAAAACACGTTAAGCCCGATAAGCACAACAGGAGGGCTCTGCATTTACCAGCAAGAAAATATCCATAGCAAAAAGATATATTTTTCCAACTCAAGCGCCTTTCCTCTTACTCTTTGAGTCCCCGTTTTGAACAGAGCAAGGATCGTAATAGGCGCCTGGGCAAAATCCTGCAACATAGGTGCTAACAATGCCAGTGCTGGCCCTTACCACACCTTTACTATTTTGTTATATGCCTGATGAGTAGGCCCTATTAGGGGGAAGTATGTATAATACAATTCTCACTATCAGCTCTAGTTTGACAAAGACTCATTTGAAACATTGATTGAGTGGTTTAGTCCAGAAGATTTTCCCTATTCATTTTTATTATCAAAACTGTGTCTCTTAATGGAGGCACAGCAATGAGAGAGTGTGGATTAATGAAAAGCATCATGAATAATCTCATCAGCATCATTGTGACAAGGTAGGGAAAATGTTCTTGGACTGAAATGTGAGATGTACATGATGAATCAGTAGGAAGAAGAAAGGTTTATGTGACAGGGGCTTACACATATTAAAACGGGTTGACTGATTTACAGAGTGATAGCTTATTGTCGGTTAATTACATTTAAAATAATGATCCTTAAAATAATGATCAGGATATAACAAAATTATAAACACAGGTTTTAAGTTCTTATATTAAATAAAACCAGATATTTTTTATTAATAATTAAATATTAAACCAGAATTTGAGCAGTTTATGAGCGTTTTTTAAAACTGGCGTCTTGTTGTTGACCCTACAGGACAGCCTTGAAGGCAATAGGGACTGTTATAGGCTGCGGAACAGGCTAAGGTTGGGCCCTGGTTCTATGCTTGTGAACCAAGTGTCAGATGTACAGTAACTTTTCCCTGTATCTAGTCCCATTCTTGATGCTGGATCTTTAAATCAACCCTCCTCCTTTACTGCACTTAACGCACTGAACTAATGTACATTTGTTCAATGCGTGTTTTTTTTATTTTTTATAGAATTACAAAAATAAGATACATTTTAAACCTTTGTTTAAAAAAACTACATTTTGATAAACAAGCTTGTTTCAAATTCCCAAGATTTTTCTGGCCCCATGGTCACAAAATATTTCAGTGGAATATGCCAAACTTTTCACTCACATCTAGTTGTATGCCTTCTCAGTGTTTTTTTTTTTTTACAGATGAGGTTCCCATTACCCATCTGTAGGATAATCGATTACTGCATGATGTTGCTGTATTTTGTAATCAGCCAATAGAATAACAGTTTAAAGAAGCATTCTGTGCCTAATGTTCTGATGCAGTATCTAGAAGATATTTTTTATCACATTATCACTTTTCAACCTTAACCAGGATACTGTGTCTGTAGTCTCCAACCATGTAGGGGTTTCAGGTTATTTTATTTTATGACTTTTTTTTAGATATTTTCCGTCCTGCCTATGCTCATTATTAAAAGTGCTATTGAAAAGAATAGAATATGGGTCATAGCTCCTCACACTGCCTTGCTTTATAATACTAATAATTATCTCTTTGCTAATGTACAAGCTTAGTAATTCCCTTTTTGAAGAACCTGAAATGTTTCAGAACTTTTCTGTTATTTTGTGCAAGACACAGAATTATGTCATGATCAAGGACTTTGGAACTGTCAGCAATTTAATTCTGCAGTCCATCCTAATTATAAATTAGTAGTCCTCCTCTGGAGGTAGTGCATAGTTTATTATTATTATAATTAAAACTATTATTTACAAAGTTTACAAAGCAGCGCATTTTGGATAAATGATACCCTATTTTAATTTGTAACATCTTTCTGTGCAGTTCCATAACCTTGAAAAACAATTATTATTATTATTATTATTATTATTATTATTATATAATGCATATCAATCTAAATCCCTACACTGCAATGTCATAAATCAACTTACAACATTAACTCAAGTCGGTTGTTTAAAACCTTTACCATATTTCAAACTTTTATTGCAATATTTTGCTGCTCTTATAATATGCAAACACAATATTTTTATGACTTGGAGTTGTTCTTCAGTGCAGGTACATGACGTCAAGAAACATCTTGGTACAATATTGATGCAGTGGCACAGAGATAATTTATGTCCATCTTTAGAGATGAATATATCTTACACTTACTGCCCATTTTGTCGGGAGAGCGGGGTCAGGAACATTAACATACAAATACAATACAGAATGATAACAAGTTAAGCATGCCCCTTTGAGATGTGACTTACTTAAACTTGCACATATCTTTAAATACTACGAGGTGTGAATTTTGCACCTGCACAAAGTTTTGGAGATCTGGATTATTTTTCTAATTAGGTATGCATTCCTCTTTTTAAAGTTAAGGTAGCAGTGGTTAACCCTTTCAACCTAGAAGAATGCCTACTGAAACTATTTTCAACCTCCCATTCTTATGTAATGCTGCTGGCAGACAAGGAGGAGGAAAGAGGCACAATAAGTAAAAAAATGAGAATACATAAATAGAGAACAAATATGAGAGTGCTAATATTGAGGAGTATAACAAAACCTTTATTTCTGTAACATTTTCTATAATTCTACATATTATTACTTGTATTCCATAGATCAATGTCTAAAGTTATACAAGAAAGACAAAATAAGTCTCAGACACATTGGAATGTTTATAAGGGTGTTTATTATGTATTGTATGGATCACTATTAAGCATCCATAATACAGAATGGGTGTTGAACATAGTGCATGACACCCCACCTCATAGCACTGGCTTACAAATGAAAAGAACAGCAAACAAAGTCATCCTTTGTTAATAACATGTATATGGATTTGTTGGATTATTTATAATCCTAACCAATATTAAAAAGCAGGTGTAACATCTCTGCTGTGTAAAGCAGGATCAAAGTCTACCACTAACAACACATTATGAAAATGAAATGTATAATACTGCATTATTTCAATACCTCTAAAAATCACAAAAAAATTGACATAGGTGTCAGTCAGGTATCAACGCTCTTACCCATTCTGTTTATTATTTAACTCTCTTGGGAGATCATAGAGTTGCCTGCATTCAGGAGAGATAACCTTACAGAATTTCTCTAAAGGGTAAAGAAGTAGGAGGGAAAGAGCATCATGAGATATAGAGTAAAGAGGCAGGCGACTAGCATTGACAAGTGGATGTAATGTTCTAAACATGTACTGATATAACCAGATTCGTGTCTTTCTATGTACAGTATTTAACAAGTTCTATCTTTCTAACTGTAGATATGTCTTAACAAGTGCATGAAATAAACCACTTATTCCTATTCCATTCATTACACTCAACAAGTTATGATTGTCAGGATACATTCAAGGATGTGCAAACAGATTGAGCTTTTCACTTTTTATCATTGTTATACAGCATTAGCTTTCAATGAATTATTAAACCAACAATAAAACATTTAAAATAAAAAATATGCTGAATAGATTAGTAGTGCTATTGGCTAACGGAACTGTAAGAACAGCCATGTGCAAATATCACGATTGGGTTTAAATAATGTAATTGCACCGACATGCTTGTTTTCTAGTTTTACATATATATTTAAGGCATTTGCAGTCATGCAATTAAGCAGAATGTTTGACTGGCTTTTTGGGTGGGTCATTAAACATTGTCAAGCATCACATTGAGTATTAATTGAAGATGTCCATATCAGAAAGATAATTGATTGAAACACAGCATTTGACCCATGAATGCAGCCTATCAACTATATCCCCATACGTCCACAAGATGTTTTGTGAAATAAACTGTGCACTTTATATATTAAGATAAAGTTCAATAAATGGAGGTGGGTGGGAAACAGGACATAGGTTAACAATAAGTAGGGTCATATAGCCTGTGCAGTCTGCCTGACATTGGGTCCCGGAGATCTGGGACTATTTATTTAAAGTCAAGTTACCATTGCCAACTGATGAGAGGCTCAAGATGATTTACTTACTGTTCAAATTGCATTGTGTCCACTTGCCTAGTAACTGGACATGTCATGCAGAATCAATGGCTGTGGTTTACACCTCCTAGGAGCTAGGAGAAATCTCCTGTGCTAAATAAGTTTGGTGTAAGAGTAGTGAGAGTAGTTTTTTAGGATGTCTGGTCTTTGCTATGATAGAAAAACATAAGTAAATAGAAGATGATATTAGAATGTGAAATTCAATGGTGATAGTTACACTAAGAGGCACTGTAAAATGTGTTTGCAATTTGGACTACACCCTATTTGTTATTTGGACTGTGTAGTCTGCTGGATGTACCATTTGTTGAACAGAATGGTATTCTATGCCTATGTGTTGCGAAGCGCATATATTTTTCCTTAAAATAGAAATTTTTACCCACCCAAATCGGGTTGGTTTTTTTGGTGGCTGCCAGGTTGTTGAAATTGGAAGGTAGTACTATTATTGAAACAAAATAAGTTATTTCTGTTAAATTCTGCTAATTACGCCAAAAGTGTATGCGGGTCAGACATATATTTCAAAATATATAGTTTAACTTGATAAAACCTTCCCCAAAACCCAATTTGCAGGTTGGTTGGCTATCGGGTTTTTGTTTTTTTATTATTACAATACAGAAGAATTTCCTATTAGATTTTAAAGGCAGAAGAATGTCCATGAGAGTATCCTGAAGTATAAAGAGAAATTGTATTTTATCCCCTTCCCCTACAGAACTCTGTTCAAGCTCTTCACTTTTACATACAAGGCCCTCGCCAATGCCACTGCACCCTACATCTCCACACTCCTATCTATTCATGCTCCATCCCATTCTCTCCGATCTGCCAATGACCGTCACCTATCTTCCCCCCTCATCACCTCCGCCCGCGCTGCCCCCCTCCACTGGAACAAGCTCCCGCCCTCCATCAGGACTTCCCCTAACCTGTCCAGTTTCAAATGGGCTTTAAAAACCCACCTTTTTCTTAAAGCCTTCCAGTCTCCCACTTAACTACCTACCTTATCCTCTGCCTCTCCCCCTTCTTTCCCCTTCCCTGCCTCCGTCCCTCTACTCTCCCTCTCTCCCCTGTGTTTCTCCGTCTGTCCACCCCTTCCCTTAGATTGTACGCTCCTCTGAGCAGGGCCATTTCTCCTCCTGTTTCCACCACCTCTAATTCTGCTTTCCAGCTACTTTGCCCTCCTCCTCGAGGGCCCTCCTCCCCCTCTGGGGGTCTCCCTGTCTTCCGCGCCCTCCTTTTGGGCCCCGTCATTTGCGGATACTCCCCCCGCCCTCACTAGCTGTGCATTGAGCTTACTGAGTTACTGTGCTTTATGTTTACTGTACTGTGCTGTCTCACCTTGTATTGTAATTCATTTTTGTCCCTGTACGGCGCCACAGACACCTTGTGGCGCCCTATAAATAAAAATTAATAATAATAATAATAATTTTAAATTGGCAAACAAGGGGTTTCATTGGCTTCTTCATTCTAGTTAACTTTATTTTAAAATATGGGTCTGTTTGCTTTTGTGGAACTAAATGTTCTAGCATGCACTGGCAGTGTTTGACTAAAAGGACATGTTGGTGCTTGTGCATGTGAACTACTATAAGTGGCTCTTTGGGTGTCAAAATGTGCAATATTTTCATGGGAGCAAAAAAAGTTCCAGTTATTGCTGATTGCCCCATTGAATTCCTGCAAAATTCAACTAGATGGATCTGTGTCTTTTTTCTACATCACAAACTATGTAACTATAACCTTGATTTTAAGACCACAATAAGTTAATACATTAAAAGTCTCCTGAAGCCCCAACTTCTTGTTATTAATCTTTACAAGAAAATGCATTAACTCTCCAAGGTGCTGAAGGACTAGCAGTTTGTTACATGCCTGAATTTTCAATGTGACTGTAATCCAAGTACAAAGCAAATGTTTTGTTTAAAAGATATAATGTTGAAACATCACCACTAGCTGATATTTGAAAAGTACATATTACAGATGACTAGTATAATTCATATAACCGTGTAAATATGCTATTTGGTTTTCATCTTGGATAGTGTATTTTTGTATCAGTGTCATTTGTTTCTCCTCATTCCATGAATGTATTTTTTTACCATTGCATTGTGATCTATGTGCAATGATATTTCTGAGTTGATTAATTCTTTGTTTTTTAAATTATCCATCAAAAGCAGAGCAAATCTGGACCTCTATTATCATTCAAAATAATTGTTGTGCTTCTATGTAAGCAATTAAAAAAAAATTATATTACAGCCAAGCTATATCCATCAAAGGGATTAGTAAAATTGTCTTTCTGATTCCAAATCTCCTTAAAATATAAAAGTTCTATTGAACATAAAAAATACAATATATCAAATATTTGTTTTTGTGATAATTGCTATTATTGTCTATATCCAGAAACGTCAAGTCTGCTTATCAAGTGTTATCATTTAATATTATTTTGTATATTCCTCAAGCAGGCTGCTTTTATTGTCAATATATCATTTTGAAATAACTGTACAATGTGAAATGCATATTAGGCATATTTAATAAAAGTATAAGTAAATGTGTTATGGCTTTATACAGTTTTTAGCTATTTTGTCACCTATTTACAAATTTTCTAAAGGATGTACTCATTGTGACAGAGTATTAGAAACTGTCATGGATGGCATGTAGTGTTTGGAATGAAGTGTGTGTTGATATTCCTCCACACTAAGGCTACAACAAGCAAGCAGATCTATTAGACTGTGCTTTTTGCAACTCGCTGAAATTTAGCGCCTTTGACAGCTAAATTTAAAATGGCAATGTGTTTAAAGACAATATTTACCTTTAAACACGTCGCCGTTTTAAATGTAGATATCAAAGTCACTGAATATCGGCAAGTTGCAAAAAAGCGCAATTTAATACATTTAACCCCTGGTCATGACTTGCCTAAAGCTTAACTTGATAGGGATTTCTCAGGTAATTAATGTCACCTGGTCAATTAGTAAAGAAAAATAAATAAACCTGAGACGCTGGATTATTGAGGGCCTTCCAATCAACTGCAGAGAACTGTGCTGCTCATAAATGCCCTAAAGTTCTCAGCAAAAAGTATATTGTTCCTAATTAAATTTTAAGTTTTACTAAGTTAGTGTGGGGACACTGCTCAGCAGTTGTTAGGATGCAGATTTTTTATTAATGGCTAAGGTGCGAGGATTTTGTTTTGTGCTGCATAATTGCTGTGTTAATAAACAGACCTAATTCCAGTTGACTAACAGACACAGGGAGGTGTATATTATACCCCGAAGGACTGTATGATCCTAAGGGAAAATATTACCCAGAGTAAGAAGTTTTGCTAAAACATGGACACAAAATTACATTGAGCCAGGCAACACGGCTGTGTTAGCTACATGCACTTTGGGAGTGATTTGTGTAAATTTATCAAACCATAGGCTCATTTATACTCTGTAAATTCCTGCTTTCAATGTTCATTAAGTACTGTTCTCCTACTTGTAAGTGTTTTCTATCATATTGATTATGCAAAAACACTTTTTCTACATGATAACTTTTTTTTAGCGTTTAAGATAAAGTACATTAAATAAGCATTTTAGCTTTTGCCAGCTAGCTGTGTGCCTACGGTGCATTTGCATACTTTTACTATCCTATTTATTTTTTTGAACATTCCCTTACTGTTCACATACCCCTTTCAGTAAATATGCAAACATTTGGTCACCTCATTTAAGCACACAGAAACAGGAGTAAGTAAATGGTTGATTATGTATAAAAAGCTGAATATATTGGCACTATATAAATAAAAGATTAACAAAGATATATCGTTGAAATGTAAAGGTGTAACTACAGACATAACAACTTGTGCAGGTACTGTAGGGGCCCCACATTACCTAGGGTTATCAGTGAACTTGGGTGAGAGCATAGCAGTTTTACACAAGAAAAGAGCTATTCTCCAAGTTGATCTCTCATCAGGCTAGTTGTGAAGGCACAGAAGGACACTGAAAGACACTATCAGGAACTAAAGCTACAGACAACATCTTCTAACATAAATGATAGAGGGCAATGACAAAATGGACATGGAAATTAAATAATGTATGTATCATTTCTCAAGTTTGTATATATATTTTCTTATTTGAAAGTACCTTTTAAGTAGAGATGGGCGGGCTCGGTTCCCCGAGAACCGAACCCACCCGAACTTTGCCTATCCGAGTACCAAGCCCAGCAGGCTCGGTACTCTCCCGCCTGCTCGGATTCCAAATCGAGGCCGAACGTCATCGTGATTTCGTCGGATCTCGGGGCTCGGTTCTCGCCATAGTTGAAAATGATAAATACCAGCCTCCACAGCAATCCATCGCCATTTGACAGAGGGAGAGAGCAGGGTGTAGTCACAGGCTGATTAGAGCAGGGACAGAGAATACAATTCTGATAACAATTCTGATTACAATTCTGATTACAATTCTGATAACAATTGATAGAGAAGAGAGGAGGTTAGAGGAGTCTTTTTTTTCCAATATTTGACATTATAAGTGCTTTGGGGTGTCCCCATTCTTTTGCATTAATATTTCTGGCTGTCAAAAGTCCTGTTTGTCAGCAATCTGAAAAATAATTTTTAGCACTCCCAAGTGCTTTTCCATTAATAAATCTGGCTGTCAAATATCCTATTTTGCAGCAGTCTAAAAAAATAACATTTAGCACTCCAAGTGCTTTTGGGGTATCCCCCATTCTTTTTCATTAATATTTCTGGCTGTCAAAAGTCCTATTTGTCAGCAGACTAAAAATATAATATATAGCACTCCAAGTGCTTTTGGGGTGTCCTCCATTCTTTTGCATTAATATTTCTGGCTGTCAAAAGTCCTATTTGTCAGCAGTCTAAAAAAATAATATTTAGCACTCCAAGTGCTTTTGGGGTGTCCCCCATTGTTTTTTATTAATATTTCTGGCTGTCAAAAGTCCTATTTGTCAGCAGACTAAAAATATAATATATAGCACTCCAAGTACTTTTGGGGTGTCCTCCATTCTTTTGCATTAATATTTCTGGCTGTCAAAAGTACTATTTTTCAGCAGTCTAAAAAAATTATATTTAGCACTCCAAGTGCTTTTGGGGTGTCCCTCATTCTTTTGCATTAATATTTCTGGCTGTCAAAAGTCCTATTTGACAGCAGTCTCAAAAAATAATATTTAGCACTCCAAGTGCTTTTGGGGTGTCCCCCATTCTTTTGCATTAATATTTCTGGCTGTCAAAAGTCCTATTTGTCAGCAGACTAAAAATATAATATATAGCACTCCAAGTGCTTTTGGGGTGTCCCCCATTCTTTTGCATTAATATTTCTAGCTGTCAAAAGTACTATTTTTCAGCAGTCTAAAAAAAATATATTTAGCCCTCTATGTGCTTTTGGGGTGTCCCACATTCCTTTGCATTAATATTTCTGGCTGTCAAAAGTCCGATTTGTCAGCAGTCTCAAAAAATAATATTTAGCACTCCAAGTGCTTTTGGGGTGTCCCACATTCCTTTGCATTAATATTTCTGGCTGTCAAAAGTCCGATTTGTCAGCAGTCTCAAAAAATAATATTTAGCACTCCAAGTGCTTTTGGGGTGTCCCACATTCCTTTGCATTAATATTTCTGGCTGTCAAAAGTCTGATTTGTCAGCAGTCTCAAAAAATAATATTTAGCACTCCAAGTGCTTTTGGGGTGTCCCCCATTCTTTTGCATTAATATTTCTGGCTGTCAAAAGTCATATTTGTCAGCAGTATCTAAAACAATTTGTAGCACTACAAGTGTTCCCAGTACGTCATCTGGGCAAGGCGATGTATAACTACACAGTCTTTTGAAATCAGTCAAAAAAACACATCCCCAAAAAATATTTACTGCGTTGAAGCGAAAAAGGAGTGTAACTGAGGAACAGTTAAGTGCCGATAAAAATAAAATTGCCAACATGCCATTCTACACACGCAGTGGCGAAGAGAGAATGAGGCCTTCACCTTTCTCTATTAGTGGCAGATCCAAAAATGTTACCGAGCCTACAAGTGGTGCACAACTACTGTTACGCGTCAAAGCCGAGCTGCAAGATAACAGTAAGGCATTAGAGGATAATGTTTGCTCTGAATCACAAATGACACCAATCCCTGTGGAGAGTCCATCCAACTGTGGGATGTCTAATCGTGAGCATTCTGTTAGTGTACCCATAAAGACTGACCCTTTCAGCAGTTCTGCTGATGTGTGCCTGAACAGCCCGAGTGTAGCCGGTGATACACAAATTGAGGATGCCACTATGGAAATAGAAGAGGATGAGGGGGAGATTTGTGTAGGCGATGAGGGCGCTAATGAGGATGTTGATGAGGATGAGGTTGTTTGTGTAAGTCCTGCACCAGTGGCAGCAGTTCTGGCCATGACAAGAAAAAGGGCATTGTCATGCCAGGCCATAAAACTAAAAAAATCCACTTCTTATGTGTGGAATTATTTCTACCCCAATCCAGACATTAGCCATTTGTAGTGTATATCAAGCCACAGTCAGTCGAGGGAGGGACATTAACCATCTTGGAACCTCGTCCATTTGACGAGAGTTCATGGCAAAGTGTTGGGAAAAGCTGAAAGTTCTTCCAAAAAAAATACAAGCCTCCATCATCAGCTAGGACCCTCCGGTCACCGACATCCCGACGGCTACAAAATACACCCACCACACCATCCTCATCAATATCCTCAGTAGCGCTCGGAGTTAGCCCTGCATCCCACTTATTAAGGCTGCATGATTCCTGCACTATTATTGATTCCTCTGAAGAAAGCATTAGTCCCACTGCTGCTGCTGTTGCTGCTGCTGGGGGTGAATCGTCAGCCCAGAGGAAGGCCCAGAAAAAGACCAGTCCTACATTTCAACAATTAACTGTGAAACAATCATTTGCTAGGGGAAGCAAATATGACAGCAGTCACCCAGTCGCCAAACGAATCACAGACGCCATGGCTGCCATGCTAGTGTTAGATCTGCGTCCAATATCCACAATAAACGCAGCTGGTTTTTCACAGTTAATTGAGGTTTTGTGTCCGCGTTACAGAATTCCATCGCAAAACCATTTTTCCTATAAAGCTATTCCACAACTATACCAAAAAGTGTGTATAAATGTAGAGATTGCGCTGAAAAATGCCATTCTGCCCACTGTCCACTTAACCACAGACATGTGGAAAAGTGGAAGTGGTCAAACCAAAGACTATATGACTGTGACAGCCCACTGGGTTGGTCATTCACCTTCACCAGCAGGAACAGCAGCAGTATGTACACCACTACGTAACATTTGTCACAGGCAGGCCACTCTTTGTATCACTGGCTTCACTAACAGGCATACAGCTGACAATTTGTTACGCAAACTAAGAGATGTGATTGATACATGGCTTATACCACTTGGACTCTCCCCAGGATATGTCATTTCTGATAACGTCAACAATATAGTGCGAGCATTACAGCTGGGTGATTTCCAGCACATTCCCTGTTTTGCTCACACCATCAACTTGGTGGTGCAAAGCTTCCTACAAAATAACTGTGAGGTGCAGGAGATGCTTTCGTGGCCCGTAAGATTTAAGGCTATT
Source organism: Mixophyes fleayi (assembly GCF_038048845.1). Lineage (NCBI taxonomy): Eukaryota > Metazoa > Chordata > Amphibia > Anura > Limnodynastidae > Mixophyes > Mixophyes fleayi. The sequence goes on from NC_134403.1 coordinate 275,220,143, forward strand.
TCAGGCATTCGGCCACAGCATGTAGGAGATTGCAGCAGCTCCTAGAGCAGTTTAACTTACCCTGCCACCAACTTAAGCAGGAGGTGGTAACTAGGTGGAATTCCACCCTGTACATGCTGCAGAGGATGGAGGAACAGCGCAAAGCCATCCAAGCGTATTGCACAAGCCATGACATTAGGAAAGGAGGGGGCATGTATTTCACTCTTGCACAGTGGGGAATCCTTTCAGTCTTGTGCAAGGTTCTGAAACCATTTAAAGTTGTGACGTGTGAAGTGAGTGCTGATTCTGCTGGTTTGAGCCAAGTCATTCCTTTAATTAGACTATTGTAAAAGCAGTACTTCGTTTGCTTCACAATGATCCTCGAGTTATTAAGATCTTGAACTCGGATCAGTACGTTTTGGTCACTGTGCTTGATCCAAGGTTTAAGACCTACATTGAGTCTTTGCTTCAAAATGAACGAGCTTGATGACGTGTCCTCCTTCACTTTCTCAAGCTGTTGGTGCTCGTAAAAAATTAAATTTCCCAAAAAGAAGCATGGAAGACGCAAGGGGCAGACCAGAACAATTTAACATCTGGGCTCGTTTGAAGGATTCTTCCAAAAAATGTGTCACCTTGCCCATAACTCCATCCAATACGAGTATAAACATGCAAAGGATGGTGGAGGATTATTTTCAAGAGGTAATTGATATGACAATGTCAGACAGTCCCTTTCCTTACTGGGAGGAAAGTCAGGCCATTTGGAAACCCATGTACAAACTTGCTTTGCAATACCTAAGCTGCCCACCCTCCAGTGTGTACTCTGAACGAGTGTTCAGCACAGCCGGGAACTTAGTCAGTGATCGCCGTAGAAGGTTACTTCCCAAAAATGTGGAGAAAATGATGTTTATAAAAATGAACTACATCTTCCACGAGGAAGGCCTTCACCATCAAAGACATCCAAGCACTGACTGTTCTCTAATGGCCGATTCAAGTGGTGATGAATTGATAGTCTATGATGATGACGTACACACTGATGAGGGTGTAGATGAAGCTCCAGATGATGACGATAACATTTTTAAAACTTTCTATTTAAGTCTAGGGTGCAATCTACCCCCAAAGAGGAAAGGGACTTGGGGCATTTCCATATAACATACCGTCTTGAAAGACTGCTGTTTTGTCAATTTCTCATTATGGGTAGGGTGTCATACACAGACTGACCCCAAACTGGCTTTGTCCATTTCAATAAATATTGTACAGTCTATGACGGCTGATTTTTTTTGTATTTTCTACAAGTGGAGGGGGACCTAGAGAGACAGAAACCAAACTGCCTTTGTCCATTTCAATTAATATTGTACAGTCTATAACGGCTGAATTTTTTTGTATTTTCTACAAGTGGAGGGGAGCCTAGAGAGACAGAAGCCAAACTGCCTTTGTCCATTTCAATTAATATTGTACAGTCTATAACTGCTGAATTTTTTTGTATTTTCTACAAGTGGAGGGGGGCCTAGAGAGACAGAAACCAAACTGCCTTTGTCCATTTCTTTACATATTTAACTATAAGTGTAGGGTGTAATATACACACAAAGTCGATGGCTGCATTGCCAAAATGCATAGATGGAGAGGAAGACAATCTGGTTTGTGTGTAGAATTAATGAACGCCTACCTACCAGGAATTAAACAGGTTTTTTTGCTAATTTATTAGCTTTACAACTACATTACTTATCCAAGAAACAGGTGGATCACAAAATGTGGTTATTTTATGCACAGTAACATTGATTTTCCAACAAAATAGCAAAACAAACCCAAACAAAACCAAAACACGCAATGGCGGTTTTGAAAAACCAAAACCAAAACACGACGGTAATCCAGATCCAAAACCAAAACCAAAACCAAAACACGGGGGTCAGTGAGCATCTCTACTTTTAAGCATGCATCTGATTTTCCTTGTATATCTGTTTGTAGAATTGTTAATCTTATTTGACCTGCTCTGTGTTCATCAATGTATACATATATGTAATATAAAGAATGTATAGATGGCCCAGACAACAATGTAGATCACAAAAGATAATTGCAGTGTTGGGTATTGTTTTGGGTTTATGAGTCTTATAGAATTGTGTATGAGAATAGGTGGAGAGGAGGACACTTTAAACATTTCTTATGTGGCCCCTTTTGAAAGGATTTTTAAGTGTGCAAAATGCAAAATTTTATAGTACTACCAAGTAGATATTTAGTCAAAAAGTATAAACAATGTGATAAACCCTAAAACAAGTGCTAATAATAATAATAAGTAAACCTAATCAATCTAAAAACTAGATAAATTATACAGATCATAATATGGCAACAGTCCAATATGCAGTAAGTGACATAAAGTTCTAATGGATGATGATTGGCTGCAGTTTTATTGAGTCTGAGAACCGCTGTGCAAAATGGATGGTTCTGATAAATGGGGGGTCAGTGAGGTTCAGAGGTGAAAAGACCAAACACTGTTCTGATGCTGCAACTGAAAAATGAACCTGGTAACTGCTTGTTGAAACTGAGTTGAATGTGTTACACGAGTATCAAGACGAGCAGAGAGTTATCAAAGTTAAGTCACAACTAAGTGTAGAATAACTGAACTGGGTGATTTCAATTTCTTGAAGGAGGACCAGCTCCAGTTTGACAAGGCTTATGATTTTATCTTGACACTCTCTTGTTTTCTTGTGTGCGTCTCTAGCATAACAAAAAATAACTTGGTTTCATTTGCAAAATTACATTTCTTTTTCAAAAGAGCATATATGTCGTTAGGAAAATTCCTTAAACATAACTATGTGATTGCAAATATCACACTACTCTGCACCTAAGTAACTACCTCAACATATTGTCATGAGTGTAATCATTAAAATGCGCTATGAGAGGGGAAGATAAGGCAATCTTTAAGGCATTGCCAAGTTTAAAAAGTTTTTAAATTGGAAGGGTTGTTGTAAGCTATTTTAAATGATTTATTGTTTGCTCAACCTAGGTGTCCAAAATACTAGCCCACAGTCTGACTTTACTGTACCAATGCATTTTATATTACACAGTTTATTACACAGTTTACAATACTGACATTTGAAATAGAAAAAAACTCTGACTACACCTGGATCAAATTTGCAGTATTTTGGAAGTATGAAAGCTGTTAACGCATATACTAGACTTTTTCAACTTTGTAACCCTGCACATAAATGGGTTGCAAACCACAGAGAACAATGGGTACCTAAAGTCATCTAAGGTAATAAGGAAATAGTTAGTCCAACTGGTCATGATCAAAACACAACAGTGGGTGCAACAGAACTAACTGTGGACATCACGCTGCATCACAGTGCTGTGGCTATTGGTTTGATTCTGACCAGTGCACTATATGTGTGGAGTTTACATGTTCTCCCTGTACTTGTGTAGGTTTCTTTCAGGTGCTCTGGTTTCCTCTCACAGGGCCAAAAGCAAACTTCTTGGTTAATTGGCTTCTGATGAGATGGACAATAGATAAAAATGCAGTAATGCAATAATTACAATATGATAATTGTTAGTGTATGAAAAATAATTTTAATGATGATAATCATAAAAATAAAGCTACCTATAAAATAACACAGGACACTGCATGAAGTTTTTTTTTTAACATTAAACACCCAGTTAACATTATACTACTTTGACCTTTATGTTTTCAGCACAGTATGTGACTAGCTTAGCAAAAGCATAGACGTCATAAAACAGATCTATTAAACTTTGAATAAAGGCAGAAAAAAAGTGGTGCTATTTATCTTTAGAACCTGAACTATATATATTAAAAGAATAGTTTCAACTGGTAATAATATTTTTATCCAACACACACATTGAATAAAGTTGAAAGTTACTGAAACACTACAGTTAATGCACAAATCACAACCTTGCTTCCTTCTCTAATGCTTCTGTAATAATCTCTTTCATGCAGTATCATTTTCCCATATATTATTAATACAATTACTAGTATGTATATATAATTAAGGTGTAAGACAGATGATTGATAGAATGTACAACACATTCCAGCTCCCTGTGGCAGTGATAGGGTTTGAACATTAAAAACCCCACTCAAAGCCCCCTTAGCTTCATGCTGACTGATTTCTTATGAGATGTGACAAAAATGGTCTTTTATAAATAGGGATGCAATGATGAATGAGTCATGGAGCTGATGTATCAGACCCGCTGTGAAATGTTACAATCTGCCAATTTAAGTGGGCGAGCTATTATGTCCTAATGAAGCGGCAGATCCAAGAGACCAGGGTGTAAAAAAAAATAAAGATTTATTAAGTAAACTTGGTAACACTTGACGTGCTGGTGTTGTTGGAATCTAATTAGGAAAACAAAATTGTTTGTTTGCTTTTCATTGCTTTAACTGGTGAAATGCTTGTAAGATTCCAGAGATATTAATCTACAACTGTACTATTGTATGTTTGGTAGGGCATACTATTGTTTGTAACGTATGACAAACAAATTGTTGGTGTTGCTGTTCATTTTGAGTAGAGACTAAATTGATTCTGTAAAATGAACTGAGAGAGAATTTATCTACATCAGGCCTGAAGTAGATTCACACACAAGTCCAACTGGTAAATGGAAAAAATGCTTTTGGCTACTGCGCTTGTGCAGTAGCACGTGCGCAATGTACCCCCCTCCCAAAGACCTTTACCAACCCTAGTGATGGCTGCCTAGGCTGGTAGTAGTAACATCGGGGGAGGGGGGGGGGGGGTAATAATATTATTTTAATTGTCAAAATGTATTTTGTCCCTGGTGCACTATAGGTCTCAGCATGCCTAGGATGCCATTAATTGTTTGGGCATGCTGGCGCTTGTAGTACTACAAGCAACAGCATGCCCATGGCTGCCAGGCCATGCTGGCACTTGGGGAACCACAAGTGCCAACATGCTCTAGCACACAGGGCCCACTGAGACCTCTACTGCTCCAAGAAAGAAATGTAAATAAGACACACATATCACTGTAAAAATTGCTTTATGTGAAATAAACACATCCCTATACAACCCTCATTTACTCTCTTTATTGCACCCCTACATCCCAGGACTTAGTTTGTCATATGTCCATAGATCCTGGGCTTGGCAAAACAAAAACTTATAAACGACATACAGCCAGCTCCTAAGAGCATGCCACCTTGAACTCAAACTGTGAATATATATATATATATATATATGTGTGTGTGTGTGAGATGTGCGCTGACCCTTGTGCTTGCTTTGGTTTCGAAACCGGTGTCGGTTTTGTCGAACTTATGCAAAAAGGTTTTGGTTTTGGATCTGGATTTAAGTAAAAATTGTGAAACATAGGTAAAATAATGTCTTCATGAAGGATTTTGTAACTTTGCCATCATTGCATTTGCTTTCTCTGATCAATTTAATCAAGAATAAACTGAATAGTGTTGATATCTCCCTTTCATTGCACCCAAACCTCCTTCAGCATTAACCACACGGACACCAATGTAAATTTAGCAAAAGGTCAGTTCTTATTGAAACAAAAATGGTGGCGGAGAGAGCAGTGTGAGTTAGCTAACAACTAATAGCAAAACCAAATAATGGAAGGTCAAATTGCCATTACACCACTAGTCCCAGGATATAATCCTTTACAATGATACAGCTTTATAGTAACTGTCATAAGCTTTTATAACTAGCAGGAGAGTTCTTCACCTATTGGTGCCGCCTTTCCCGTAGAGTTGGACGCATTCACAGGTACTTGGATGCCCCAGGACTTAACGTAGTAAAAGTTTATAAACAGGAACTGATAGCACGGAGATATGAGAAATGGGGCCAAAAGCATGCCCCCCACGTTCATTCAGAATGCAGAAATAATTTAATTTAAAAAGCAGCGCGCCCTGGCTGCCTGTTACCAGCTGAGAAGCAGCCCTGGCATCAGAGTGAATATAGCACTTCTGGGGGACCACCTCTACTACAAGTCTCAGGCAGTCCCCTTTACCCCGGGGTTGGACAAAGCTTACCCTGTGGAAATGTTTTTTCCACCCTCTCTCCCACATAAATGGTTACGACTCCCCTGGTTTAATGCAGAACGGCAGCATTACGGCACAGAGGATATAAGGCTGCTATTTAATTGACTTTAGTCTCTCTTGGGGCTAGATTTACTAAACTGCAGGTTTGAAAAAGTGGAGATGTTGCCTATAGCAACCAATCAGATTCTAGCTGTCATTTATTTAGTGCACTCTACAAAATGACAGTTAGAATATGATTGGTTGTTATAGGCAACATCTCCACTTTTTCAAATCTGCAGTTCAGTAAATATACCCCTTGGTCTGTGTGTGTCTATGTTAGGGAATTTAGACCGTAAGCTCCAATGGGCCAGGAACTAATGTGGTTGAGTTCTCTGTACAACACTGCGGAATTAGTGGTGCTATATAAATAGCTGATGATGATGCTATAAGAAAAACAAGGTAGGGAAGCTCAACCTGTGAATACTTTGGCACTGTATTGTGTGGCTTATCTTTCAATTGTTGCAATAGGAGTGCAGAACATCTTTGTCTCTCAGCATGCTCATCTATTTATATAGCGAAAGCAAAATAGGTAGCTCTTTACAACTGAATATCTACTTGTGTAAATATCTACTGATGCCTCTGTCCATCTATTGACAGTTGTTACTGCCTCTTCACTCTCCATAATGCCTGAATAAAGTTTCAAATATAGTGTGTGCGTGGCATTTCAACATTTTTAGCTCTTGCACTTTACACTACTTTTTTTTGTTACTTAATTATACCAATGGGCTTGCTTCATTTGGTGGCATGGCAATTGTCATTTTTTTTGCAGCCGCTACAATGTTCTACATGTGGTCATTGAAAGTAGAAAATGCCCAGAAAAAGCCCTCTAACAAAAACTTCCTTTTTTAAATATAGTTTTCACTGAATGACCCTTACAAAATATAAATGTACTGAGAAATAGAAAATATTACAATATATATTCTTTTTTGAGGGGAATAGCTGTGTGCTGACCCTGACTAACGGTCTTCTTTAAATATAGATTTCACTGGCTGACCCTTACAAAATTTCAAAGTATTGAAAATATAAAAAGTTCAATATATAACCTTTTCTTTGGGGGGCGGGGGAGGCTAGCTGCATGTATTGAAAAATAGAAAAGATTAGAATATATAAAGTTTTTTGGGGGTTTGCAACTGCTGCTGAATATCACATGCAAACACCCAGTTTTTTCTAAATTATTTCAGCTATTGTGTCCCCCACAAGATTACTTTCACTAGAAAATGTTTCAAGTTAAAAAGAAAGAAATCTGTTTTTTTTTTAATTATGCTGCTAATAGTCTAACAGCAAAAGCACACTGTTTTTCTCAAAGAAAAAAAAATATATTAGTTAGTTCAGAATGAGATCTATTTAGCTCAGTCTGTATACAGTACTGTCTAATACTATTATATATAAAATGCAATGCATTAACCACAACCAATAGCAATAGTGTATGTAAAGTGTATTTAAGATAGTAATTAAAAGCAATTGATCAGCAAACTATTGAATTTGTAGCTGACTTTTCTCTAGAGAACTGCTTTACAATATGACAGGTCTGCTTCTATGTCCCTATGTCTTCTATATCACCCTGAATGCTATTTACAGAACAGAGCACTGCAGCTAACCTCCTCCCTACATGCTGTCTGTTCTAAAATGGCACTAAAGAAAAGGAGGAAGTACTTAGATATATTTCAGGGGCATGTTTTGCAAAAAAAAATGGTTGGAGATGACGCTTCATCTGTTTTTGAGATTTGCGCTTGTCGGGAAAAACCAAGTCATGGCTCGCTTTTGCCCAACGTCGGATTTCAGGAAATCTGAACCACTCATCTCTAGTATATATATATATATATATATATATATTTATATATATATATATATATATATATATATCTACTATATAAAAGCCTAGTTGCGTGAGTCTGTGTGTGAAAAAAACCAAAACCAAGCTGCAGCGCCACCTACTGGGCGAAGTTATACACTGACCTACTAAATTCTTAGTGTGTGGGGGGGAAAAAACTCAGAAAGGGCTGAAATTTGCTGCAGTGCCACCTGCTGGGCGGAGTTATACACTGACCTACTAAATTCTTAGTGTGTGTGGAAAATAAAACTCAGAAAGGGCTGAAATTTGGTATATGAAGATGTTTTTAATTTGTTAATTTAATTTGTTAATTGTTAAAAGTGTTTATAAAGATTTAAAAAAATATATATATATTTCTTGAAGGAGAAGTGACAGTTGGGAGTGGTTGGTGGTTGCCGGGGGTGACAGTGGGGAGTGGTTGGTGGTTGCCGGGGGTGACAGAGCGAGAGGAGTGTGATACTCAGGACCGCTGAGAGAGATCCCTGTGTCTGGATAGACATCTGGATAGATGTGGCGATAAAGATGAAGGATGAGGTGATGGAGAAAAATGATGAGGTGGTGACATGTTGACAAAACCACGTTAAAAAAGGGCGCTTGCGTCGGGAAGTAACGCTCTTCCCCTGAGGAGGCCTGGCCTAGCCCCAAATGCACCTTAAGCTTGATTTGACTAGAATGCATGAGTATCATGCACGGGTTAACGTGTATAGATATATGTGTGTGTATGTATGTATGTATGTATATATACCTCCAATATTAAAACAAACTTACCACTTCTCTTTGTTTTAAACTACAATAAATTGAAAGTCGTTAAGTGCAAAACCATGATTAACAGGGAACAATGACAATTGAGAAGATACAGGATTCAATAAATTATTCTGTGCAGTCTATTTATAAAACCATCACAATCTTTTGAAAGTGTAACATAATAACATTATATGCTTTTTGAAGAATACTCAAAAAAAAGGTGTTTTCCATGTAAGGAAAAAGCTACAAAATGTAGCAAACATTTCGTAAACGAGAAATAAAAAGGCCTCTTGAATTTTCGATTTTGATATTGGTGTGATTCCCTGTAATATACTACAATAAATAAATAAATCAAATGAAAATGTATATATAAACACTATAAAAATATGTATGTAATGAATTGAACATGTCAAACATAATATCCATACAACAAATACAAAGCTAAAGGTAGACAGTGTATTGTATCTTTCTATAGCTGCAAAGATGGCCATAAAGTTCAAAACCTTGGAAAACTACTTTAGGTTTATTTTAAATATTGAACTGATTCCCCTTGCTCAGTAAGCACTGTATCAGAAATATTACAATAAAATATTAATGGCAATCTAAAGTGTAGAGAAGATCACAGTGTACAGCAAGATATTGAGAAAGTCACAGTAAAATGTGTCTCCAAACTTAAAGGAAAGCAGGACGGTTCAGCTGGAAAATAAAGAAGCCGCCACATATCTTGGAGCGTGTTGAACTGCAAAGCTGGATGACATTTCATAAAGGTTAAAATTGTAAATAGTAATTGTTATTTTCAGAAAACGCAATGTAAAGCATTGTCTAGAGATGCTGAGATCCCTGTATTTGCCATGACCTACACACTGTAAACATATCCTTTACTTAGAAATGTGCAGTGATCTGAACCGTCTGTGGCTGTAGCAGGACATTACCATTTTTTTAACTTTATTCCCAAGGTTCTCAGTTGTGAATAAGTCAGTCTATTTAAAATGTAGGCATTTGTGACTATTTTTTGCACTAATGGAAATGTATGCTTAATGTAATGGAGGTCATTTATTAAGTGCACCCAATGCACACCACAACAGATTATAAATGTGACAGCAAAGGTCAACCGCTTACGACTATTGTATCATCCTTTCAATCAAATTATTTTTTTTAGCTTTCTCCTAAAAACTGCTCAGTTTAGCATTTGGCTTATACTAATCATGAAAGTATGGAGACATGGAAACTGGGGACATACAGACTATTTGTAATACAGGTAGCAATTTGTTGCTTAGTGAAAATGGAAATGCACCTCTCTTTATGACAATGCATGCCAATGAAAATACCCACTGACTGCCCCTTTATGTTCATTATAATAATTTCACTCTGCAAAATGAAATCTTGTTTCTGCACTGCTCTGCAAATGAATGCTTTTCCTGTGCATACTACTCTACACAGAAGGAATGGCCAACTACACCTCTCTACCTTTCAAATTCCTGCTTCTCCTCAAATGTGGCCTTGTTAAGTCACATTCCTATATGCTTTGGGAGAAGTCAATGTGCACTTGCACAAATCAAGATGCACAGTAGCTACAAAGCTGCCATTTACACCTTAATAAATATCTTTCAATGTGTTTCAAAATAATAATAACAATTTTACATTAGAGGGATATTATTTTGGCAGAAATCCAGATATGGACAATACAATGCATACATAAAGGAACAATGATATGTTATTATGTAACACATAGACCCGGGACTCTGCTGAATAGATAAGTAGATCCCAGGAGTTGAGATAAAGAAGACGATTGGCTGGGGGCAGTGCCATGCTTCCTTGGTCTCTGTAAACTTCATCCCACAGCATGGCTGAGAAGCAAAAAAAGGAAATGACATCAGAGCCCGCCAGGGAGAGGTAGCTTGGCCCGAAGGAAGGAAGAGAAGCATGGGAGTGCGATAGGGGTGGATTAGGAACTTAAAGTGGCCCTGGAAAAAATTCTGAAAGTGGCCTATTGTTGGCACTTCCAAACCAACTGTAAGCAGCACCAATACTAAATAAGCGGAATTAGCAGACCATTGGCCCTAGCCACAATGGTGTTAAGTGATACAGATGACTGAGATGGCGATAACAGAACAGGTATTGCAATGGTGCAAGTACTACTGCGAATCTTGATAAAATAGGTTTCCCCATGGCAAGCCAGTATTTCTGGCGGTGGGGGTTACTGCCAGCAATTATAGCATCATTGCCAGTGGTAACCTTTTGAAGCAAAAAAAAGCCCAATTAATTTATTACAAGGCTTTTAGCACTTTCTCAGTGCATGAAACATCTTCAATAACTAGCAGTGTCTCACAACTTTAACCTCATTTGTGCTTACCCAGGGGCGCACGGACCCCCGACCCCAAAAAAAGAAGAAAAAAAACAACTCGAAAGAGAGCTGCTGCGCATGCGCCCGCGCATGTGCTGCAGCTCCGTTTCGTCAGCTATGTCCTATACAGCAGCCGTGGCGCTGTTTAAGAAGCGTCCGTAGCGGTGCTGTCCGCCGCGGACGCTTCTTTGACAGCGCCGCGGCTGCTGTATAGGACAGTGGCCACTTAGTTAGCACTGGGTGGGGTTTCTAGAGACTCAGAAACCCCCCCTGCGTGCGCCACTGCTTACCTGCCCTCCAAAATCATACTGGTAGGTTAATTGGCTGCTATCAAAATAACCCTAGTCCTTACCTCTGTATGTGTGTGTGTGTGTGTGTGTGTGTATATGTTAGGGAATTTAGACTGTAAGCTTCAATGGCCAGAGACTGATGTGAGTACAGCCCTGTGGAATTAATGGCACTATATTAATAGATGATGATGATGATCCTTATTTTCAATTACGGAGGTTGAGGGAGAAGGTGTGGTGCAAGAGGACAGTGGGTTGTGGGTGCAGATAGGAAAGAAAGGGGGCGGAACTGAAGGCATGGGGGACAAAAGAGAGAAAGAAGGAGACAGGCACCCATAATGTGAAGGCAGAGACACACAAAAAATTAATTGACAGGTGTGGGCAGAGAGAACCACACTTGGGGAGACAGAGGCAGATGGGGAGAAATTGGTGCACATTCAAAATTGGAGACAGAGAGACAGATGCACAAAGGAGGGGACAGAGATGCATACACACAAAATGGGGAACAGAGATGCACACACAGAAAGGGGGGACAGACACACACACACACACACACACAAAGAAGGGACAAACACACACACACACACACACACAAAGTGGGGAACACAGAAGATGCACACATGCAAAGGGAGGAACAGAAACGCACACAAAGTGAGGAGGGCAGACACACACAGAAAGGGAAAACAGACGCAAACATACAAAGAAGGGGACAGAGGTGCACACACACAAAAGAGGAAATAGAGGCGCACTCATACACAGAAAGGGGGGGGCACTCACACATAGGTATACAATTGGATGGCATAAATATTCACATATATTGTTTTTATTAAAAGTAAATGCCTTCACCTAATCACAACATACTCAAATGATGGTCAAAAATCAAGTTGCTTTGAACAAGTTGAGAGTGTCACACATTTTTCTGCACAGGCATTTTAAGTATAGCTTCTTTGTGTTTCCTTAAAAGTCAAAGGAGGGCACAGGCGTGTAGGTGCACAGCTTAGAGGAGGTCACATGCATGTGGGTGCGGAGGTCAGGAAAAGGCACAGACATATTGATGCACAGGTCAGGGGAGAATACAAGAATGTAGTACCACAGGTCAGGGAAGGGCACATTCATGTGGGTATATGGGTCAGGGGAGGGAAGAAGTGTGTAGATGCACAAGTCAGGGGAAGGCATAGCTGTGTTTATAGCTAAATAAAATATAAAAAAATATAGAAATAAAGTCCCAAATCACATACTGCAGATATATGTTGCTTACTGTGTTCTGCTCCCTCAATTACAACAAAACATGAAAATAGCAACTTTATATTCTGACCCACACCACGTATAAAGATCTCATACCCCCCTGCCCTGTGCATCCCAATATATAGCATATATATATATATATATATATATATATATATATATATATATATACTTATAGCATGGCAAAGCGTCTCCTATTTACATGTGGACATCTAGCACACAACCTAGTAAATCACGCACCCCTCTTAGCCCATTAATGTGGGGGATAAGAGACTGTTGGATCTCCTCAGGCTTCAATTACTGGGGTCCTCTACAACCAGCTCTATTTTCTCCTGAGCCATGATGTTAGTGATGCATCCGCAGGGCCGGATTAACAATGGACCTAATGAGTCTGCTGCCTCAGGTCTTTCCACAGAAATAGGCCGACTTTTTCAATGGAGATTATACCCCGGTGCCACTGACAGCTAACTGTTGACGATTTGTATTTTGAAGTCTACTCAGATGTATGAACACTTGAAGAAAGGATAGTTATATATAACAAATCTTATATAGGAAGGCTATTCACATACTTTTACCTTCTGCCACGACCGTGCACAGTTCCAGCCAATGGAGGAATGGAATAGAGGGGTATTAGTGGTGGGGACGGGGCTAGAGCTATAGACTGTGCTTCCTGTGTAAATGGCACACAGGAAGCGCAACCCAACCTACTAGATGCCAGTACAAATAATTGATTTTTGGGACTTGGCCAGCCATTCCCTACCCCTACGTGGCTCCATTAGAAACATGGGGGGGCCATAAGCCAATCGAAAAAACTCCTGGTAAAGTCAATGGCCAATCTGCCCCTGGAGTGGAGAAGACGTGACCATAGCAAGAACTGCAGACTGTACAGGGAGAGCAGTTGAATAAGGACAGGTGAGTCTGTTGATGAACCCTGCCTCCTACAAGAGAGTGATTATAGAGGAAGGAGCAATGTTATACTTCTTACTCTAAATCATTAAGGAAAATATTTAGTGTTACCAATTATCTTTATGCTACAACTGTTATAGTGGTACTTAATACTACCTGCTGCTATCTCACTTGTATGACAGTCCATGGACTCAGCCATTGTTTTATTTCCTTCAGGATATGGTGGACGCAAATCAGGCAGTACTAGATAAATACTGTACGAGCAGCTCAGTGGAAAGGAGCTAACCACAATCCTCAGTAATATTTGGTGAAAAATGGTCCAATAAGCGCTCAAGTACAATTGAAATGGTATGACTATATGAGTAATTGTGAGGGATCTGGTAGGTTTTGTGCATTACGCAGGATGGAGTGGCTAGTAAAAAGGACAGCGCTTATTTGACAATTCTTCACCACTGTTTTATTTCCTGAATTTATATTTCTTCTCGTCTTCATAGTGCATCCATTGTTTGTATTTAATTGCTGTTAGCCAGTTTAGATTGTGTGCCTCTTGGTCTAAATGTGATTATCGCTAGTGTTAGCCCTAACCCTCCCTAGGTTTGAGTGATTGCATTTTAAGAATGAGGTCTTTATTACTGCATTGATGCCCGTTATATCATAGTATGCTAACCTGTCATTACCATTGTTATCATTGCTCATATACAGTGTGTACCATTGCTCATTGTCGTGCAAATGTATTCATCTTTATGTTAATATTTTGTACCAAATTTTTTTTTTTTTCATTTGGTGTATTACATTATACTTTTCTGAAACTGTAATCTAAGCCATCTGTCACTCACCGGACCGTGAGTGCCTCTTCACTGGTGCGTGGCTCGCCAGTATTCCTGCCAGCACCTATCCTGAACAGTGGCCGCCCGCCATCCTGATGGTCTGCGCATGCGCAGTTCCTAAGAACTCTTCTGACCTTTGCTTTTAGTTAATTGGTTGATCAGGTAACGCTCCCTATTTAAAGCACCTGTGTTCATTGCCTCGTTGCCTGATCTTGGAGTCTCATTCCCTGTGAGTCTCTGAAGGTGTTCCTGTGTACTTCTCTGTGTCTTCAGCTTCCTGCTGATTCCTGCTCAACTCATTGCCGGTTTCCAGACCGCTTCAAGTCTCCTGTGTTCTACTATGTCTTCAGTTCCCTGCTGATTCCTGCCGGTTTCCAGACCGCTACAAGTCTCCCGTGTTCTACTATGTCTTCAGTTCCCTGCTGATTCCTGCTCTGATCATCTGCGGCTCCCAGTCCGCTATTACCTCCAGTGTTCTACTCGTGTTCGCTATCTCCAATGATTTCTGCATTGCTCATCGTTGTTCTACCCGTGTCAAGTTATCTGTCTGTGTGCTGACCCGGACCCTGATTACTGCTACCACTCACCTGTGGTTTCTTTACTCGTGCTGGCGTGCAGCCGCTCAGCTGTTCCTGTATCCTCCCGTGGACAGGCTGCTCAGCTGAACCGCGGTATGCTTACTTTCTATTGACTGTATTCGTTTACTGCATATCCGCTTGGACTGTTCTCCACTTACCCACGGAATCCTCTATCTCCCTGAGACTGTGTTATTACTCCGCATATCTGCTGGGAAGTTTACCTCTTTGTTCAGTCGTGAGATACATATGCTAATTGACCTTCTGCTATTAGCCTGGACTCCAGTAGTGAATTCGTCTCTGTCAAGCAGCGCCTGCCACACCAACATAGACTTGTGCATACTGGTTGGGATCAAGTTCCTTGTGCTCTCAGTGTCTACATTCTATGTTTCCACTCATCGACACCTGTACCTATCCCCACCTATAGCAGTGGTACAACTTGCTGTACGCAGACCACTGACTCCCAGTTACCTACTTGCACCAGTAACAAATCCTCTCACTGTAAGCAGTGGTACAACTTGCTGTACGCAGACCACTGACTTCCCCGTTACCTACCTGCACCTGGAACAAGTCCTCTCACTACAAGCAGTGGTACAACTTGCTGTACGCAGACCACTGACTTCCCCGTTACCTACCTGCACCTGGACAAGTCCTCTCACCATAAGCAGTGGTTTAACTTGCTATACGCAGACCACTGACTTCCCCGCTACCTACCTGCACCTGGACAAGTCTCTTCACCATAAGCAGTGGTACAACTTGCTGTACGCAGACCACTGACTTCCCTGTTACCTTCCTGCACTTCTTCACGTCCATCAAGATCCTCGTGTTCATATCTACCTAATCATTACCAGATTGCTGCTAGTCATTGACTTTTCTATTTGCATCCTCTCACCATCTGCTGAGTCATATGTTCCGCTAGTCACCCCGCTACCAGAGGACCACTGTGTAACCCACACTACTCTGGTAAGATCATCATCTGGTGATATCCTGGGCAAAGAGTCCTAGTGCCCGTGACACCATCATTATCAATTGATAGACTGGCCTTCCGGTTTCGAGCTATTTTAATAAATGTGCCAACTGGCTTTTCTCTTTTACTTGGTGTGTGTATGAGCACATGCCAGTTATTCCATCTGAGTCGGACCTGATTTCCAAAGTCAACCTCTGGCAGGCATCACTAAGAGCTACAATCATGAAGAGTAAGAGTCAGACTCAGGTGGAGGCACTGTGTATGAGAAGAGGTGAGAACTATCTATAACTGCAAAATACTCCAAGCCTGGTACTTGCAGGCACCATTATATCTAATATATAAAAGCCTATCGGCGTGTGTTAGTGTGTGTGTGTGTGTGTGTGTGTGTGTGTGTGTGTGTGTGTGTAGAAAAAACTACCGGGTGACAGATTGCTCAAACTGCAGTGCCACCTGCTGGGCGGAGTTATATACTACACTGATCTACTAAATTCTTAGCATTATCTAATATATAAAAGCCTAGCGACGTGTGTTAGTGTGTGTGTGGAAAAAACTATTTTCTCAGAAAGGGCTCATCCAATTGACCTGAAATTTGGTATACTGACATTATTTGACAAAAAAATTATAATAGTGAAGTCATTTAACTTCCATCATCCCCCCTTCCCCCCGTGGGAGGGGTAGTAAAGGCTAAATTTACCAGTTGAGGGCTCAAAATTATTTTCGTGAGGTAATTTTACCTCATGAACATACGTGCTGTGTTAGTGTGTGTGTGTGGAAAAAACTACCGAGTGACAGAGTGCTCAAGCTGCAGCGCCACCTGCTGGGCGGAGTTATATACTACACTGACCTACTAAATTCTCAGCATTATCTAATATATAAAAGCCTAGTGGCATGTGTGTGTGGCGATGAAGATGACAAGAACCTTTTTAACACCTTAAGTAGCTTGATTTGACTAGAATGCATGAGTATCATGCACGGGTTAACTTGTATATATATATATATATATATATATATATATATATATAAAAACAGAAACAGACATAGATCCTCTGCACTCACCATGTACAGACTGGGGTGCAAGAGGGGGTTGCCCACATTGTATAGACAAAAAAACAGGGATACTCTGCACTCTCCAAACACATAATTAATGCTGTACTAAATACTGTTCTATATTAAAAACAGGGAATGTTAGTTCCACATATTGCAATATATGTTTAAGCTGACCAACTCACGCCAAAGACTTCCCAATCTGGTCAGTCCTAACATGATCAAATGCTATTCTATTTATCTGGGCTTTATATATATATATATATATATATATATATATAAATATATATATATATTATATATATCAGATTTTGGAAGGACCTAGTTGCCTTTCTACTGAAAACACATTGCTATTCTTTCAATTATTCATTGGTACCCAATTGTGGTAGTCTGATGGGGCAATATTTTCAAAGGATGCAGTATGTGATCCTTTTGATAATGTCTCGTTTTTGTTTAAAAGACATTGTCAGGTGGACCACGAAGGATGAGTGGGATCCTGTTGTCTCAGCTGGTATTGACTAGACTCCACCCAGAGGCGCGGAGTCTAACGAAGTGGAAGTTATTCACCAGGCATCCCCGCAAGGAGATTTGGGCTTAGCGGCTTCCACCCTGCAGGTCGTGGCCCTCTAGGGAAGTTCCCAGTGAGACAGAACAGAGAAGTAACTCGAGAGGTGAGATGAGACTGAAGAATGAGACCCAATGATGGGTAGAGCACAGGAGTGTATAGTAGTACACTGGAGAGGAGGAGGCGATGACCCAGGATAGTGCTATCCACGAGTGGAGCAGATTGGCAGAGGTTGGCGATGCACAGGGTATACAGAAGACGATGAACCACAGCTATTTACCACTTGGGAGTGGAACGGATCAGCGTAGGTCAACGGTGTGTGCAGGATAGGTAGCGGGCGTTGATCACAGCGATTGCCACTAGCGAGTGGAACAGGTAACCAGGGATCAGCGGTATGTGGGATATGCAGCAGACGTTTAACCACAGCTATTACCACTTGGGAGTGGAAGGGGCCAGTGGAGGGTCAGCAGTGCATTCAGGAAAGGTAGCGGGAGTTGATCACAACGATTATCACTAAGGAGTGGAACAGGTAAGCAGAGATCAGTGGTGCACAGGATATGCAGCAGGTGATGAACCACAGCTATTACCACTTGGGAGTGAAACGGATCAGCGGAGGTCAGCGGTGCATGCAGGATAGATAGCGGGCATTGATACAATGAGGAGAAGGGAGTTGCTTCCAGGCCAGGTGAAGTCTCGAAGAACCAACACTGAAAGATGAGGGGAGGAGCCTTATAAAGGAGTACTGACCAATGGATTGTTTGGCCAGGTAAAAAGAGGTGAGGCAGTTTGCACAGGCACAGACTGCTGCTGACAGAACAGCATGCATGATGGTGAGAATCAGGATGAGGACAGGCGCGCCGATCCTCGAGTGGAGGTACCAGGAGACCGGAGTGTGACAGACATGTCCAATTTAGTAAGAAGTGGTTTATGCTAATTCTTTTAGTTACAAACATATATGATTGGCAATCTGACATGGTACCTCTAAGCTTTCATTTAGAAGATACAGCACTGCCTGATACCATGGAATAATTATGAGAGGGTCACAACGATAATAAATAAAACACACAGAAACATATTGTTTGACAAATATTAGTTTCCAGGCATTATTTAAAAATTGAATTAATCTTTAATAATTAACAAGCATATGCAATTATCTAGAGCACCAGATATATATAATGTATTAACAGCTATGATGCACTGAGTCTGTAGTTTGATGCTGCTATGGGAGCTCTTCATCCAAGGCAAACCCGCCCCACCCAAACCCCTGTTTATGTTTATACTTCCCTAGCACACAGCTCAGCTCTCTGCTCCAAGTCTGCTGGGAGATAATTTTACAGGTCTGCAAACTTATATTTCCATGCAGTTCTTCTACCTCTCTAATACACTGTATAATGTGCATTTATAAATATGACATTTCATGCTGCTAGGTTATACTATATTGTGCTGTCTTACATAGCACAATGCAATGTATCAGAGGCAGGAGAACTGTAAGGATATGTATGTGTCATCAAATTATTTCTATTCAGTGGTGAGTGCTGTTCCCATTATAAGGAGTTCATAGAAAGGTTAGAGGATGTGAGGATGTTTAATTTGGCTGGAGCATCCTTTAGTGTATTTTGTGCAAAGTGGTACATAGAATGGACAAAAAAAATCTAGACACAGAGTAAATTGAACACAAAGATTTCCACACAGGTAGGTTTCATGCATTATTTATCCCACTAAATTCCAAGCATGCTCAGGGTCATATATATGTCATACCCATTAATAGGTGTGAGGAGTGTGCCAACTTCAGGAGCATGTGGAAGAGAGAGCGGGTCAAAAACATGACACTCTTTTTTCTCCATTCTGTTTTTATTGAATAAGGGGATAACCCATAACTTCAAAGCTAGATCTTACAATACATACAAGCCATATTTCACCTGTTATTATTACATCGATGTAACTGTACTGGCACTATCTTCACTTAGGCTTGTTATGGCTGAATTCAAATCAACGATAACTGTCAACTTGTATTGTTAAATAGCTCTTGTTTATAATGATACCCAAGCTCATTATTTATAGACATGCATATAAAAACAGGATGGGTAGGCGAACAGCAACCAAGGAAAGTTGAGGGTGTGGAGTTGAATAGGACCTGGAGAATGGGTGGGGATAGGGCTGTGGAGTCAGTCCTGGACCTTTCATAAATACATATCTATTTATGGTAGCTACTAGGATTGTAAACAATTTCCTTTTTGTATCTACACTTACATTTATGTAAAAGTTATCCCTCACATCAAAACCAATGAATGTTTAAATGCAGTCTTTATTGTGGGTTGAAATAAATGTTTGTGTAGTCGTAATTATGTAGTGAGAAAATTTTGGAGCAAAGCTTAAATTTATGTTATGAAATAATAGTATTTTAACAATGTGCCCAGTCTGTGAGCCAATTAGATCATGTCAATGACCACCTTATATGTGAGAGCCAGGGTGTAGTGAGTCTATGGAAAAGAGGACCGGGGATGTGTTGAGGTGGAAATATCAGAAATCTATGAACAAGTAACAAATTGTAAACTTTAGTGAAACCTAGGTAATTTATATTGCTCCTGGCAGACATGGATGCAAAGGCAATCCCATGCCCAGGAACTTGTATTTGTGGGGGATCACTAGGGAATTGTGACATCGACAAATATGAACCATTCTTTAGTTGATTTGAAAGTGACAGTTAGTAACTACACTCTAAACGTAACAAGCAAACTTCACTGTCCGACTTCGGACTTGTTTCTACCCTAGTCAAACTAAGGACTATGACCCAGAAAGTGTGTAATGTATATTGACTACTTCAATCCTTTGGTTAATCCTGAATAATGACTTTAAATGTAGATGATGCAGAAAATGATGAAGTTCTTTAAAATAAAAAATGATCAAATCAGCAACCACCCCTGCTGAAGGCAGAAGCTGGCTCAGCTAGTAATCGCTAACATGGTCCAAGAGAGTGAAGCAATTTTCAACAAGAGCTCAAGCATGCAATAGCTGATTTTAAGTCTGAGATTGCCACACTTGGTGCTAGAACCAGTGATGTCAAACCCAAGACAAATTGTGATACTCACAGGCAATAACAGTCGGGGAGAAAACACTATTTGTTTGAGCTCGACTCTTTGAAATGAAAACAATAAGTCCTTGAAAATCAGTCTTCAGCTACGAGGCATACCTGAAACAGTGGAGGTATAGACCCTTCCAACATTCCAATTAAATCTCTTCAAAAATATTCTACTATACCTTTCTAATTATTATTATCTTTTATTTGTAACCTACTCACATAGTATGCAGCACTGTACAATGAGAGGATCATGACACAGACCATTCACATACAATTACATGAAAACAGAAGGTAAACAGAAAACAAAGATGAGCTTACAATTTAAGCTGTGTGATGAATATTTGATACATAAGATAGAGGAATAATAATTGTAGTAGGTGGTGGGGAAAAGATATGTGGCTGTTGTTATCAGCCACAAGCATAAAGCAGACATAGGTGACTGGCATATCTGTGAAGCTAGTGGTGATGAGGCACAGTTTGAATGAGGAGAAACATTGGAATGCGGACATATGAAACATAAATCAGTCACCACAGAACTACTAAAAGAGTCAATTGCTGTGAACCACAACGATCTTCTACCATTCGCTCCAGCTGAAAAATCATTCCAAACTTGATAAGTCATCTGGCTACATCCTATTGGATATTGCATAGACATGCCTAACTATAATTTGATTCTATGTAGTCAGGGCACTTAATGTTGAATTTGTATTATGGCCATCACATTCTAGGGATGCTTTCCGTCACCATATAAATTCGCCCTTAGGATAGTATGCACATGTATGTTAGAATTACTCACTCAGTGGGATCGCAAAAAAAAAATATCTCTGGATAAGGCCATTAGGTTAGTAAGGAACACCAGGGAGCCTTTAAAAACTAGTGGACGAATCCAAAACTAAGAGAATAAAAGAGTGTCCCTTTTAGAACCAGACTGCATAAAACTCAAGACATACTCCAATACTACAAGCTGAAGGTCTCATCTCCTATCAAAAGTAAAACAGGGTGCATGGTCACAGAATGAAAAGTAATTGTACATACATTTTCTGGAAATGCAATTCAGTCCTTTCATCTTCTCTTACAAGGTATTTTCAGACAACAGGACTGTAGTTGCCTTCATAAATTGCCAAAGAAATACCAGGAACAGGACCATGTTGATAGAGGTAGCAAATGTCATGCCATGGGCAGTAAGAAACCTGAAGTCACTCTTGACACTTCATGTGTTGGGCAGACAGAATATTCAAGCTGATTAAGTCAGGTGAAAACAAGTTTATCGAGGAGAGTGGACTCCAGGAAATATTACAGTTGATAATGTAGACATAATGGCGACAAATCAGAACACCAAATTGCCCAGCTTCTACTCTCACCATAAAATTCAAGGAACACAAGTAATAGAAGTTCTGACGAACATATGGAGTTTTCAACAAGGGTAAGTTGATCCTCCATTTACTCTCGTTGCACGTACCCTGATAAAGATCAAAAAGTAAAATCAGAATTCATAGCAATCCTTCCATTTTGCCCATTATGCTCATGGTTTGTTGTAGTTTGGGAGATGCGCTAGACAAACTGGGCCTCTACCTCTGTGGATAATTCTGCTAACCTAAGGCCCAATTCTTCATCCAAATCCAAAAGGACTATATTTGATGAAAGAAATAAAGGACTCTCAGAGAAGGTGAATGACACAGTTTTACAAGCAATAAAAAAGAAAGCTAAAATTTGGATGAAATTCTTTAAGTGGTGTGAGCCATCAAGTTGATCCAGCTTTGGCTACTATTCTACATAATGTTGATTTTTTTTAGAAATAGCCTCCCACTCTCAATGCTAAAGGCACAGATGCTTGCACTCTGTGTTTTGCTAGATAACAAGTTAGCTTCAAAACAATTTTGTATCCATTTTTTAAAGCAGTGAAGAGAATTTGTCCTCATGTTAGGTCCTTTGTGGCACCAGGAGATCTCAATTTATTTCTCACAACTCTGATGTCTGATCCCTTTGATAATTGGTATCCTTAAGGTGGCTAACACTAAACACCTATTTTGATAATAGGTGTCCCTAAGGTGGCTAATACTAAGGGTGATATTATTCCTAGTGGAGATTATTTCTGAGCATAGTGGGAGAACTACAATCTTTGTGGTGCAGTGAACCCTTTCTGAATATCTACACAGATATGGTTGTACTAAGGATTAATCTAGCTTTCTTACCTAAAGCGGAGTCCAGAATCCATTTTAATCAGAAATTATATTGCCATCATTTTGTTCACAACCAACTGAGGATAAAGAACGATAGCTAAACACTTGATATTTAGTAAAAGCAAAATCTGTGTACTCACCTAGAACAGAGGGATTTAAGAACACAGAACAACTCTATGATACCGGCAGGACACAAGAAAAAGTCTGCCCCATCCAGACAGACCATCATATGAGTCAGAAAGTTCACTCAACAAGAGCAGCTCACTCAACAAGAGCAGCAGAAACTGCTTGGGCATGTAGTGCTCAGACTTCACCAGTGAATCTCTGCAGCTGGATGGTCATCTATTCATATCTTCACCAGATGTTATCTACTGGATGCAAAGTTTAACTATTTAATAAAATTGTCTTTAATTATGCAGCATACATTTCTGACCTGGGGCTAAATGTATGAACATGCGGGTTCTTTACAATGCAGCGCCGCTTGAAATTTAATCGCCGAACACGCTGAACACGCGGGTGTTGAAGAACCCGCATGTTCATACATTTACCCCCTGGTGTTTGCTGCCTTCCCTACTATTATTGCTTGGGTATATTGCATTGTAATGGCTGCCTTGGGGGATGGAGGAAGAAATATGTGAATTATACTTGCAGATTATACCTTTTCCTCAATATATTCCAAGTCATCCCAATTTTCCCTCCCACGTTGTTCGATAAATTATTTGTGGGTCCCTACCAATGTATTTTCCCTGTGGGCCCTTCATGCCCCAGTCTGTCACTGCCCATAATTGACGTTGCCGCCTTAGTGGAGTACGGACGGCAAGGTTGTCTAAAATAACTTCAGGGCACAATATTATGAACTAACACACAATTTTCATCATGTGAAAAACAAATATTCCTGCCTGCCTTAGTCTTCCCCCCCTCTCCTGTCTCCTCTAAGCCTTCCTGATCTTCCTCTGCGCCCTCCAGTTCCCTCTCCCTCTCCTCAGCCTCTGCCTCTCTCCTAGCTCTCTCCATAGCCCCAAACACTAAACAAGAAACAATAAACACTAAATTACAGACAAACACAAATGACTATACTAACTGTTCAGCCACTCACACCACACTCACACACAAGAAATACAGACAAAGGGCTAGACATTTACCAAAATCACAAGGCAGAAATGAACACAGAAAATAAACCAACAGCACAGAAAAAAAGCACAGGACTACTCACACTTCAAGTAGATGAATCTCAAGAAAAGGCCACCAAAATACCTCACTCATTAAACACCAAACCCCTAGCTCCTCTCTCTTTGCTCCTCAAAACCCTATAAAAGTGATAGAGGAAGTGCACTGGTTTTATAGTGCTTGTGATGTTAAATCTCCTGACAGAGAAAATAGCCAATCGTAAAACACCAGGAAAAAGGTGGCTATTTAAAATATGTGCCAGTAAACGAATCCACTGGTTTTAAAACAAAACCGCCATGTTTTGTAGCAAAACCACCGACAAGTTGGAGACTTACATACCGCCATACATTGATGGTGGTTTCACATTGAATCTTTAAACCGTCCAATAGTAAATGCGGCTGATTGGTCACCAAAACCGCCGGAAAGTTGTGACGATGCACGGTTCAAAACCACTACCAACTCGATTCTTAGTAAATCTAGCCCTATGATATCACGTAGACATTAATTATTATTATTTTAACCCCACTTTTTTATTTTTTTAATGTGTTATCATTAATGACTATATCATAAAAGACCCGCACAAATATATTGGGCATATGAGTGTCCTTATTCAAAAAAAGTGGATCTGAAGATACGTCTGTTGATGAATAAGGGTCTAGGTATGCTCAGCTCTAACAGTCAAGACATTGCAGAATACGCCCAATACATATGTGGAATATAGAGTCACAAAAGAACGCACAGAAAAAAACTACTAAATTAATGTCAACTGTTTATAATGTAGTCATTATGAAATCTAAAATATATTATGACATATAAAATACATAATTTCCCTATAAAATACTTTCATGACTAGCGTGCATAAAATAATTTTTAACAGTTGCTTCTGATTGTAAAAAATTGTTCTAAAATGCATAAACAGCCCTCATCCCTAGTAATTAGCACTTACACCTGACCTGTAGAAGTAGCAAGTGATACGACAAACAAACACATACATTTGAGATGCCCAAATCTAGAATTGGACGCTGCTGCTTTCATTCAAGCTTGACATGCCCTTACTGTAAAGTGACTACGTGCATATGCCCATTCCTCTCCCCATTCCGCACATGAAATCATAGGCTGTAGTAAGGATCATTTGCGCTTGAAGCTGAAATGGACTTTGTTGCGTTCTCTGGCGTATGGTTCTTTTCTGGGTATATGCAATGCAATTTTGCACAAAAATACTGTTTATTAATGAATCAGGTCCCAAATTTCAACCTGTGGCACAAACAGTCAGTTTAATAAAAATTGGTATGATGAGAACTCCACAGAGCAGGATTTTAGAGGAATCAAAAAACAGAAATGGACTACTGAGCAGTGGAGTAAGGTGATATTGTCAGATAAATTATCCTTCAATATGCTATCGACCCGTGGGGCACCAACCTTAAATCTATAGCCTTGAGTGCTTGTTTTCAACAGTAAAGGGTGGTTGAGTAATGAAGGGCACATTTACTGGCATGGCTTAGATGTAGTCATACCCATAGAAGGTAAGGTCAATGCTAATGACTGCTTAATGGTACTGAGCAATCGACTTCATTTTATGTTATGTAATTTCTTACCAAAGAGGTGTCTTCACTGAAGACAATGTCCCAATTCACAGATCATGTGTGGTCCCTCAGTGGTTTGATGAGCATGACACTGATGTTATCAATATGCTATGTCCTTTTCAGTTTTGTAACGATGCCTTAATGTCTTATTAAGTGAATTCACATTAGCTTTTCCATTTTCTTGTCCACTATCTGTATTTACACTTTTAACTACATTATATGTGAATGCTGCTAAGTTGTTTGCTTTTAAAAACGTTGTTATAATAAGTGGTAGCATGAAGCAAAAGATCCTTAATCCTTAATTCTCGTTTTGACAACCAAGAAAAATTTAATCAGGAACTGTTCTGTGTCAGCTTTAGCATGGTTTAAACTTCTCTTATGGTTGTCAAGGAGAGGATATTTATCGCTGGTAAATGTGAGCTCTACCAAAATGGTGGAGTGTACCTCCCACAGTTATGTCATTTTGGGAAAAACATGTGTTAGCTAAATATATATTTAAGGTAATAGTATTCATAAAGAAGAAGCACATTTTTTATTGTTTATTACCAGTTATATATTTAGCACCATAAATATAGAGAATATTTAATCATTCACATCAGTCTCTGCCCCACTCGAGCTTGTAGTCTAAATTCTCTGACACACAATTACATACACACTTGGGTCCATCTTTGTTGAAACAAGTTAACCTACCAGTATATTTTTGGTCTGTGTGTAACATGAGCACCCGGAGGAAACCATTGGTAACACGGGTGAGAACATACAAACTGATATGGCCCTACTTGGAATTTAACCCATGGCCTTAGCTCTGTGAGGCAAAAATGCTAGCAGAATATTCAACATAGATGCATTTAAAAGCAATAGCAACTATTTTGTGTCCAGTTTATTTTTGTTTTCTATTTGTTTTAGCAAGGTGGTAAAACAAGAGTGTTATTGTGGGCATATATGTGTTCAACTGTATGAGTTCCCATCACATCTGCTGGAAGACTATACCATGAATATGTCACTCTTTTTGTAAATATGTGTTTCCATGGTAAGAGGAGAAATATAAACTTTATAGTCTGGTATTCATTAAAAGCTGCTACTGGTTGTCAGAGTATTTCATATAGAAGAAATCAGTATGTTTAACACTTTGGGGGAATTCAATTGGCCGTATTAGTGTAAAAAGTAACTCCGCCTCTGCACTATTACCGTTATTATGGTAATAGTGCGCTTAAATACTGTTATTACGGTAGTTTCAATGCTGGCCTTTTGCTCGCAGAAAGCTGCGTTCAATTTACCGTAATAACGGTAAAAGGTTTAGTGCGGCAATACTCTGGGGGGAATTGAATTCCCCCTTTATGTCAGTTTACATTGACACAACCTTAATATATACTATACAGTAACATAAATGTATTTATTCAGTATATAAAAATAGAATTATTATTATTATTATTTTACACGGTAGCTGTGGATTTCGTGAATGGAATCAACAAAACATGATATAGTAGTTTGTACCCTTATCTCCCATATGAAGAGGTCCTGTGGATTCCCATTTAATTAGGTATAAAGATGTGTGACCTTTAACAGTTCAGGCAGCATGGTAGGGTCAATTGGGGATAGAGACTTCCCTTCTAATTACATGTATTTTTACACATTTAGGTTGCACATACTGTGCAAGCATTTAACAAATTCATGGTTTATTTTCACTGCTGTAGGGTTTGCAGCACAGAAGAGTTACTTAAAGCAATTTTGTAATCCTTATCTAAAAAAATGAAATGGGGACATGGTATTAATGCATACTTTCTCTATGCCTTTTAGAATTTGGTGCATTATTTATCAACTCCCATTAGAGGTTAAAATATTGTACATTTTTCCTGTTTGAGGAAATGTGGGTTACTGTGCATATGCACAGTAATGACCACTTTAATGTATTTTATAAGTTAATGAGCCCTCCACACTTTTTGGACTATTTGGATAACCAAATAAATAAATATAAACTGTACATAATAAAAATATGCCAAAAGAGTCTAGGTGTATGTGCTTTATAAAGTATTCTTTAGTAACACTGAAGTAAAAAGCATAGCAATGCACATTAAACTGACATCTTATTAAAGTATGATGTAGGTTTAATATTGAGAGGTAATGCCATATGACTTTCCTTTAGAAGTTACTGATAGTGCAGATTTTGTCAGTGTACCACATGAACATTCCCATGACCTACAAAACTAGCATCTTCATCTTTTGCGGTTGGCATAAACCATACATTAACGTTCCCCCGTGGGTCCCTAATGGAAATAAGGCAGTCAACAGCCTGAAAAGAACTTGCCAATCCTTATCCCCTGTGACAGTAAAATGGAAAACACAACAGCCCGGTGGATTTCAGATAATTATGACAATGTTTAAACACTGCGTGATGTTTAAAGGGCTGGAACGAGTCTGCAGAATATGTACAAGGCATGTAGATAAATATGTGTAGTTTTGGTTATATTTTTTTATTATAGTACCAATATGTAGCTGAAATGCATACTAACAGCTGCTTTGTTATTAGTTTGATGCTCAAACTGGAATTAGGAGCATGCACAGTATGTCATTGTGTTAGCAAATGAAGATTTAGTTTGGACAAATTGCAGAAGCAGCTTGGTTGACTCTGAACAGCTGGTAATTCCAGTATTAGAAGTGTCCAATAACCTTGTCCTTACAGACTCTCTGGTTAATAATTAAGAATTCAGAATTGTACTATGACTTGAAGTTATAGCGTTATAGCGACCTAACTCAAGAAACATAGCAATATAAATGCATAGGGCCTAATTCTTTAAGGAAAGTAAGGCAAAAATATGAGTAAGTTTTCTCCTGGGCAAAACCAATGTAAGGAGTGCACATTAGTTTATTATTTTGCACGTAAGTTAAATACTGGCTGTTTTTTTATGTAGCACACAAATACTTGATAGTTTTATTTTTACACTGAAATTTAAAGTTGATCTAGGACGTGCCCTTTCCCAACTATAAATTTGTCCCCACATTATAAATTTAGCTCCCCCTCCAATGCAATATGGTTTTGCCTAGGTGCAAAGTTACTAATTTATTTTTGCTTTCCTTTTCATAATGAATCAGGCCCATAGTGTTTTCAATGAAATGTAATGTAAAAATCCCAAAGATCTTTACTGCCATTCATTTCTATATAATCCTTAGCCACTTTGTTGTATAATGTTTAAACACACATTCATCTCACTAATTCTAAAGAAACCATCTCTCCATCTAGCCTCTCTCTCCAACTATCGCCCTATTTCTCTCCTCGCCTTTACCTCAAAACTACTTGAGTGACTTGTATATATCCATCTATCACCCTTCAAACATCTCAAATCTCTTGCCCCGTTAGATCTACTTCTGACCTGCACCACTTCTCACCTACAAGACTTCTCTGTTCTTGATTCGTTTTACCTGAAGAATTACTATCGGTTTTTCATATTTGCCAACTGGAAAGTGGCAAACAAACTTATTGACCACTGCAAGAGTTTGCTGTGTTTGTTCTGTGACATAGACCAAAACTTGATTGTAATTTCATTTTGTCTTAAATATACTGCTGTAGTAAATCCATCTCGTGTTCATGAGTTAAATGAGGAGGATAATAGTGATGAAAAAAGCTGACTTATGCATTGGGGCCACTAAAGTACTGAAGAGGAACTTCACTGCCCGATTAACATTAGCACATTAGAAGGATATTATGTCCTCATATTTTGCTCATGTTGGCACATACTTAGAAATACTAACAACAACAGCATTTGATAAAAAGCAATTGCCATTACACAATTTGATAATGGAATTCCTCACCATATTTAGTAATACTTTTAATTTTCTTTTGTGGCTTATTGAGCAATAAAAGTCATACAATAAAAAAATCACAAAGATTTATGATGGTACCTGCCTACCAGTAGTTGGCTGAGCAGAGAAGTGCAACACACCCCCGATATTCAACAAAGAGTTATGGGCTTAGCTACGTGGGACGTGCAGGTCATGGAGCAGAATCAGAATTCAAAGGGTAGGAATAGCCAAGGTCAAACCAGATAATCAGGAGAGCAAATATCAGAATCCGAGGGGAGTTGACAGGGGCAATAGCAGAGGTCGAACCAAAAATAAGACAGGATACAGAACAAACACTCGAGCTAGGCTGCCAGAGTAAGCTTTATATAGAGGCTTAAATCAGGTGACATCACTGACCGCTGACAGCGTCGGGGAGAAGTATGTCCTGTTGCCTGCCAACTGGTGCGTATGCGCACAGGAGCCACTGACCAGAATAGGAAGTGGCCATAGATTGTGTTCTGTTGCCTAGCAATGGCGACCAGGGCATAATGAAGCCATCCATCCCTGCAAAGTGGAAGGTGAGCGGGGACAGCTCCTGACAGTACCCTCTCACCTCACTCAAGTCAGAGCTTGCTGATACCTTTTCTCCTTTTAAATTTGGTCAACTGGTGTGGAGCATGAATTTCTTTGTCATTAACCCAGGACCTCTCTTCAGGACCATAGCCTTTCCAGTCAACAAGATATTGGTGATGACCTGTAAAGATTCGAAAGTCCAGGATTTGTTTGACCTTATAGTCCTCCCCAGATTCTTTATTAATTGGAGGTGGAGTGGATGGTTTCTTAAAGAATTTGTTTTGAACCTTAGGTGATAAAGAATATAGTAGAACCAGCGGATTCGTGCACATAGTTTTTGTGGGTGAATTCTGCCCAACTGAGAAGGCAGCTCCAATTAGATTGTTTTTTTGGAAGAGTAGCTACTTAGGAAGAGTTCCAGGTCTTGTTTCACTCTTTCTGTCTGAACATTAGATTGTGCATGATAACCCGAGAAAACCTGAGAAAAAACTCGGGACCTTTATCCAATTTCTTCCAGAATGCCTTTGAGAATCTAAAAATTAACTGAATGGATGTGTGAGAGAGACAGTGAAGAAGATGGTACAGGGGGACGTGTGAGAGAGACAGGAGAAAAGATGGCACAGGGGGATAGATAATAGGAACAACTCCAAAGATGGTGCAGGGGCATAGGTAAAAGGTAAAGTGTAAAGGCAGACATATATATATATATATATATATATATATATATATATATATATATGTATATATGTATATGTATGTGCCTCAGGGAAAAAATAATGTAGAACTAGTACCCTTTCCACTAAATATCTCTGAGGTTTTTGAATTACCGGAAGGGGGAAAGACCAATAGAAAGAAGGTATAATATTACAAGATTCCCTAATTTGACACTTTCCCAATACTCAGTAGACAGATCTTCGCTGTGCATGAATTTTACATTTGTGGGTGAAGGTCTTAGAAATGGTTAACTCCAAGCTCCAAAGGAATATGTTTTCTAGGAAGAGTAGTTCCTGAAATAATGACTATTTCCGATGATAAAATGACTGACATTCACAGAACAATCCCACCTCCTTACAAACACACACAGTATGAACCTTTAGTTGCAAATTTGACTACAGAATCCATAGGTTTTCAGATCTTGGTTTGTTTGCAAGTCTACTCGGGGAACCCTAAATTTTAAATATATATAGGATCTGGCTAAAGTAATTGATAATATTACCAAGATGTATGATGACACATTCAGGTATATGGATAAGGAGCTGCAAACTTATAAGAAGGAATTAGTATAACATAGATTGTTATTAAATTATCTCACTACAATTACTGATGGATGTTGTGTGATGTTAGCCACCAAGACCAGTGTTAAGTGTTGTTCTTACATCACTAATAATACAGATGACCGTAGAAAAAAAATTGACCGTAAAATAGATGAATTCCTACAGTAAAATTGGGAAGGCCCACAATGCCTCTTTATATGAACAAGGGGAGAAAATAGTAGGATGCATCGCATGGTTGAATCCTGTTAAATGTTTTTTAGATTTAGGGGAATGGGCATACAAACTAGTTACTGGTATAGATAAGCTCTTTATATTTATAGTTGGTGTCTTTATAGTAATTGGCTTATGTGTCAGATGTGTTCCTGCTGTGTCGAAGTGTGGTAAACAATCCACTGGTGTGACCCCAGAAAATAACAATGTGATGGTATTAGGAGGGGCAGGCACCACAGAAAAAAAGGTCTTATATTGTAATAAGGGTGGAGTGTTGAAGTTAAATAATTGGATATAGGCGCCAATTAATAATTTCTGTACACAAATATTGATTGTAATGTGATCAATATGCAACCAAATCAACATGTAATTTATTTCTTTCAGTTAATATAAAATATAATGTGGTGAAGAAGGTAATTAATATTTCCAACATGTTAATTACATCAAGTTTGGTATCATTCTGTTCGCAACAACGTAAGAAAATTTTCGGTAGTATTCATGAAACATTCGTATAAATAATAATACTTTTCATACACTAGATGACAACTCCAGAGATGTCATATAAGAATGAGTTTATATAGGTCCTTGGGCGGAAGCCTGAGGTAGGACACCTGGCCACCTCAAGGAACAATGACCAGAGGAATCAGCCAATGGGGTGCGTGTTCTTGGGTGGCCATGAACTATCAACTTATGGATCTGGATCTTAAAACTCTGTCTGGGTATCTTTGTATTGTCACTGCTTTTTATGAGTGTACAGAGTGTAAATTGTTCATCTCTGGCTTTGGAAACCAGAGCGTTCTCAGTGAAGCTTGTTGTCATTACCGACTGCGCAGGTGTATGCATGCAATACTACGCCTTGCAATGTATTTTGCGAATAAAACTCTTGTGTTGTGGAACAGCAGCCAACGCAAAGGAAAATCTTTATTTCATATGATACAACAGATGTATCAATACATATATCTTTTATATAAAATCATTGGATTGTTTGTTTGTTTGCCCGGTTATGAATTCGGACATCCCTACACTGATTGGGATAAAACCAACCCGAGGTGACCGATTTGGTCCTGGGCAGGTTGTGGGGGGGTTAGGGTCCCGGTTGGTCCTCTTGTTGGTGTATGCTGGGCAGAACTTTGACCCAAGGAGCCTGTTCTGTGCCTACATTCAGATACTCCTTAAACGATTGGAATAAAACCAACACAAGGTTGTCCAGTTGGATCATGGAAAGGTTTTAGGGGGTTTAGGGTCCTGTTCGGACCTCCTGTTGGTATACGCTGGGCAGAACTTTGACCCAAGTAGCCCTTTTCTGAGCCTTCCGCTGGACAGATTTGGATGACATTTAATATAATAACAAAAATGACACTGGACAGCCACCTCATGGGTGTGTTGGAAGAGCTGCTAAGCTGCTTATTATTTTTAAAAGGTTGACAGTTACATCCAACTCATTGATAAGTTAATGGCTTGAAAATTTATACATACAGTGGAAGTGAACTGGTTACATGGTGGTTATCTGCACCAGTATCAAAACTGACATGAAGAAGTGCAATTTTATTTGTACATATATGATATGTTGTCCTTTCACTGTTTGTTTACAGTGTTTATTGATTGCCTTTGATGTGTGAGGCTATTATGGGTTCACTGAAGTCACTGATCACATGTGTCTGTTAACTAAACATAAAAAGACTGTAGTGGCTGCAAGCTGGTGTTGGCTGCTTGGATAGTGTGTTTAGTTCAAAGTGTGTTAGTTACAGGTATATTACAGGTTACAGGTATATTAAGAGAGATATAGTATAATTTAGAGTTACACTGGAGTTAAATAGGAGGTAAAAATGAGGAGAACACTTTACCTGATATCACTGCCACAAGAGGACAAACTCTAATGAGTCTTATCACTTTCCACCTCAAGCACCTGCTTTGGATATTTCTTACGGACCTGCTAGCATTGATGACAAGATCACTTCTGGTTTAATGAACCACTTGCAAACCTTGTGTATTTAAATTACAAATATGCCCAGTCCATTCCTCTGTTTTACCATGTTGTTCTACCCACACCATGATAACTGCTTTCCATGTCTCTCCAA
The DNA here is from genome assembly GCF_038048845.1 of Mixophyes fleayi. Classification (NCBI taxonomy): domain Eukaryota; kingdom Metazoa; phylum Chordata; class Amphibia; order Anura; family Limnodynastidae; genus Mixophyes; species Mixophyes fleayi. The sequence continues at coordinate 275,253,412 of NC_134403.1, forward strand.
ACTTCTCCATCTTCCACTCCACTCTTCCCTCCTACCTGACCTCCCTTGTTGCCTTCTTCCCCATTCTCCATCTAGAATGCAAGCTTTCACAGACATGGTCCTCTACCTAATGACTCATGTTCGTCCAGACTGTTTTCCTTGTTTGTCTCTGTGATGTCTGACTGAATTGTTTCTGTATGTCTTTGGATTTGATCTGTTAATTGTAGCCATGCATTTATCATGCTGCTCTGTACATATGTATTTGTTATGTCTACTGTTTTCTTGTATGTCAAATTTGTACTATTATGTCATGTACTACAGAATCTGTGGCATCATACAAATAAGGGATAATAAATACTACTACCACTACTACTACTAATAATAATAATAATAATATTGTCATACCGGCACTCCTCCTATTACATTCATTGTATTACTATCAAATTCCATTCACTTACATTTTCCATACCACCACTTACCACTCTGACCGCACAAACGCACGCACGCATGCACACATACATTCATATATACATACATATGAGCTTGTAGTACTGAAGAGAAACAGATGATCTGACCAAGCAGTCTCTGAAAAGTCAGACCAGGTTAACCGGTCTGGACAATTTTCTTTAACATTTCTTTAAGTAGAGCAATATAGATATATTGTGCAAAAAATCCTCCTTTATGTATATGCTGACACATTATATAAATATATATATATATATATATATATATATATATATATATATATATAAATATATATATAGTCAGACAGTCTCTGTGCAGAGGCGGACCAGGCTAACTGGTCTGCATAACTGTTCTTTAACATTTCTGTAAGTGGAGCATGTCTACTGGCAAAATTACTTATGGACTGCCTGTTGTAGCCTAATAGGCCTAGGAAGATTCTTAACTGGGATTTCTTTCCTGTTCTTTTTGGACAGTTTTTGACTGCTTTCACCTTATCTAGTTGGGGTTTTACTTGACGAAAAATGTACCCTAAATATTTGGCTTCTCTCATAGCTATTACATACTTTTCTGGATTAGTTGTTAATCCTGTGGATCTCAAATTTATTAATGGTCCTTTGGAAGGTGGCAGGTCTCCCATGCAACCCAACGGATAGAACTTTATATTGAAAGAGATCATCAAAGGTGGAAAATGTCGTCTTTTACTTGGCAGAGAAACTAAGGGTAACTGGCCAATATCCATTTTTTAAGTCAAGAGTAGTAAAATAGTTGCTACCAGCTAGATTCTCTACCAGTTCGTCCACCCATGGCATCAGGTAGACATCAAACTGAGATATGCTGTTTAACCTCCTAAAGTCTTGCAGAACTGAATACTCCAATTGGGTTTTGGGACAAACACGACAGGGCTGTTCCACTCACTAGAAGATTCCTCTATCACATCCAGCTGGACCAAATTCTCAATCCTCTTTCTCACGTTAGGCAGTATGGCTTCGGGAATGCGTTGTGACTTCTGCTTCACAATAACTTTCGGCAGAGTGATAATAATTTGCTCAATTAAAGTACTGTGCCCAGAAGTTGCAGAGAAGACATCCCTGTTCCAACGTATCATTTCCTCAGTCTGCTGTTTTTGCTAGCTCTATGGGGACTTCTTAATGACAGTACTCACTACCCGAGGATTGGGTCCTCATTGTGCAAAGGTTTAAGGAGATTGATGTGGTATATTTGTTCCTCCCAAATTGATAGACCCTGTAATTGACAGGGCCAAAAGCCTCTAGGACTTCATATGGACCTTGCCAGTGGGTAAAAAGTTTGTTTTCCTGGGTTGGGACCAGGACCACATTCCAAGGATTGAAAGAACTACAACAGTTTATCAGAACTTCTCTTTTGCCATTCCTGAGCATCTTTTACATGTTGTTGTACAATGGGCCCTATCTTTCCCAACCTCTCATACATTTGGGCCATAAATTGAAAAGATTTTGCACTCTGGGACCCTGCGGCTCCCACTGTTCTTTTAGCATATTAAGTTACCCCTTGGCTGTCTCTCAAACAATAGCTCAAAAGTACTAAACCCTGTTGAGACTTGAGGTATCTACTTAATGGCATACAACTAAATTAGATTGATATTGGTGCTACAAACATAATGTTGGTCACTATGAAGATGTCATGAGAATTTTTGGAATGAGTGAGCATGGATCAAAAATCTTTTAACTGGAATTTTTGCCAGGAAGTTTGAATACCAAACAATAGCCTCATACCTGTTAGACCAAATTGTGTCACAACAGCATGTCAACTTATTTTCAACTGTTTTTGCACTGCATTAGTGCAAATTGGATATCAAGAACAAACATAAAAGTAAAAAATGTATGTATTATTTATTAGTATAGGCAGGTGCTTGTTATTGTGTGTGATTCCTTTAATTGAGTGGAGGCAGCTGATGTATATGTTATGGGAATATTATGTATCATTGGGTCAGCTGACAGTCATGGATGCTATTTTATATGATGTGTGTCCCTAGCCATTCTGATGGCTGATGTGGTAACTTAAAAGATGCCCCTCTAATTCCTTATACAAGAGATGACTAAAGTTGCAGAGGAATTTCGTACAAATTAAATTTTACTAAGGATCAGGACATTTTGCAGACTGGGAAGTTCAATGCAATTTTCAAATTCCTCATTTGTTTTGAGAATAAATGTGGGGCAAATAACTTAATATTGGGATTAATTTAAGGGGAAAGTACCTATGATTAAATGTGGGTTTATTGATTTAATTTGACAAGTAAAACATTGCGGGCATATGTGACAAAGGGAGAATGCAGGAACATATGAGACAATGGGAGATGGGAAAGGCATAATGTGACCCAGGACCAGGAAAGAGGTGCATGCCACATGAGTCTCGCCTCCATGTGAAACGTACATTTTGAGGCACCTGCCGCATAATGCATATTGCACTTGTAGTTGAGTCTCACATGATGGAAAGATCTTCTTAATCCACCCCTGGAGGGACCATTACTGACACTCTTAGTCTGCCTTAAAAGCCTCACATATTCCTCATATATCAATTTGTGAAGTGAATTTATTGTATTTATTGAACATGCTAAAGACAAAAAAGAATTCACTGTGTATTTACTGAACATGTTATAGACAAAAACTGGAGTGTAATTAAATCACTGTTTGTATATGTGATCTATAAATGCTGTATGTTTGGTGTTCAGCTATACTATAGTACTCTTGTTTTGTATATATTGAAAGTATTTACTGAAAAAGGTGATCATCTCTACTACTGTGTGGCTGTCATTATGAAAAAAACATAAAAGCATGCATGGTTTTCTGATTTGAATTTTAATCTTACCCTTCCAAATTCCCTTTGCACCAAGCTGAGTTTTACTGATTCTATAATATATTGCTTCTTTTAGGTTGATTTGAAGTTTCTGTTCAAATACTATATATCCCCCTGTGTTTTAACCAAAGGTAAGATAAAAATAGATGTCTTGCTTTTGATTTTCAGGATTGATGTGACATCTAATGGGATTTTGTTGGTGTTTAATGTTGATATGAATTGTAACGGTATGACACAGAAAGGTTTTCCTTTATGGTTTGGCCTCAACAATCTCAACATTCTTTAGTAATAATAGTGAAGCTGAGGAATGTCTACCTGCAAGTTAAATGAAACCACCAGTAGCTTAGATGCTAGTGGGAAGCACTTTAACATGTAGGCAATGGGAATAGTTTAATCTTTCTCTTGTGTGTTAAGAATTTATTCTGCCCTTTAACAATAATAGTTCAGACAATAAGCTTCTATACAAATAAATGTTCTATCAAATGAGCTATTAACCTACCACGAGCAAGGGATTCTTGAAGTCTTAAAAGGCAGAATATTTTTGAAGTGACTTCATAATACAGTATATTGAAAAGATGCCATATAATGAGTGCTGGGCATCTAATATAGAATTACACCAACTGAGAAGAAGAGCTACAAAAACTAAAAGTGAAATGATTCACTAAGACATATTTATTGAAGCTTCTACAAATATATATGTAAAATGTTACCATGCAAAGAAAGAATGGAATATGTCTAAAACTGTACACGTGTTTTTATCTATTGTTTTGTGATATCAGGGATTTTGACAAAAGGTAAAAGAAAAATCCAGCACTGAGCTATAGTTAATTGAGTAGAGAGAAAACGCAACTGTATAAAGGGATATTGCTAAATACCCCTAAAAAGCTTATAGAGAGAGAAACTAATTAAACAGCGCTGAAACCTCTAAGCGCCATTTAGATTCAGAAATTATTAAGTTTAACTATGGCAGAAAAATTAAAGTAATGCTCATAAGATTCAAAATAAAAACATCTAATAGATAGTTATAACACATTTTTTTTATTAGAAATGCACTATAAATCAGTTAGCATATAGAAACAAATAATGAATATAATGGATGAATGGGAATGATAACTTAAAAAAGCAGAAATTTGGACAGTTTGAATGTATATAGATCCCAGTTCACTATATTGACATCAATAAACTCCTCTTTAAATCGTAATGAAGCTGATGGAGCTTTGTGGCATGTCCTTAATAAAAAACTGTGCTTGTAGCCTGTTCTAACGCTATCTCACTCGGACATTTTTTTGACAATGGCCGACAGGAGCTGAATGAGGTTTCAATGGAGCCTACTGAAAATTAATTAAGCTTCAAACGAGGTTGTGCAACAAAGTATTAGAGGTTATAAATACCACACTGTGGCCACCGTGAAATAGGGATCATTAGGAAATAGTTTCAGTCATTCAGTATTGGCAGTGATAAAATTCTTCAACCTGGAACAAACAACCCCTGACGCATTTCGTCAAACTCAGTTAAACTTTTACAAATATAGCTGTTTGTTTAACTTGTTTCTTGTTTAAACAGGGGTGGGAAAGCATATCCCTCATGGTTCCAAAATTGTACTTTGGTATTCTTTATCTTACTTACATGGTGTTCTATATACAATTCATATACATTGTTACATGTTCTTGTTATGTGATTGACCAAAAAAAAAAGAAAGAATTTTTAATAAAATAATAATTTATTTAAGCTTATTGATATTTTAAGTTTAGCATTCCTTTGTCAATGTTGTATGCCTTTGCAATTAATATCTGCAAGAAACTTCTTAAAACTGAAAAAAAAGACCTTTTCCACTTGACCTTGAGAAGGGAGTTGATGGTGGAATAGAGGCAATGGGGAGATCCACAGAGAAGTCAGACAGGCCGAGATCACAATGATGAGGCGAATAGTGCAATGCAGGAGAGTGATCGACAAGACGGGATCGCAACAGAAGGCAGAAACGGGCACAATCCAGAAGAGTAGTCAGAGAAAGACGGGTCAAACCAAACAGGATCAGGAACATACAAATAATGCTGGAGACAGGAGACCTGATACTCTGGCAGTCTAATTGTACCAGAGCAGAGTTTAAATAGAGCCTGGAGGAAGTGGGAAGACACGCTGACCGCCAAAATCTGTGAGCATCCCGTTACCTAGCAATGGGGCACGCTATTGAACATGCGCCAAACCGGTGACGTTGCACACCTGTTGCCTAGCAACATGACGCCCCTGGCCGGAACTGCCAGGCGACCGTCCTTGCTCCACGGGAGAACAGCAAGGACAGTGCCTGACAGACTGTTTGTTAGTGTAATATGATGACAAGATTAATTTTAAATGCTTAAATTTGGTGTCAGAGCATGACTTTCTTAAGCAACACTCAGCAGAATGTGAATACCTCTGAAAGTAGCTAGTGAGCTTGTGTGGCAAGGTAGGGGTTTAGAATGACAGAAGCGAAGTGTGGTGGCAAGGGAGGCTTTATCCAGGGCTGGGGAGATGGTGGAGTTGTAAAAGGAGACTGCTGCATCATGGCAGGAAAAATAGGAGATAGAAAGAGGAGTGGTCAAGATCACACAGGTTGCATAGCCTCCACATGGTTTTGGGAGTGAGAGGGGGAAAGGGAGGTAGCGAGAGGTGGAAGAAGAGGAGATTATGGTCAGCGGGAATGAAGAGAGAAGTCAAGAAATCTCACAGGTGTGAGAGACTACGAGGTCACGGGAATACTTGAGATCATTGGCGGAGGTGATGAAAAGGAGTTTGGATGTTGAACTACCATTGGTGTTATCAACAGGGTACCTTGAGAAAGATTTTGACAGTTGAAACGTGTGGTGAAGAGCAGATGTCAGGATTAGTGATCCCTTACCGCATAGACATTAATCGGACACTAAAGTCTGCACCCAGATAAACCATCTGACAGGGATTGTTTGTTTGATTATATGCTGTTTTACCATCATGATGTGGTAAGGATCCATCTATACCTAAGTCCGGGATTATTTGTTAAGGAATGTACTTCTCTGTTTATATTTCTATCCAGCAATTATGCTGGTAGTAAAGTTGTATTGATGATTTTAAATCCTCCAATTTGTATCTCTTTGATGAAAAACATCTTACATATATTATTACTATATTATTATTATTATTATTATTATCATCATTATTACAGTGGAGATATATCACTATTATAGATATGTTTTATTAGAAAGTACTGCACCATGATTTATTTGTCTATTTTTTCACATATGACACGTTGAATCACGCAAAGAGGATTTCACACTTCAAATAAGAGAAATAACTTTTATGAGCTTTTACTGCACTGAAAAACAGTGAGAAATTAAATGAACTATAGCTATTTATTCATTTTATATATAAGTACATATTGTTTTAGCGCCGTCTTCTATCAATTTTGTGTTTTTAGGGATGTGGAAGTCCCCAAGGATGAGGGTGGATAGGTTAGAGGTAAGGTGGCAGAATTGTTGAGAAAGTGAGATGTGTGGCCTGGGAATGGTAGATAACTACTACACAGAGATGGAAAGGTGAGTAAAGACATATTTTGTGAGTCTCAAATAAAGGACATTAAGGAGACACGGGGAACAATTTTGAAGGTTCAGTTGGAAGAATAAAGCATGTCCTACATCACCACATTTCTGGTTGTCAGAGCAGGGAGTGTATGTAAATAATAGACCGCCAAAAGAGAGGGCATTAATGTAGACAGTGTCATAAGTTGGGTTTCAGGTTTTGGTGAGGGCTAGTAGGTTGAAGATGCAAGAGAAGAAAATTTCACGGATGAGAGCAAGCCTGTTACACACAGATCTGGCATTGCAAAGTGTACATGTAAAGGGAGAACTTAAAGAGGAGTGATGTGGATAAGAGTCACTTGTGTATATAAGAATACATTTAATTAATTACCTGTGCTCTTGTAGTTGTACCCCAACAGCTGTAGGCAGTGAGACTATGAGAAACCGATAGATGGCTGTTTTTCATCTGGGAGCATTGTACACACATTTAACTGTATAAGTTCATTGATGATGAATACCCAGACTTAGGAAAATAGCAAAAGCCAAGGGTAATCCCAAATCAGTATATAGACAAGTAAATGGTCAAAAAGGACAAAGTTACAAGTGTTTATGCAAATAGAGTGGTCAAAGCGTGGTCAAGCTTGATTAGTACACAGGTGAACAGCAGTACATGCTAAATGTTATGAACCACACAAAAGGCGACTGATAACCCCTATACAGAACCTATGGTGCAGGATATTTTTCACCATTAGAATGAACCACACTTTTCACTGGTACTTCACTGGCCTTTATCCCAGTAATGTATAGTTGTTAACAGTCAATTGTGAGGTAGAATCAGGATAACTCACAGCTATGGAGTCACACCTAGACAAAACAAGACAGACAGAACACAATAGTCAACTGGCAGGCTGGGTCAGAGGGCAGAAGAGGTACACAAGATCAATAAACAAGCAGAGAGTTCAAGGGCAGGCAGAGATCCAACAGCAAGGTCCATGAAGGAAGCACTGCAGCAGCAGCAGAAGAATCTGAAAAAGAAGGAAAATAAAATGAGGCGTGCTAATAATCAGACGAACCTTGAGATCTGACACATTACCTTGAGAAATATCTGGGAGTTGCGGATCGAAACGCGTCGGTGCTTTACGTGTCACTCTTACTGGAAGGACTCCTTACCTTTTGTACTTGTCATTGGCTTGTTCGTTCACCATATATCCGTGGACTTTGCACTATATGCTGATCGTCTACTGACATCTGGTAGGAGTACCTATGTTATTTTTGTTTTGCGTAATAAAAATTATTGACTTACTACCTTAGACATTTATTTTTTTATTTTTTACCTTACTGCATTGAGCCAAGTTTGGAGAACCAGAATATATCGCGATGGGCATATATTGTGATGTGCTGATACCAAAGAAAGTAGTCTGTGAGTAGGATCCCCTGAGGGGAGTTGTTGCCATCATATGAAGTGATATCCACTACACCTGGTGAAGTGTCGTCACAACATGCCTATGTGATATTGATCTGGAACACATACCAGATTGGTGAAGGTTTTACCCTGGGACATTCTGCTCTACTTCCTTAATACACTCCAATTTGATTATCTTAAAGAGATTGTATCATACAGGACTATACTATGTTATTTTTTTTCTTATTTTGAGATTCCATGAAAACTATTGGTACGGACCTACATTTCAAAAATGTAGGTATTATTTAAATTTTTATTCTATGTATTTCAGTTTTTTGAGGGACCACAGCGCAGAAGTATTGGTCTATTTTTATTTGTTTTGTGTTTATTTTGACCTAGTTGTTTGGTCTGTGCTCCAATACATTTGCAGCAGTGTTTGTTGAAGCGCTGTAAGGGATCTGCTTTTCCATTTATTTCCAGTAAGCATAGCCAAGGTCAAAGACAATGATTTCAAAAGAATAAGATATATTAATCTATATATCATTATCATCATCATTTATTTAAATAGTACCACTAATTCCGCAGCGCTGTACAGAGAACTCATTGACATAATTCCCTGCCCCAACACATACACAAACACACACACACACACAGAAACACAGACAAGGGTCAATTTGATAGGAGCCAATTAACCTACCAGTATATATAACATATATAGAACAAAGGTACATGATCTAGTCTAGGTAGAGCTAACACCGGCATGACAGTAATGGCAATGAGTGTATTTATTAGAGATGGGCGGGCTCGATGCCACGAGTATCGAGCCCGCCCGAACTTTGACTCGGCTCGGTACCCGCCAGCTCGGATGCGAAATCCAGGCAAAACATCATCGTGACGTATTCAATTTTCTGAGCTCGGTTTCTGCGAGATTTAAAAAGCATAAATACCTCCACAGCAATCCATCGCCATGTGACAGAGGGACAGAGCAGGGTGTAGTCACAGGCTGGTTAGAGCAGGGACAGAGAATATACCTTACTCTTCATCCAATTCTGATAACAATTCTGATAACAATTCTGATTACAATTCTGATAACAATTCTGATTACAATTCTGATAACAATTGATAGAGAAGAGAAGAGAGGAGGATAGAGGAATCTTCTTTTTTTCAATATTTGGCACTACAAATGCATTGGGGTGTCCCATATCCCCCAGTGTAAAACAACAATTTTTCTGGTGCTGAAAGTCGTATCTAACACCACTATCTGGTTAATTTTTTTCACTCCAAGGGTTAAATTTACTAACAGGCGTGTTTGTAAACCCGCCGACTTTTGGCGGGTTTGGCGGCGGTTTAGCCATCGCCGGATTTACTAAGGCTAAACCCGCCGTCCAAATGGGCAGAAATGATGTTTTCAAACCCGCCTCTGTATAAAGCGCCATGACGGTTTCAACAATGTTCAACATACAAACAGCCGGATTTACTATTAGGGGGTTTATAAAGCCGCCGGAAAACCACCATTCAATAGACCAAAATGAAAGCGCTGCTTGTGAGCAGCAAGATTGTTCAAACAGTGTGCTGTTTCAGATATTTAGTCAATCAGAACATAAGAGAAAGCACCTTTGATATTTTAATCATTTGGAAAATCATTATTTATTGCTAAAGGGACAAAATAAATGTAATAATAATTTATGAAATAATTTTTCTTTATATTTTTTTTTTAAAGGGACACTGTTATAGCATTATATTTTGTAGAAAATGTGAATATATAATATTAATAACTGATTGTTAATGGTGGATATAATTATTTATGTTGCACAATTTGTCATGACATATTGTCCAAATAATGTAATAATTAAATAATTTTATCCCCTTTATATAATGAAATTTTTTTATTCCCTCATAAGATAATATTTTATTCATTTTGCCCCTTAATCACTAAATAATGATTGCCAACATAATTTAAATGTCAATGGTACTTTCTCTAATGTTCTGAATGGCAAAATAGTTCAAACAGCATATTTAAGCTATCAAGCCATTCTGAAGCAGGTATTAAAACTGTCCTGTCCTGTCTTTTGGCTGGCGGTTTTGTGGCGGTTTCATCCAAACCGCCGGCGGTTTAGCTTTTTCAATCCGCCACACATCGCCAGTCATTTTAAATTGAAGCCTCAAGTCGCCCTATCGTAAATGCGGCGGTTTAAACCACTAAACCGCCGGCGATGCGTGGCGGTTTTAAACCGCCACCAAACACGATTCTTAGTAAATCTAGCCCCAAGTGCTTTTGGGATGTCCCCCATTCTTTTGCATTAATATTTCTGGCTGTCAAAAGTCCTATTTGTCAGCAGTCTAAAAAAATTATTTTTAGCACTCCCAAGTGCTTTTGGGGTGTCCCCTATGCTTTTGCATTAATATTTCTGGCTGTCAAAAGTCCTATTTGTCAGCAGTCTAAAAAAATAATATTTAGCACTTCCAAGTGCTTTTGGGATGTCCCCCATTCTTTTGCATTAATATTTCTGGCTGTCAAAAGTCATATTTGTCAGCAGTATCTAAAACAATTTGTAGCACTACAAGTGCTTTGGGCTCAGAATGGATTCAAAGCAGTCCACATATGAGCAGAATGAGCAACCAGGTTCTGTCACCATTCCTGATGGTAGTGTTCCCAGTACGTCATCTGGGCAAGGCGATGTCAAACTACACAGTCTTTTGAAATCAGTCAAAAAAACACACCCCAAAAAAAATTTACTGTGTTGAAGCGAAAAAGGAGTGTAACTGAGGAAAAGTTAAGTGCTGATCAAAAAAAATTGCCAACATGCCATTCTACACACGCAGTGGCAAAGAGAGAATGAGGCCTTCACCTTTCTCTATTAGTGGCAGATCCAAAAATGTTACCGAGCCTACAAGTGGTGCACAACTACTGTTACGCGTCAAAGCCAAGCTGCAAGATAACAGTAAGGCATTAGAGGATAATGTTTGCTCTGAATCACAAATGACACCAATCCCTGTGGAGAGTCCATCCAACAGTGGGATGTCTAATCATGAGCATTCTGTTAGTGTACCCATAAAGAGGGACCCTTTCAGCAGTTCTGCTGATGTGTGCCTGAACAGCCCGAGTGTAGCCGGTGATACACAAATTGAGGATGCCACTATGGAAATAGAAGAGGATGAGGGGGAGATTTGTGTAGGCGATGAGGGCGCTAATGAGGATGTTGATGAGGATGAGGTTGTTTGTGTAAGTCCTGCACCAGTGGCAGCAGTTCTGGCACGTGACAAGAAAAAGGCCATTGTCATGCCAGGCCATAAAACTAAACAAACCACTTCTTATGTGTGGAATTATTTCTACCCCAATCCAGACAACAACTGTATAGCCATTTGTAGTGAATGTCAAGCCACAGTCAGTCGAGGGAGGGACCTTAACCATCTTGGAACCTCGTCTATGTTACGCCATTTGACGAGAGTTCATGGCAAAGTGTTGGGAAAAGCTGAAAGTTCTTCCAAAAAAATTCCAAGCACTCCATCATCAGCTAGGACCTTCTGCTCACCGACATCCTGACGGCTACAAAATACACCCACCATATCATCCTCATAAATATCCTCAGTAGCGCTCAGAGTTAGCCCTGCATCTTACTTAATAATCCTGGATGACTCCTGCACTATTATTGATTCCTCTGAAGAAAGCGTTAGTCCCACTGCTGCTGCTGTTGCTGCTGCTGAGGGTGAATCGTCAGCCCAGAGGAAGGCAAAGAAAAAGAGCAGTCCTACATTTCAACAATTAACTGTGAAACAATCATTTGCTAGGGGAAGCAAATATGACAGCAGTCACCCAGTCGCCAAGCGAATCACAGACGCCATGGCTGCCATGTTAGTGTTAGATCTGCGTCCAATATCCACAATAAACAAAGCTGGTTTTTCACAGTTAATAGAGGTTATGTGTCCGCGTTACAGAATTCCATCGCAAAACCATTTTTCCTGTAAAGCTATTCCACAACTATACCAAAAAGTGTGTAGAAATGTAGAGATTGCGCTGAAAAATGCCATTCTGCCCACTGTCCACTTAACCACAGATATGTGGACAAGTGGAAGTGGTCAAACCAAAGACTATATGACTGTGACAGGCCACTGGGTTGGTCCTTCACCTTCGCCTTCACCAGCAGGAACAGCAGCAGCATGTACACAACTACGTAACATTTGTCACAGGCAGGCCACTCTTTGTATCACCGGCTTCACTAACAGGCATACAGCTGACAATTTGTTACGCAAATTATGAGATGTGATTGATACATGGCTTATACCACTTGGACTCTCCCCAGGATATGTCATTTCTGATAACACCAACAATATAGTGCGAGCATTACAGCTGGGTGATTCCCTGTTTTGCTCACACCATCAACTTGGTGGTGCAGAGCTTCCTACGAAATAACCGTGAGGTGCAGGAGATGCTTTCGGTGGCCCATAAGATTTCAGGCCATTTCAGGCATTCGGCCACAGCATGTAGGAGACTGCAGCAGCTCCAAGAGCAGTTTAACTTGCCCTGCAACCAACTTAAGCAAGAGGTGGTAACTAGGTGGAATTCCATCATGTAAGCTGCCCACCCTCCAGTGTGTACTCTGAACGAATGTTCAGTACAGCCAGGAACTTAGTCAGTGATCGCCGTTGAAGGTTACTTCCCAAAAATGTGGAGAAAATGATGTTTATAAAAATGAACTACATCTTCCACGAGGAAGGCCTTCACCATCCAAGATATCCAAGCACTGACTGTTCTCTAATGGCGGATTCAAGCGGCGATGAATTGATAGTCTGTGATGATGATGTACACACTGATGAGGGTGAGGATGAAGCTCCAGATGATGACTATAACATCTTTTTAAAACTTTCTATTTAAGTCTAGGCTGCAATCTACCCCCAAAGAGGAAATGGACTTGGGGCATTTCCATATCCCGTACCGTCTTGAAAGGCTGCTGTTTTGGCAATTTCTCATTATGGGTAGGGTGTCATACACAGACTGACCCCAAACTGTCTTTGTCCATTTCAATTAATATTGTACAGTCTATAACGGCTGATTTTTTTGTATTTTCTACAAGTGGAGGGGGGCCTATTAAGACAGAAACCAAACTGCCTTTGTCCATTTCTTTACATATTTAACTAGAAGTGTAACTAGAAGACGATGGCTGCATTGCCAATATGCATAGATGGAGAGGAAGACAATCTGGTTTGTGTGTAGGAATAATGAAGGCCTACCTACCAGGAATTAAACAGTTTTTTTGATAATTTATTAGCTTTACAATTACATTACTTATCCAAGAAACAGGTGGAGCACTACATTTGGTTATTTTATGCCCAAAAACATTGATTTTCCAACAAAATAGCAAAACAAAACAAAACCAAAACCAAAACCAAAACATGACGGTAATCCAGATCCAAAACCAAAAACAAAACCGAAACACGAGCATCTCTAGTATTTATGGAGGTCCTAACCATTCAGCTGCTGGATAGAAATCATGTGATCAGGAAGATTAACTGATCAGCTGCTGGGTAGAAATCATGTCAGCAGAGAGGGTTCAGCTGCTAGTATGCAGTAATAAGTCTTGGAAAAGCTGATAAGTCTGTTGCAATGTGAAATTCCCATTAGCAGCTCAGAAAGCAAGGTGAATATGGTTTGCTTAGCAACCTCCAGCACACAGAGACACAACAACTCTGACATACAGCAGAATCTGGGATGAATTCTGAGACAACAGAGCAGCAAAAACATAACACAAAGTTTCAAGGCTTGATACAAATAGCGTGGTCCAGAGGACAAGTCGGGTCAGTACACAGTGAATAAGCAATACAGGCAAAGTTCCAAGTATTTATAGAAATATCGGGGTCCAGAGTTAAAGCCAGGTCAGTACACAAATGAATCAGCAATACACGCAAAGTTCCATGTATTAAGACAAATCGCATGGTCCAGAGTTCAAGCCAGGACAGTACACAGGTGAATCAGCAGTACAGGAAAAGATCCTAGAGTTGATACAAATACTGTGGTCATAGGTCAAGCCAGGTCAATACACAAGCAAGCAGCAGTAAAAGCAAGGCAATGAGAATCATAATACAAGGATGCCAGGAACTTGAAAACAATTACCTAGCATTGTTGAGTTGCAGAGGGAATGCTATTATAGTTTCTTCAGGCATTTAGTGACATCAATACACAGTGTGAAGAAATCTTGAACTCTGCGCATGTGCAGAATAACGGATAACGTTGGCCATGGATCCTCAATCAGTGCTGTTGGGTCATGACAGGGAGCGCTGAGAGGCAGATGGATGAGCAAGTGAGGAGCAGCGGCTTTCCTGAACAAGTGAGCCACAGCTTGACTGTAAAGAGGGAAAGAATGGCTAGCTCTGTCAATCGTGAAAAATGTTGTAAGTAGAGATGCTCAGGCTTGGTTCCAGAGAACCAAACACACCCAAACTTAGCAGATCCGAGTACCGAGACGAGCCGGCTTGGTACTTTCGCACACCGTCGGGAATTGAAAACAAGGCAAAATGTCATTGTTACTTTGTCGAATCTCGCAAGTTTTGGATTCCATAAGTACCGCCCTCCACGGCGATCCAGCGCCATTTCACAGAAGGACACAGAAGGGGTAGAACAGTTCTTGGCAGTCTCTAGAACAGTTGGGCAGCGTCATAGGTAGAAAAGAAAGAGGAGGGGTAGCAGTGTCCTTCAAAGTCTCCAGTGACATTCAGGAGAGCTCCATTGCTCCATTGCTAATTGTTATTGCTGAAATAGAAATAATAGGTCTGGCATGCTTGGTCTTCTGAATTTGCAGTCACATTGTTCTGTGTTATACAGGTAAAACACAAAGAGGAGAGCGCCATTGCTCCATTGCTAGTTGTCATTGCTGAAATATAAATAATAGGGCTGGCAGTCTTGGTCTAAATCTGCAGTTACATTTTACTGTACCATAACTCACTCAGAAACAGAATATGTGGCAGGGTTTAGTGCTGAAACATACTTTCCCACAGCCTTCAAATCCTTAGATGCTCTTTGAAAACCCAACTCTTTTTTAGAGGTGACCTTATCTTTGATAGCACTATTCACACTAATGCACCCTCAGAACTATCCCAATCTCCACTCTGAGCCACACTCCCTCCTCTTCTTTCAGCTGTGCCCTCTTCCCTTTAGAATGTAAGCTCTCTAATGAGCAGTGTCCTCCATACCCTTTGTTTTCATGTCTCCATTCATTTTGTCTGTTCTTGTTTTACGTATGTCTTGTTTTATGCATGTCCTTTGCTTCCCTACTGTATGGAGTTGTATAACACTGTGGTGCCTTATAAATCTACAATAATAATAATAATAATAATTATAATAATAATATGCCTATTAGTGAAGCAGATGATACACAGAGTAGCCTGCCTCTGAAAAATGTGACATTCTTGGGTACATGCTGCTGCTGTCCCTGCTGGTGATGGCGAATCACCAACCCAGTGGGCTGTCACAATCATATAATTTTTAGTTTGACCAGTTTCACTAAGTGTACAGTGGGTAGAATGGCATTTTGTAGCCCAATAATTAAATTTTTACGACCTTTCTGGTAGAGGTGAAGAATAGCTTTTCTAGTAAAATGGTGACGTGATGAAATTTTGGAACGGGGACAGATGACCTCAAGTAACTTTCTAAAACCAGTTGCATTAGTAATGGATATTGGACGAAGATCTAATACTAGCATAGATGCCATGGTGTCTGCAAAGGATTGTTTATCAGTCAATTGTTGTAAACTATTAGTAGTTTTCTTAATGGTCTGCTTCTAGGTTAAAGATCCACCCCCAGCAGCAAGAGCAGCAGCAGTGGGCCTAACACTCAAGGATACTTCTGAGGAGTCCTGGATAGGAGAGGAGTCATCTCGCCTTAGAAACTTGGATGCAGGACTAACTCTGATCACTTGTGAGGATATTGATGATGAAGGTGTTGGGGTGTAGATTGCAGGTGCTGGTATATAGCTGAAAGAAGGGAGGTAGCTGATGCTGGACTGCTTGTTGTTATTATTTAACATAAGTTTATGATTTTCACTAAAGCTTTCCATGAACTCTCTTCAAATGGTGTAACATGGATGAGGTTCCTAGATGGTTAAGGTCCCTACCTCTACTGACTGTGGATTTACAACGCTACAAATGGCTAGACAACTGTTGTCAGGATTTGTGTAAAAATAATTCCACACATAAGAGGTGAATTTTTTTGTCTCTCCTGAGCATGAGAATAGCCTTCTTCTTATCACTGGCAAGAGCTGCTGCAGTCTTTGTTTGAAAGTGTATGAAAATAATATTGTGACCTGTGAGGTGCTCAAAATTGACTACAAATGACTTAAAATTAGTGTTATTGAGGTTAATAATAATGTAGAGTCCAAAAAAAGAAAATTTATGTGATTTTATAAAAAAAAAATAGGGTTTTTAGAAAAAAGTAGGGATCCAAAATCTAAATACGCAAGTGGCGGTTTTTCCACAACCAAAATCAAAACATGAAGTTAATCCAGATCCAAAACCAAAACCAAAACCAGAACACGGGAGTCAGTGAACATCTCTAGTTGTAAGATGCATGGAGAGAGGGGAGGATAGAGGAAGGAGTTGGCTGCGGAGGGATGTTGGGAATAAGGCAGAACCCAGGGATGGAGAGGCAGTTCCCACAACTTTTTTTGATATGTGAATAAATATGTTATTCGATTATGTTGTGGGAAATGACAATTTGTTTCTATTTCATTGCATTTTAAAGGGAAAATAATACTTCTGCATTTATTTAAAAAAAAAACACTGTCAAGACACTTTCCTCTGTTGTAGTTTTGACACTTCATTACATGTATTATGTGAAAATAGGTAATAACAACACTGTCAAAATGCATCTCCATGCTATAGTTGGGCATTTAGATTTATGATGTACACCTGACATAGAAACACTGCTGTGTTTTGAGTTAAATGTATTCTGAGAGAGATAAACATTTAAGAAAGCCATTCTGTAACCACATTTTTAAACATATGTAAAGAACACAAAATGAGTCAAATTCTAAATCGGGCCCCTTGTGATGTGACAGATTAAGGGGTATATTTGCTAAACTAAGAGTTTGATAAAGTTGAGAGGTTGCCTTAAGCAACCAATCAGATTCTAGTTATCATTTGTTTAGTACATTCTTCAAAATGGCAGCTAGAATATGATTGGTTGCTATAGGTAACATCTCCACTTTTTCAAACCCGCAGTTTAGTAAATTTACCCCTAGGACTCATCTTATATTTTCAATGGAATGCAATTTACCCATCCAGTTATACATTTACTGAAAAACATTGACACAACAGTGGCTTTTGTACATTCCTTATGTCCCCACACAATTTGTTTAAGACACCATTTAGGCTATAAACTAGATCGATACTTGTTATTAAAGTTTAAAGTAATGAAAAGGATAGTCCTTATGATTAGAGCACCTTCCTATCAATTCAGCAAAAAAAGAGTATATTTGTAATATTTACTGTAACCTGTGATTAATAAGATTATTAATTTCACAAATGTAGAGATAATGGAGTATGAGTTGTTAGAGCAAATAAAAATGTAACCCAGCTAAAAAGTTTTGTCTCATAATGACTGGAGATAACGATTTTAGGTCAGTGGCTACCACAAACATGCACAAAGTACAACTTTCACAGAGAGAGTGAGAAAACACTGATCTGAGAGACAGTTATAAGTGATCCCAGCGTTAATGATAACAATAGCATCTTTCTGATGTTAATGAGCATGACCTTAAGTAAGATGCTAACATTGATAAACATCTCAATTACTTCTGCTATTAGTTTGGATCAGTGGTCGAAGTGGAGGAATGGAAAATGTAAATTAATGGAATGTGATAGTTTGAAATTAATTTTACAATTTTTACACCCACATTGAATCTCCCAAAATCCATGTCTGTGCATTCCCACACCTCTCATTCCTGCTTGTGTTTTGTCTGTGGTCCCACACTCTTATCTTCCTAATTCTGGTCATTGCCCCCCCCCCCCCCCCCATTCCCACATTATTCCCGGTACCTTGAAACCTCTATTGGACTTCCCTGCTGCATTCCATATTATATTTGCATATGACATCAGGCTGATTGACATCATCATGCTGCCCAGCTGTCTCTCTCCCATTCATGGCAGCCCGTCCTTCTACCTGATGGAGAAAGTATGGGGAAGAGGGAGGGGCAGGGAAGGTAAGATAGAATAGGAGGGAGTAGAGGATGAGACCGAATAATGGAAGGAGAAAGGTAGGATGGAAAGGAATGGATGATAGGGAGCTGTAGTGAAGAGTAGACATCTTAGTGTAGAACTGGGGGGAGATAAGTAGGGAGTAAGCAAAATGAATAATGTGGCATGTCTAAGCAATATGAGAATATACAGTACAATATAGTACAAGTTAAGAGTTAATGAGATTAAACCAGTGCCTAAACGTTCACTTTAGGCGCTAGACATTGGGTCTGATTTATTAAGGCAAGCAAAACAAATGTATTGTGCGTTTTTTTTTAAATACAAATTAATTGAGCATACACACACGCCTGTATTCAACAAGGAGCGAATGTAAAGATACGTCTGTTTTTTAATACGGGTCTAGGTCTGTTCTGCTATAACAGCAAGTACACTGCAGGAGACGTCTAATACACATGTGGAACATAACGTTCCAAAAGAATGCAGAGAAAATAAATTAATTCAATTAATGTGACCTGGTAATATTATAGTAATTATTGACAAAACATTTTTAAAAGATTTTCTTTTTTTCATTTTTTTTTACCATAAAATACATTTATAAGGATAAAATGCATTTTTACAGTGACTCCTGATTGCAAACACATGTTTTAGCTTGCATTCACTACCATCAATGCTGTTAATCATCACTTACACCATACCTGTAGCTGTTGTAAGTGATAGCGACAAAAAATCACATACCTTTGAGATGCCCATAACTTAAATCAGTCATTGCTGCATGCGTTCAAGCTCGGCACACCCATACTGTACACTGACTATGCGCATATGCCCAGTCCCCTCCCCGTTCCACCCCTGAAATCATAGGCTCCAGTAAGGGTTCTTTGCGTTAAAAGATGAATTGTTCATTGCTACGTTCTCTGATGTATGGTTTGTTTCTGGGTATGTGCAGAGTGATTTTATGCAAAATACGGTACATTTCAGCATTTACGTGCTTTAATGAATCAGGCTCATTAACATTTGATGCAGACCAAATATAGACTGAGGGATCTGGTTGCTGGTATAGACGTGATTACGGAGATCAATGGATGGAATTCCTGGAGGTTGAGGATGGGGCGAAAGATCTGCATATGTTAGTCCAAGTCGATAGGAGGCTGGAGGCAGAATCAAGGTAAGGAGGTAACAGAGCTGCAGTTAGGTGCAGAGAGGGTGGCAGAGGCAAAGGTCTGGGTCAGGATCGCAAATATCAGGGAATAGGACCAGAGTGGAGGCAGTTGATGGCCAGAGAAAGAGCTCCAGATAGCGATCAGGTGCTGAAGGAACACGTGGAGGAATGGTACAGCATTCAGCTGGATTGAGCTGCTTTGCTCAAACAATAGGTCACTTCAAAGTTGGTTGCAGAAACTCGGTCCATTGAGGGGCAGTTAAAGGTCGGACACTGTTCAAGAATAGATAATGCTTCTGTTATAAAAGTGCCAAATCAGATCAGCAGCACTTGGTGCTGCAGATGGCAGAACGTAGGCAGGAAGCTGATTGGTGACCCGAGTTGATGAACACTCTGTATGGATCTACAACCAGTCATGCGGTAGGATGAGGAGACCAGTGCAGGAGGTTGGGTACCGCAGAAGATCTGGGATGCAGAAATGGATACAGACTGCTGAAGAACAGGTCCAGAGATGAACAGGGTGTATACCACAGGGTTGTTGGGGCTTCAAGCCCAATTAGACTGATGGTTATCTGCTCTGACTTTAAAATCAAATTTTAATCCACAGGTGGGCAGTGTATGCTACCTGTATTGTGAATCTGATTTGAAGATGAAGGGGGACAGTGGAACGGTAAGTGATTTAGGCCAGTTCACAGTGGAGCCGCAGTGGGAGAAGTGGCAGTATGGCATAGAGCTGTATACTGCACCATTTCAACCACTGGTTAGGATAATAATAATTTGGACTTCAGGTCAAATGTATGTAATTACAAAAGCTTGACATTTTCTAGCATGGGAGGTAACAGGTAATGTTTTATCTCAGAGTGTAATTGAAAATGAGACATATAATTACAGAAGTAGAGTTTAAAAATGCTAAACCATTTCTATCAGTTTTCAGTACTGTCTAAATGTTGGGTGGAAATTCATTTAATACAGTAATTCATTAGCAGCTGTTTTGCTGGGTTCAAAATGTGTACTGTGTTATGTAATCTCAGGGCCAACACAAGCCCTTGGGGCTACCTTGGTGGTCACCCATTCCCCCTTGGAAGCAGTGACCCCACCCTTGCTCTTTCTTACCTTAGCACATGGGAGGTAGGGAGGCAGTTTCTGCTCCCGGCAAAAGGAGAATGTAAAAAGCACTTATTCAATGCTTTAGGCGTCCCTTAATCACAGGCTCCCTAAACAACAGGCTAGCTTTGCCGAATGGTAGAGGTGGTCCTGTGGCAGCATAGTGTGATTGTTAGATGGAAGTGTTAGAGTGACACTGTATAATGAAAAAAATATGGTATATTATTCTACCTAACAATCGAAAGGATGTCAATTGATGATCCGAGTGGATGAACACTCGGTATGGCTCTACAGTCAGTCAAGCTGCTGCTTCTGCTTCATGTCAGTGACAAGCACTCCATATGGGGGCACTGGAAAGCTTTTAAAACACTAGATGAGTAACATTATGTAATTAATTCAATGCCTTGGGCGTCCCTTAAACAGAGGCACCCTAGACAACAAGCTAGCTTGGACTAATGATAAAGATGGCCCTGCATAATCTCTAGTATGTGTCTTTAATTCAGACCACCCAGACTATTGAGAGAGGAGAGCTACGCTCCGTCTCTGTTCAGTCCCCGGTTGTCTAGGGACTAAAAATGGGGCTTTGCCGGGTTCAGCTACCACAGCACTACTGCACATGCACGGCCACTCTGCCGGACAGTTCCCGGCTCTCATTCATTATATCCAGCAGCGTATGTGCTACGTTGGGCAAGGCCGTAACTAGGGCTGTGCGATAGGGGCGACCGCCCAGGGCGCAACGCTGAAGTGGGGCGCAATTTAGGAATGTTTTAGGTTCATTTGGTTAAAATTGAGGGATTGGGGGTTGGTATTTGTCTTTCTCGCCCCCAGGAGCTAGAATTCTAAGTTATGTCGCTGACGTTGGGGACCTGTATCTCTGCGCAGGCAATGTATGAAGCCCTGTGTGACAGTAATATAATAAGCTGCACAGACATGCAACATATTAATGTTTCAGCTTCCCAAGTACTACATGTGCTGAATAAATGTACTACACACAGGGACAGGCTGGGTTGGGTGGCAGGGGGACATCTGTCCCCCAAGCCGGTTCCATAGTGGGCTACAGGTATACCTGCATTTTTTCCTCCTTAAAATGTTCCTAATAGGCTTCTGAGTCGAGTTTTGCCCCCCGGGCTAAAATTTGCCAGCCCTCCCCTGACTACACAGCTGTGTAGTACATAACCTCCACTGAGACTGGCTATCTATACTTAACCTGTTCCACAAGATCTACTGCATATATACATGCAGTATACAAGTCTACTGTTCAAGCATGCAAAGTATTTACCGTGTATCCTGCTCAACAGTTACTTTACTGTATCCTGTTATAACAAACCAACGTTCCCGGTTAAGTTACTTACGAGCGGATTCACCACCTTCTCACATTTCACTGACACCTATTACAGACACCTTCCAATAGAATATCACATTACAGACTCTACAGGATATCCCTACCTTCACCTTGCCTCATGGAAAGATGGTACTGCTTGTAGCATAAACTTAGGTTGTCAACAGTGGCATAGCAATAGGTGTATCAGGATATGGATGTTTTGCTATTCTCAGTTTTCTTTAAACACTGTAGCCGTGGCAGCATAGTGTGATTGTAAGGTGGAAGTGTCACAGTGACCCTGTATAATAATAAAAATAAGTAATAATCAGGCTGTGCTGTACTTGCCCATCCTCACTGTACAGTCACATGGGATCCTTGTGCGAGAATGGCATTGCATAGGACTCACAAATTAGAAGAGGACACAGGTTGTGCTGTTCTTATACAGACCATGTTGCTTTTTTCCTGCAGGAAAATAAATGTTTCGACTAATTTTCTTTTCCTGGACAGAAGATTTGACAGTTGGACACTAATGGTAAATCCCTCCTGGTGTGTGGATAGAAAGCAAATTAATTTGTCATTTCTACAATAAAACTCCCATCTTTCCTGACACCTTCAGTCAATACCTGTAGCAAAGCATAGCTCAATTAAAGTGGTAATGGACCAATACACTTCAAAATTTACATATTCACATATAAGCCCTGAAGATAAAATTTATTGCTCAGACATCAACCTGATATTCCAAAGCAGCTCTGTTTAAAAAGGGTATTATCTTCCCACTCTATCACACATGTATGAAGATTCTCTAACATCTTTTGGACATTATAGTTCATTAAAGCTTCAAATGCTGTCATCTCTGTACTTGGCATTCTGTACTCTGGGTACTCTGCTTTTCCTTCATTTGAGAAAACTGTTAGCTTGCATAGTCACTGACATCTCTGCACTTTGGACCTCGACCCTAATGGTAAGATGCATCAAAGTTAATTTATTATGCAAAACTTACCAATTTACAACTGTCATAATCTGTGGTTTGTGTAAAATTGCATTCCATGTGAGTTGATTTTAAAAGATGCAAATCGCTTACAGTTTACTGCAAACTTTATGCAGTTTATAACAAACTACATACATTTTATAGCAAACTGCTGGTTTGGATACCGAACATAATGCAAAAACCATTCGCACGTGAATTAACCTTTTGATTTTAACCTTTTTGTATTGTTAAGATACAAATTTTAGGAGGTGTCCGACAGGTCTGGTGCAAGCTAATATGTTGATGATGAGGATTGTCATACTATCATCAAGCAAATTTAGCAAAAGGAAGGGGGAAGAGCCCAATATCTGTTACAGAGGGATCAGAGGAGGGCTGGCATATTTTACCCCGGGGGCAAGACTCGACTCAGAAACCTATTTTAATGGAAAAAAAATGCAGGTGGCCCAGTGGACCAGCCAAAGGTGGCCCATTACGGGAGTGGCCCAGGATGTAGATGCCCCCCTGCCTCCCAGCCCAGCCTGCCCCTGAGAAGGATCCTGTGACACAATGGGACAGAATGTCTAATGCTATCTGTCAAGTTCAAGCTCTAAAGCATTTTGGAGCTTGATAAATGGATCCAGACCACTGTCCCTATTGAGAAAAATGGGTACCAAATTATAGTGTGGTAGTTTATTTAATGCAGGAGATATTTCTGATATCTACTGTGTAAGGCTGATGTTAAATTAACTTAATTTTGAATGACTTAAGGCTTCATGAATAGACTACTTTTATTTTGGGCAGATTCCTTTCTGGAAGACAACAGTAATTAATTTATTGCTAATTTGTATGACTTTATTTAGGCCTCTACTGTGGATTTTTCAATATATTCCAGTTAAAAATATGGCCGCAAAAAACCCTACTGCTTTTCCTGTCTGCCAAAGCTTCTTCTGCACTTTCTTGGCCTGCAAATACTCTGTGTATGATGTTTCTAAGTCTACTCAACTTGATTTTTTAAAGATAGTTCTCTTTTTGTCAAAGCTGCCTAATCCTCTAATGATTCTAAACTTTCTAGTTATTTAAGAAAGAGGATAAAAGTACAAATAGAGTTTTGTTCATAGAAATCAGTCAGTGTCTATGAACTTTTACAGAGCAGAGAGCCCTCTACTTGAAGACTTGCATAACTTGGCATTGAAGAAGAAATTTGAACCTCCTGCACTTTTTATTCCCTCCACTTGTTGCATGTGATGATACTGGGCTTAATGCATCGTTCTGTGCCACACAGCTGGCCTACCCGGTACCTGTCCAAGTTTCACAATCACCATGGAAAATATGTGGATCTTTTTACTATCTTAACAAAGGACATGAGAACCTGGTGGGGTTTACATTTATGCAGAAATTTGGATGTGTGCACAAATTAATAAAGCCATGCTCTTTCAGATCTGTTATAATAAAAAAAACAGTATACACAAGCTTAAACATAACCACAAAAATATATGGTCTAAAAACATAATGGAGAATTAAAAATATTTTTTTATGATCCACACTTTGTGCCTGAGGACAGGAGTGCAAAGGACGCTTACTACAGCCTGGAATTTCAAAGAGGGAATGGGACAGGAAAGAGGCGTTAGATCGTAGTCAATATACAATAACGGCGTGCCAAATCTCAAGCGCACGCAGGAGCATCTGATACAAGCTCTTGGCCTCTCTCAGCTACTTCTTTTTTTTAGCAAGTGATATCATCATCATCATTGTCATGTGCAAGCTAATTTTTGAGGCATATAAATCTGCAAATATGTGTTTGTGAATTAATTCCTAGAATTAGTGTGACATGCCTCAGAGGAGCTGTTTAAATCAATGTGTTTGTTTATGTTAAACTACCCAGAGGGTGCTGGTAGATAAGAAGCCAAGATCTATTGCAGCCCCTTGTATCATTTATGGCAGATCCCAAATGTGAAAGCCTTTGAAAATATCTCTTTCAGGGCAGTGAAATCTACCACCTTTCTTGGAAGCCTCAGTCATGCCGACTGCAGAGACAGGGTTATATGTGAATGACAAATTCAAGCTGAATAGGGTCACTGTTAGGAACTCCAGCAGCCAATACCACAAAACCCGGAGTCTGCTCCGAAAGTCTGGTGTTCACTGTTGCCCCTAGTGGTGGGAACAGACTTGGCTGCAGGCTAACGGAGGGTCGTGAGATGGGTACCGGCTGCGGAGAACCCAGGAATGAGGAGTAATGGCAGACAGCAAATCCAGTAAACCAAGGTTAGAGGTCACTTGCGAGCAGGAATAGTAGGAAAACACTCCAAAGGTCGGGGTCACAGGCACGGAAGCGAGATCCAAGTTGCAGGCTGAAAGGTCAAGGGTCACTGGCAAACAGGCAGAGTCAAGGTCCAGGCAGGGCGACTCGCCTGAATTTACCAGAAAAAATTACAGGTTTAAGCAGGGAACAATGAAAGGTATTTGGAATTTTCAAAGAACGTGGAAGTCTCAACCTAAAAGCCACATGATTTACTTGCTTGATAATCAAGAAAGGACCAATAAATCTTGGCCCGAGCTTTTTACACGGTTGCCTAAGTCTGATATTCCGGGTGGAAAGCCACACCCTCTGACCCACTTTGAACGAGCATCTCCAATGGTGATGATCCGCAAATTTCTTGGAGTTGAATGAGGCTCGTTTTAAGGCAGAGTGAACCTTCTTCCAGATGTTTTTTAGACTGGAAGCCATGGAGTGTATACCAGGGAGCCCAGAAGGATTGAGTAAAGCCAGAAAGTTGGAACTGGGGTGGTAACCAAAGTTGAAATAGAATGGGGAGGTACAGGTAGAGGAATGGCAAGAATTGTTATATGCAAATTCCGCCCATGGTAAGAGCGTTGACCAATTATTGTGAAATTCGGAAGTGTGTAAGCATAGAAATTGTTCTAAGGATTGATTAACCCTTTCAGTTTGTCCGTTGGATTGTGGATGGTATGCTGAGGAAAGGCTGATGTTTGTTCCCAGCAGTGCACAGAAGGATCTCCAGAATTGAGCAATAAATTGAGAGCCGCGGTCTTACACAATATCCAATGGTAACCCATGCAGACGAAACACATGCTGAATAAAAAGTGATGCCAAGTTCTGTGCACTAGGATGTCCGGTTAGAGGTATAAAGTGGGCCATTTTGCTGAAGCGGTCAACCACTACCCAGATAGTATTGTGGCCTGCAGAAGAAGGGAGTTCCACAATAAAATCCATAGACAAGTGTGTCCAAGGCCTGGTAGGAAGTGATAATGGCATAAGCTGACCCGAAGGTCGGTTCCTAGGGGTTTTGTTTTTAGCACAGATTTCACAGGAGATAACAAAATCTCGAACGTCTGCAGACATGGTGGGCCACCAAGCGAAGTGTGAAAGATTCTCTGTGGTTTTGAGGATACCGGGATGTCCAGCAGTTTTATGATCATGGGCCTCAGTGAGGACTGCCTTTCGGAGATGAACTGGTGCAAATAAACGGTTTGCAGGTGTCTCGGAGGGAGCCAGTTTTTGGAATCTGCGAAGAGTTGCACCCAAGTCCTGGGCTAGACCAGCATGGATAAATGAAGATGGTACAACCGGCAGTGATCTCTGAACTGGTGCATGATGAAAAGAAAAACTTCTAGATAGGGCATCAGCCTTTATGTTCTTTGATCCTGGCCTATAGCTAATAATGAACTGAAAACAAGTAAAAAACAATGACCAACGGGCCTGCCTCGGATTTAATCGTTTTGCTGATTCAATATATTGCAGGTTCTTATAGTTAGTGATGACTGAGATGACATGAATGGCTCCTTCCAACCAATGACGCCATTCCTCGAAGGCCCACTTAATGGCTAGAAGTTCCCGATTACCAACATCATAGTTGGCCTCTGCAGAAGAGAATTTGTGGGAATAGAAAATGCAAGGAAAAAGTCGGTGATTATCAGGATCTTTTTGAGAGAGAACAGCGCCCGCACCAATATCAGAGGCATCAACTTCCAGAAAGAAAGGCAGCTCAGGATTGGGATGTCTTAAGACAGGGGCGGAGATAAATGCATTTTTGAGAGCCTGGAAGGATTTAATTTCTTCAGAGGACCAATTACCAGGATCTGCCCCTTTTCTGGTGAGAGCAATAATGGGAGCCACCAAATTGGAAAAACCATGGCTGAACCCTCGGTAGTAGTTTGCAAAGCCCAAGAACCTTTGTACTGCTTTTAGATTAACGGGCTGCACCCAATCCAGAATAACTTGGACTTTACTTGGGTCCATAGAAAAACCGGAAGCGGATATAATATATCCCAGAAACGATACATTTTGAACTTCAAACTCGCATTTTTCAAGTTTGGCAAACAAGTGGTGGTCCCGTAATTTATGGAGCACTTGCTGAACATGAAGCCGATGCTGAGACAATGAATGGGAATCTATCAGTATGTCGTCTAAATACACAACCACAAACTGATTGAGGAATTCCCTGAGAACTTCTTTAATGAGGTCTTGGAAGACCACTGGTGCATTACAGAAACCGAACAGCATAACTAAATATTCATAGTGACCGGATTGAGTATTGAAAGCCATTTTCCACTCATCTACTTCTCTAATGCGGATGAGGTTATAAGCCCTGCGTAGGTCAATCTTGGTGAAGATGGTCGCACCTCTGAGTTGGTCAAACAAAACCGAGATGAGCGGAAGGGGGTAAGTATTCTTAATAGTGATCTTGTTGAGGCCCCTAAAATCAATGCACGGACGTAGCCCACCATCCTTTTTAGAGACAAAGAAGCAGCCAGCTCCCACGGGTGATTTTGAAGGCCTAATAAAGCCTTTCTGCAAGTTCTCTTCAATGTATTGTTGCATTGCTTTGGTTTCAGGGCCTGAGAGTGAGTACAGCATCCCTTTCGGTAACCTAGCGCCAGGAATCAGGTCAATGGCACAATCAAAATCCCGGCGAGGAGACAAAGCGTCCGCTGCTTTCTTAGAGAAGACATCCCGGAATTCATGATACTGTGGACGTAGTAAATCAGAAGTGGACTGCAACATCCGGAGGGGTAATTTCAAACAAGACTGAGAACACGAAGGCCTCCACTGAGTAATCTCCCCTTGTGCCCAATCGATTACAGGATTATGAAGTCGCAGCCAGGGATACCCTAGTATCACTGGTACAGATGGACAGTGAATCAAGTAGAAAATCAGGGTTTCTGAATGGAGGGTTCCCACTGTTAGATGTAATGGTGGCGTTTCATACACAACCTTGCCACCTGGGAGAGATTCTCCATCTAACCCACATACAGTAATAACTGTACTGGTATTCCGAAAAAGAATCTCTGAGGATTTAGCAAAGCCTATGTCTAGAAAATTCCCAGCGGCACCACTATCAATGAAAGCTAAGGTGTCTGCAGAATAGGCACCATAAGTGATGTGTGCGGGAACCAACAATGCATTTTTTGAGGAGATGAATTGTAGACCTAGGTGAATCTCCTCCTTATCTCCTAGGCCAGATCTTTTCCCGGCTTGTTAGGACAAGAGCAAGAAAAGTGTCCTTTGGTGCCACAGTAAAGGCACAAGCCTTGCGTTCGTCTTCTGGCTTTTTCTTCTGCAGAGATGCGGTAAGCCCCTAATTGCATTGGTTCTTCTGAGTCCAATGGTACCGAAGCAAATACAGACGGTAGGCCAGACGGTGTGTCTTTCTCCGCTTTCCTCTCTCTGATCCGCCTATCGATTTTGATGGAGAGTTGCATCAGGCCCTCCAATGATGTTGGCGGAGGGTATTGTACTACTGCATCCTTGATCTGTTCCAACAGACCTAACCGAAGTTGGCTGCGAAGCGCAGGGTCGTTCCATTCACTGTCGGTAGACCAACGTCTGCACAGAATTTTTCAGTAGAGCGTCAGCCCTGTTTCAGAGCCCTGAATTGAGCCGAAGCCGAAGCCACTCGATCTGGATCATCGTAGAGAAGTCCCAGCGCATCAAAGAATGCATCCACAGAGAGAAGCGAAGGGTTGGCAGATGGTAAACTAAAGGTCCAGGACTGGGGGTCACCTTGGAGAAGGGATATAATAATCCCGACCCGTTGTTGTTCTGACCCAGAAGAGCGAGGTCTTAGACGAAAATAAAGCTTGCAACTTTCCTTAAAATTGCGGAACAATGACCTTTCCCCGGAGAAACGGTCTGGCAAATTCATCTTTGGTTCTGGAGCAGGTACCAACGAACTTTGTTGGGCTTGCGCAGTCCTGGAAACTTCCTCTTGTGCCGACAGGCATTGCGACAATCTCTGGACCATCTGAGACAGGGTTTGAATCTGTCCAGCTAGAACTTGGGCTAGAGAGGGATTCCGTCCATGAATAATCCTCTCCAGTGTTTCACTGGCCGGTTATAATGTTAGGAACTCCAGCAGCCAATACCACAAAACCCGGAGCCTGCTTCGAAAATCTGGTGTTCACTGTTGCCCCTAGTGGTGGGGAGAGACTTGGCTGCAGACTAACGGAGGGTTGTGAGATGGGTACCGGCTGCGGAGAACCCAGGAATGAGGAGTAATGGCAGACAGCGAATCCAGTAAACCAGCCAAGGTCAGAGGTCACTTGCAAGCAGGAATAGTCGGAAAACACGCCAAAGGTCGGGGTCACAGGCACGGTAGCGAGATCCAAGTTGCAGGCTGAAAGGTCAAGGGTCACTGGCAAACAAGCAGAGTCAAAGTCCAGGCAGGGGTCATACACAAGACATCAATCCACAGGTTGTCACCAACACGATACAGGAGCAGGCTAGCTGACAGGCAAACTGAACGCAATAACCGGCAGGGAGGCTAAGCCCTCCCTGCCTTATATAGTAACATGGGCCAATCAGGGCTTATCCCTGCGGTGAATGACAAGGTGAGGGGCCAAACATATAAGGCCAGATTAATAGCCCTCAGGTAGACAATTAGCGCATGCTCCCGGCTTCAGCACTTGCCAGGGCGCAGCGCTTCTTACACTCGGCGTCCGGCCGTTGCCTTGACAACGGCCGGGCCCGAGAAACAGGAAGTGACGTCACGGCCATCTCCATGATGACCGGGACGCTCGCCGGATCCTAACAGTCACAGGAAAATATCATATATTTTTCTTCAATATACTTATGACATGTTGTGTGGAGGTAAAATCATGCTTGTGTGCCATACTGGTAATAAGTCGGGACAGGGTATTAAAAACCTGACTTAGGAACTGTGTCCACAGGGGTCATAAAACCCTAATTTGCATTCACACAGACCTTAGTTCTGAAATCACAGGAAGGGGGGCTCTGGGCCCTGCAGCTTGGTTTTAAAACTGTACTGTGAATCTAAGAAATTGTTCACTTTTGGGAGTCAATCTGATATTGAAGAGTGTCCCATTTTCCTGCTTCTTCCAGCACCAGAAACTTGATTATATGTGAGTTATCGATTCTGTGTTTTATCCTTTTTATTTTATAAGAAACAATTGTATTATATTTGTATGTCATTTTATTGACTGTTGTATCTTAAGCATTGTGGATATAATTTCCATATTAAATTACACTTAATAAGTGCTAGTTTCTGTGTTCTTACGAATTCACGCAGCAGTTTGGTCAAAATGCTAAATAATTGAAAAGAGGAGAACTGAAGGCTTCCTAAATAAGAGTGTCAGCTCTTCATAAAAAAACCTTGGTGGTGGCATAGATGGTACGGGAAAGCTAGTGGGTGGCATAGATAGGGAAGCATTTAACCATTTTAGACAGATCACATGGTTATTTTTGGTTAACCCTTTGTCAAACACACGTCACGCAGGCTCAGGTGAGAGTTGTTTGTGACAAATTGGTGGCAAGCTTGTGGGATATATTTAGATTTTTTTAAGAACTTAAGTGAATTAGGGTTGTGTGATTCCTGAGAGAGGAAATACAGACTAATTCACCAGAGACTGAACTCAATGCTTAAAACATCATAAGACATAGAGCAATTTGTTTCCACCCGCTTCGTTTGTTTTTCTTATTAATTTTTTATTTGGCATTATACTGTGGGAGATGGCTGCTGCATATAAGCGTAAGGCCAAGGATGCGCTCATTGCGCAATGTGAGGAAAATGGAATTCCCAGCCATGGGAAAAGCAAGGATCAATTGATTGAAGCCCTCTTGCAGAGAGATCAGCACCAAGTTGTAGATGTGTTCCAGGAAGGGCACAGCCATGATTCAGAAGAGGACCTGACTGTGGATATTGCTCAAAACCGGGGACTGTTACTTTCTGATGATTCTAATAGTTCATGTGTGGACACTGCTATGATCGTTTATTTGCAAACTGCCCGAAAACATTTGGGCCCAGCGGACATTGCAACCAAAATGCAGCTTCTACAGCAGTACCAGGAAGCTGCAGAATTCCAGCGCCAGTCTGCACAGAGGCGCGCTGCTATAGAGGCAGCGGAACGCCAGGCAGAAAGTTAAGCTGCTGAGTGAGAGGAAGAGAGGAGATACCAGCTGGAGCTTTCCAAGCTCCAACGCCAGCCAGAAGCCAGAGAGGCTTGTATCAACAGACCCTGTCCAGAGAATTTCCCTGTATTGGAAAAAGACGGGGGTTTAAATGCTCTTTTGCGAGAATTTGAAAAGACTTGCGAGAATTTGAAAAGACTTGCCAACAGTGGGCACAGTATTTAACCCCTGGTTTACGAGGGAAAGCCTTAGAGGCCTTTGCAGATCTTCCACCTGAGATGGATGGAGATTATGAGGCAATCAAAATTTCTGTGTTGCTGCGTTTTAATATCATCCTGGAGGCTCACAGACAGAATTTCTGAGATTTAAAACGCAGTCCTTCTGACACTTATTCAGGACTTGTAGCCCAACTGTCTGCTTTTTTCAAACAGTGGATTGTGGGGTTAAAGATCACCACCTTTTATGCTATGAAAGATTTAATGATCTAGGAGCAGTTTCTCACATTGTGCCCACCTGATGTGAAAGAATGGGTAGTAATCATCCCTGGAAGCAGCTAGCCTGGCTGACAAATATACCATCAATCGGGCATCTGAAGCTAAAAGAGGAACTTTTGTGCCAGGGCAGTCTGCCTGGAAAGGGGAGCGGCCAGGAGGATCAAAGCCGCCCCCTCCGCACCTTCACCTGCTGTCGCTTATTCATCTTTTAGGAGGGTCGGGGCCAAGTCTGTTCAGGGAGATGCCCGCCGATGTTTTATTTGCAACAGGACAGGGTACCTCAGTGCCACCTGTCCAGAGCAAAAGACATCTACAGCCTCCACTGTGGGACCACCTCCCCCAATATGCTCCAGCTGTCCTGCATGTTGCGGGACCCCAAGTGAGCCGGAATGACAATCTGCAAAACAATCACTGTTGGTGACAAGGTAACTGTGTGGTTAAGCGACATGGGTGCTAATGTTGCCCTGGTGCATTCGGAGTTGGTGGGGTCATCGGATATAATTCCAGGGAAAACCATTGCTGTGCAAGGGGTGGGAAGAATACACCCTGCTGTGCCTGTGGCCCGGGTCTATCTTGATTGGGGTACTGGCGAAGGTCTAAGGGAAGTAGGCGTATCAGACCATATTCCTACCAATGTTTTGCTTGGAACCAATGTAGGCAGGATGTTATCTCATTATGTTGCTAGAAGGGAAGTTGTGGACTCTGAAATTAGAGGAAGAAGAAATGAAAAAGATGTATATGTTGAGGCACTCCGGGATATTTATGTCATATTAAAAACATCAACTTTATTGATATGCATTAAAAGTTATTTATTTTTATACAACAGTTTTATACAGATTCATACAAATAATGAAAATAAAAACAGAAAGTGAATATATATTGATTATTGTGTGAATGAAATTGCAGACCCAGCTGCAATAGCTTTCTTATCTCATAGATTTTTTATTCATAAACACCTTAATTTGTGCTATATAGGTTTTTCTCTGCCAATATTATTGATCTGGTATATAGTATTTTCATTAAAGTTTTCACCTTCAAAACAGATATCACTATGCAGTTCGACATAATAATTGTCTGCTAATTGCCTAATAATTCCTACCTCTAATCACATATCACTCATTGCCTATATTGTTGGGTAGTTCACTAAGGATAGCTAAAATTTATTCACATAAAATTATTTATGCTAATATAGCCATTCAGTATATGAGCGATCAAATATTGTCAGCTGTCCAGTGAAAACGTATTATTGATCATAAGGTAGTTCTAAAATAAAAACCTTGGTGGTGGCATAGTTGGTGCGGCAAAACTAGTGTGTAGCATAGATAGGGAAGGATTTAAGCATTTTAGACATGCCCGGTGGTTGTTTTTGGTTAATCCTATGTCACACACACGTCATGCAGAGTGTTGTTCGTGACAATCATCATCAGCTATTTATATAGCGCTACTAATTCTGCAGCGCTATCCAGAGAACTCACTCACATATGTCCCTGTCCCATTGGAACTTACAGTCTAAATTCCCTAACACACACACAAACAGAGAGAGAGAGAGAGAGAGAGAGAGAGAGACTAGGGTCAATTTGAATTTACCTACTTGTATGTTTTTGAAATGTGACAGGAAACCCACACAAACACAGGGAGAACATTCAAACTCCACACAGATAAGAAGATAAGAAGAATCCACGCATAAGTGCTAGCCATTAAGCCACCGTGCTGCCAATAACCTTTGAGATGTCCAAAGCTTAAATTAGGCACTGCTGCATGCGCTCAAGCTTGACACACACTTATTGTACCATGACTACGTGCATACACCCATTTCCCTCTATGTTTTGTCCCTGAATCATAGTCATAAGGGTTCTTTACATTCGAAGATGAATTCGATGTTTTTCCATTCACTGGTGTATAGTCCATTTCTGGGCATACGCAGAGCGATTTTATACAAAATAC
The DNA here is from genome assembly GCF_038048845.1 of Mixophyes fleayi. Lineage (NCBI taxonomy): Eukaryota > Metazoa > Chordata > Amphibia > Anura > Limnodynastidae > Mixophyes > Mixophyes fleayi. Next base: position 275,287,174 of record NC_134403.1, read on the forward strand.
GGCACATATCAGCATTTATGCTCCTTAATGAAACAGTTTCCTGGTCGCTGGGAACTCCTAGAACTTGTGGAATCCTGGACATCCTTCATTATTAAATCCTGATATTCTGTTCTTCTGGTTTCGGCGTACTCTTGGTACATGTGACATTCTGCTTTGTTATTTCTCTGTGTTATTTAAATGTACAGTTTGCTTGTCTTATTACTGACACCTCTCTGAGTCCACTCCTAAATGCTTTGTGAGCATTATTTAAATAAAGGCATCATCCCAAATCAAAGGTCTGCTGGCAAATTCGTTATACACAAAAGGTTTGCCATACTCAATAACAATTTATAGAACTTCCTTGTTAACAAGGGTACTCATAGCTCTGTCAGATACTTGCTACCAGAGCCGTAACTTAGAATTCTAGTGCCCTGGGCGAGAAAGACAAATACCGCCCTCCTAGCCCTCAATTTTAGCCAAATTAACCTAAAATATTCCTAAATTGCGCCCCCCTTCAGCGTTGCGCCCTGGGCGGTCGCCCCTGTCGCACAGCCCTAGTTACGGCCCTGCTTGCTACCTTTGTCTTATAATCACCATGTAAATCAATTTCAGCTTGCCCACTTGATGAGAGTGCTAATAAAGCCTCAGGACATTTCCTAGTTCTGGTTGAAGTAATATCAGAAACCAACATCTTCTTGGCCACAATGGTACTAACAGTATCACACCTATTTCTCCCTTATTTATGTTCTTTATTAACATTGACATCAATGGTATTTCTGACAAAAATGTATGCTAGGGAAAATGTCTGTCAAGGATAAGTACATGAGGGCTCCTACCTTCTTTGGAAATTTGGCACAACACTTCTGCACCTTCCCATTGGCTATTGTGACCATAAAATTGATCACTTGCTGTCGCACCTTCTGTTGGATTTGCTGGAAAACTCCTAGATGACATCTCAAGTCTCCTGTTTGGACCTTCTACCTGCTCAGGGAATATTCTTTAACATTAGAGGGGCCTGGGAAATCAAGCTTTGACTTTGACTGTTTCTTTGTCCATGAAAATATTCTCTGGGTCAAAAATAGCAAGGGACCACACTGCTTGTTATTTATTTGATCGCTGTACAATTGTCTTACTGGAGTTCTTTGTACATTGATTTCCTCTTAAAGGCTAAATAAGCTTCTTTGCACTCCTTCAAATTGGAAGAAGCTTTTAGTAAAGGCATAGCCCATTGCCCCTGTATATTATGTGTTTTTTAGAACAGCTCTCCATCTAACTTAATTAGCATCAGTTGTCATTATATTCCAGCATGGCTTATCTAAAGTACATGACATGTGTGTCTGGAAATGCCTTGCTGCTTTCTCTAATGGTTTTTCAACATATAGAATTGATTGTTTTTAAAAGCAGGAACATTTACTTGCATCTTTTGCAGCCATTTAGTTTGGTTATATAATTGTTCTCATACATCTGCCCTAGCTTCAGTCCTTCCTCTGACCATTGTTTTTTGCTATATCTGTATTACTCATTATCATCACTATATAATAATGAATGTTTGTATGCTTGTATTTTAGAACATTTAATATTTTTTTAATGAAAAAAAATCACCTCTGCACCATTTGAATACCCTTAAGTGTGGGTTGATGCTGTGACTTTGCATATGACTTTGTTTACTGCTCTCTAGATGTGATTTTGACCCACTTTATGTAAGTAGCCTCATTGTGAGTACAGTAATATATTCAAAGATAAAAACACACTCATGCACTGATGCACAGCACCACTAACCTGACACATTAGGAATCCAGTAACCTTGGATGGAAAGCATATGGTAGTGAAAAGAATAAGATATTTTTTAACCCAGCCAAATTAGGAGAAAAGAGCAGTTTATCTCTGGGGATTACATATTTATGTTAATGTTTTAAGTGTAGAAAAATGAAAAATAAACATTATTATGTTATTTAGACAGTAACAATAGCATTCATAAAATGCATATTATTTCTTACTATATATTATTTAGCAATACATGTACTATCTTCTTCTTCTTGTTCTCTTTCTTCTTATCATTAATTCTTCTACATACATATATTATTTTTTTATTATTATGAATATTTTTTTCCTTCATAGAATCATGTGCCATTCTCAATAAGTGTGAGAAGAACCGCTCTGTGTTCATATAGGTTTAAATTCAAACTTTCCGAATTCCCCACATTCTTTACGATTTCTAATGTGAGTAACTGGGGATATTTGGGGATACATACTCTTTTGTAGGTTTCCAGACTGCGCATTTTAAGTGAAATTATGCTCTGGGCAAACTACTACATTCCCACTGCTGAAAAAAATTGTGAATGATTGGATTTGATAACTATATATTTAGGAAATATATGAAAGTTTAAAGCCCAGAAATTGTTTATTATATATTTTTCTTATTTGTATGATTTATCAATATATTTAATTTTCACGCACAATTTCCCTGCATTCTTTATGGCTTTTTTTGTTGTTGTTGTTGTTGTTGTTTCTTACATATTATTCAGTCAGAAACACATGTATAGAGCCCAAATCTTAGCTAAAGTCACTTTGAGATAAAAATAACTAACATATACTTTTAACAATAAAATTAAAAGTTTTAGAAATGGCTTGAAAGATTGAATGTGCATATAACAATTCAGGCACAAGTTTACCACAATCCCAGTTCTGCTTCCTTTATATACTCTGTCATTTCCAGCATTTCATTTGGCACTATGTATTCAAAGGCATCAGATCAGGTTAAATCAGTGCTCTGGACAACATCTTCTTTCCATCATTGTGCCACGGCAAAAGATTAGTTTATATGATGCATTGTGACTGCAGCAAGCCAATTGTGAAGCTTCAAGCTGAGAATATCACATCAGGAGCTGTCAGGGTAGAGAACTGAAAGCCAAACATGAATGCAGGGTGTCCTGTCTTAGGAGACAAGAATATGGCATTTTGTGCTGACTAAAGCTCATTTGATGTTTGGGTGGATGAGAATTATGTTAGAAACAACAAACATAGGTGACAGGAGCAGTATACTCAATGTTCCACCGGCACTGATTTAAAAGATGTTTTTTTGTTGGTCTATTCTTATATGCAATTTCAATGCCCTGTTTTCAGCAGTCAACAGTTGATAAATAATTGAGGTGTTTACAAATGCAAAAGCTTTTACTCTAGTAAATTGCAATTATAAAGCAGATTTAAGTGTTAGTCTAATAACTTTCTAATAATTTATTCTTCTTACGAGATGGTGGAGAATTTGTACACACTGAAGAGGTTTTCCTTCTAAAGGGGTCCCTCACATAGCAAAGTGCAAATGGAAAAGGGGGAAAAATTGTCCACAGTTTACTTCCACTTTTTGTGTTTTTTCCATCTTGGATCTAGTAGGAAGCAAACCTATGATGCATGTTACTAAAATTTTATTTTATGTGTGCTTTTATGTATTTTAATATTACATAATAAATGTTAATACACTATTAGAAGTCCCCTTTCTGATTATGCTCTATGTATGGGACCTTATGAGGATTTTTCCATTTAAAATTGGAGAGAGTAATCTCTGCTACAGAGATTGGAGGAAACAGAAATAAAGATTTTACATTAAGTGCCCGCATGACCTACTTCTAGTGAGCGTGTGCACAAAGGTGTTGTTGGTGATAAGCGTACAAGAATACCCACCGAGAGTCAGCAGCCTGAGATTACTAATTTATATACAACCGTTTGCAACACTGAAGCGATGTTCTTATTACATGTTTTTTTAAATATCTTTATATTTTTAGTATGTTTTAAAATACTACACTGTATTTTGTCTCATGACTTTATTTTTGGTTATGAAACAGCTTAGAAGAATATGCTTCATTCCCATCAATAGAAAAATATGATATTCTTGCAACAGTCTGCAGTCAACAACTTTGGGGCACCTTAGAACACAGCTGGATGTTGCTTAAAATCTGGTAGTGCCTGTTCTTCCAACCCCTTGTTTATGTATATTCATGTTTTTAGGATGGCATACCAGCTTGTCATCAAGATAACATAATAGTGTAAGTAGGTCTGGAGTAAGTAGCGGGTTAGTGAAACTATATCTCTAGATCCATTTCACAAAATAAGCCCAATATTATGGTTATGAGATATTCCAGTTTGCTGGGGACTTAATGTGGTGCTCTGTTAGGTTCTTGCCAATGGTGGCCACTCCACTATGTTTTTCTAATGAGTGCCACTTTCTACAAAAACATCTATATCTACCATAGCAGAGTTAAATTAGTTTAATACTTATTCTCTGGAAATTGAGGATTGCTAAACTCTTAACATCTGTACATATCACATTAAAAATGTATATAAATTAATTCTTAATAAATTAATTAAAACCCATTAAAATAAATGATATATAGTACTATTTCCTATCTATATAAAACAATCAACATTTCAGTTTTCAATAATCAGCCAGTTCTATTAAGTAACAAAAATGAAAGATAACTTCAAAATAAAGACCTTGCTGTCCAGCTCTAACTAAACATATGTCAAGTCTGACTACCAAACTAAAGTGAAACATAAACAGTGCAGTATGGTTCACTCACAGGCAAAGTTGCAAGGTTTCCTTTTACTGAGACACCAGCCTCAACCCCCAGGTAGAGAGACTATGCTGAGAAGCAGCTTTTTACCTACACTGCTTAAGTGCAGTTCCTAATTAGCAGCAGGTTACCTGAAAAACCTGAACTCAGAAATTGCACAATTCAAGAACTTGGTAGATTTATTAAAAATAAATCTGAATTAAACTCCATCCCTAGACATTATGTTAAGTGTCATAAAGCAGACCTGAGTGGTTTAAACTTTAAGACCGTTTAACAAGTGATTTTGGGTGGGTGATCTAGCTAACAAGTTAATATGTAGAGAGATGTATTGGATTTTGAAATTGGGCACGCTAGCACCATTAGGACTAATATGTATTCTGATTTGGCAACCAGATTCCAGATGTCAATTGATGAATTGCTGAATGAATTATTTAACCCTTAAGAGAGGGATAGTATTGTCTGTATTTGATGTCCAGATCTCTGTGCCCATCATATTATATGCTTAATGATATCATGGGGAGTTTATTGACAAAATGCTTTTAGTGACAAACTGTTTATATACTAAAAAATTATTTTTGTAGCTATATCAAAGTTGATTGTCAATTTATGACATGTGGATCACCTATTTTGATTATTTTTATTATTGGATCATGTCTGTTGATATTACTGTGACCTATTATGTGTTTTATATACCTTTTTTATATATGATAATTATTGATTCAAAATCACTTATATTATGGCCATTGATCATGATCTATTTTCTAAAAATCAATGTAATTGTCAGAATCTAGAGATTTGTAAAATGTTGTTTCTAATTTTATTGTATTATGCTTACCAATGTTAAGTTGGTTGTTTTAGTTTGGTTCTGTTGATACTAAAATAAAATAGCGCTTCTGATATATTTTTTATGAGATATTGATAGTTTTTAGAAAATTAGTGCCATATCTTGGTGATTTTCATATAGGTATATTTTATATAGGTATCAAGCATGATGTCACATTTCATAAAGTTTTATGTATGTTATAATCTCACAATAGTATCGGAACCCAAACTGCGCTGTTTATCTCTCAAACGAAGATAAGAATAAACATAAAAATACTTATATTCAATGATGAGTGGGACGGATGTCGTTCACAACTCTTCCATGTTGAAAGCAGACGTAAATATATGGGGAAGAAAAATAAACACGAAATAGTGCAACTCTGTGTGTACATAAACATGGTATAATATAATAATTAATCAATAATAATGCAGAAAGTTCTTCTATTTTCAATTTCACATGTCAATCATCACCACTCTCCCCCTTATGTGCAAGCACTTGCACAAAACCCCACTTGAAACGATTCATAAACATGTATTTTGTCTCGATAACCATCCAACATATACTCCTCCAACAGGAAACCTACTCACAGGATAGTTTCTTGAAACTTTGGTATAACATGAGTTAAGAAGATTCTTCATTCTTGGTAAAAAAAAACAGGGACCCACAAATGGATGTAGCTTCCCAATGTTCCAATAATACCATGTAAAATATATATACAGTATAGAAAATCTAGTGCAGTATGCATTGATAGAAAAAAAATGCTTTATTCATACACTAGATAAATCATAAAATTCTCATCAAAAATGACTGAGAGATGCAGACATTCCAACCATAGTCATAGGTAATCATGCATGTGATATATAAGCCCAGGATATTTTACCACTGGTCACCCATGAAGATGTTATATTCCATGCAGGATAGCTCTTCTCTCGCAAAGTACACTTTCCAACACGTTTCATTTCTTCCAAGGTATCTTTTTTAAGGTCCTTTTTGAAGGACTTTGAAAAAAGAGGGAGCAACTGGGCCAAAACCTATAAATGGAAACATTCTGTTACTGGAAAAATAATTATTTACATACCAGCACTATGAAGATAGTACAAACATAGGGTATACTAAGCAGTGGTGGGCAGTGTTTTCATTTGTGTTCTTGCATTGGATCATGTATGCATGGTAAGCGCAGAGGCCCTGTGAAAAGATCAGTTGGTGTTCTATTAATGTGACTAGGGAATGCGAGGTGGAAGTTGGACACTTGGGTCTCTAGGGCATATCCAAGAGATAGTAAATCCAAATTGTGAACTTGGACTGGGTGTTACTACTAAAACAATAATTAGAAGCTTATCTGATTCATAGAGGTACTGTAGAAAATGACTCAATTTATTCAAATAAAAATAATATTCTTAAAATACATATTTCATTGAACTAAAAATAGCTTTTGTAAGGTTAACTATTAACAATATCATTCTGTTATGACTGTTATAATTTCCATATGATTTGCATGTGTTTGCTTTGGTCCTTTAACCAGCTTGGTACAATCATACACATGTTGTCATTCCTCTTGGTCCCTTTTTTGAAATCTGGGAGCAATCAGCAGATTAGTCACTGTTGGTGGTCCGCCCCCACCCTAATCTTGCTGGTGGTCTCGATAAATTTGATCTTCATCTGTCCAGTTTCATATTGGCAGTGATAGCATTTACACACTAGCTTTCTAGTCCTGTGTCTTCCAATCCAGTTGGTTCCTAGCTCTACATTGTGCTGACTTCTAGCTCCTGAACCCTGGATCTGCATTACGGTGACCTCTAGCAATAGTCGGGGGAAGATTTCCTTTTAGCTATTATCTGATGACCCAGATAAGCAGTCCTTTGCTGAATCATTTCTGTGTACTCTGAGACCATCAAAATGCCCTGCCGCAATTTATTGTGCAGAATTTCAAAGATGGACAGCTCAAACCTCCTGGTTTGTCCCTGCACTAAGTAGTCTATTCTGTGTATTGCTTTCAGATACCCTTAAGGATACTTTTCTTCTGTACCCTTCTTCTGAGATTTAGATCAGTTGATGAATTTATCTATTAAGACTGACCAGAGATTTAGAGAGAGGCATCAAAAGAAGAGACAGTAATACTCTCATACAATTTTCCACAATTTAGTTTCAGACTTTTCTGAACCCATGCAACTAGGAGTTTCCTATATTTCTAGAGAAGAGAAGCGTCAACGAAGAACCATGTATCCGTGTTTTTATTGTAGTCATTATGCTGCATACTGTCCTGTTAAAAATAAGATGTCGGGAAACTACAGGACCTAGGAAACAAGGGACTAGTTCTCCTACATCTAAAATCAGAATCCACGTTAAACTCCATAAGAGTCCTTGCTCACTTAAAATTTAAATATTCTACCACCCACACATCTGCCGTTATAGATAGTGGAACAGCAAGTAATTTTAGGGACTTTAATCTTGCCAAGTCTTTCTAGATACTATACTTACTTCTGTGTAATTTAGTTTCTTTGAGAGAAGTAGATGACTCACCTCTCCCTGGAAGTTGGAATGTTTCATTCCAAAGAGATCATCTTCATATTTACCAACTCTCCAACATTCCCTGTAATCCTTGGTTATCCGTGATTGGTACAGTATAATCCAGAAATTAATTGGAAGTATGGTGAAATTGTACATTAGAGTGATTTCAGTCTTCACAACTGCTTAAACATCTCCTTATGTGTTGCTGCTACGGAGTCGTTAAACTCATCTGCTCCTTACTGCTCTTTCTATAATGTTTTCAGTAAGAGTTATGTTGACTTCACAGACATTATAAATTGTGCTACTAACCTCATTCCTGGGGCTCCATTACCAAAGGCATAAGTGTATTTATTATCGGCTACAGAAGCCAAGGCTATGGAAGAATACATCAAAGAGGATCTTGACAAGGAGTTTATTAGCCCTTCCAGGTCCTAGTGGGAGCAGACTTACTTTTTGTCTCTAAAAAAGATGGAGGGTTACACCCATGTATTGATTTCTGAGAATTAAGTAAGATCACTATTAAGAACCAATATCCATTACCCTTAATATCTGAGTTATTTGCTCATCTCCATGGAGACACCATTTTCTCTAAGATAGATCTTTGTGCAGCATATAACCTCAAAATGCTGATGATGAGCAGAAGACTTCCATTAATAATAACACTGGACATATGAATACCTTTTAATGCCTTTCAAACTCTGTAATGTGAAAGAGAGATTACCACTGCACAAAGTAATAACTAATCTGAATCATTAGATAAAATTAGAGAAATAATATCCTTCACATAATATAAATGCCGGACGGTGCATCCTCACATTGAGTTACAAATACATCTAAAAACAAAAAAGGTGAAAAATGTGCTTATTAGGGGCACTCAGCGATTAAGGTTCTGATAAAATTTTATTTCTTTATTAAGTAAATGTAAAATACATTGAAGATACTGACATATCTCCTACCCAAACATTCAAAAGATAGCAAAATATTTAAAACCAATACTTTGTGATTAAAGTGCAAATTAAAGAGCTCTCCAGCTCCTTGTCTCCTCCGTGAGGTCCTCCGGCCCCTGTCTCTACCCCGCTGGGGGCTCTCATCTCTAATCTAGCTGTTCATTGAGCTTCTAAATTACTGTGATTTCTGTTAACTGTACTGTGCTGTCTCACCCTGTATCGTGTTTCTGTCTGTCCCTGTACGGCGCTACGGATACCTAGTGGCGCCCTATAAATAAAAATTAATAATAATAATAATTAAAATAGCTATATAAAATTGCTATATAAAATGGAATAATCTCGATATCACACTGTGTTGTATCTTTACTATTGTAAGTGTATTATCAGCTGTTCAGATATATACATAACTTCAACTATGAGAGAAAGGAACATATCCCATTAGTAATGCTTCATTAGGGGTATAATTTGTATTGATTAATGATTTTTCTTTATAATAAATCAGGAAAAGAATCAATATTGATTTACTTTCAGATAGTGTGTTACTTCCTCCCTTATATTATGAAGGAACTTTGATATCCCCTCTGCCAGGGATTAGGTTAATGATACACCTTGTTCCACAGAGCAGCACAACAACCTCAGCTATGTGTGGCTATTCAGTCGTTGTTAAAATGAAAACCCCCATATGAGAGCCAGATATTGTCCCCAATTATTCACTTATTCCTTCATTCAATGTTGACACATTCACAAATTGATGATTGCTTACGTTGTATAACAATCATGTCTAAAACTAACAAAAGATTGACTTGGTAACAGGGGTCCTAAACTAACTATCTGATCAACTGGTTACAGTAGCCGGGCGAATGCCAACGTGTGTTTCAATAATTTGCTTTTTCAAGGCAACTTTGACAAAGCGAGTTAGCAAAACGCATGTTGGCGTTCACTTCACTACTCTAACCAGCTGCTCAGATAGTTAGTGTAGGACCCCTGTTACCACGTCAATCTCTTGTCACTTTTAGGCAGGATTGTTATACAAGGTGAGCAATCGTTACAAAAATGATGCACTGTCTTGTAAACTTGTTCCCGCAATAAAGTTTCTTGAATCATTACTTATGGTTTATTGAATACATTGCCTGTTCCTAAACACCCTTGGACACATATCCATGGACTTTATTGGGGAATTTCTAGCCTCCAAAGGCTTCATTATTATTATTATTTGGTTGTAGAAAGTTTCAGCAAGATGGCACATTTCATAGCACTCTTTCGACGTCCTACCTCTAAGATCTGATCTTTTTGTTCATTTGACATTCCTTAAAGTAGCATGATATTCCTGAAAATATTGTTTCAGATATAGGGGTAAAATTTACAACTTACTTATGGAGAGCCTTATGAAATCTTCTTGGCATCAAATTCAGCTTTTCATCAGCATACCACCCACAAACAAACTGTCAGACGAAAAGAGTAGAATCCAACTCTAGAACAATATTTGAGATGCTATATGATGATTGGGCAGAACATCTACTGAGGGCAGAATTTGCCTAAAAGAACTCTTTAAATTCTGCCTTTGGGATCTCCCCTTTTTATTGCATTTATGGCTTACAACCTAAAGCACATTCATTAACTACTCTTGTTCAAGCTAATTCTTCTGAAGATTTTAATACTGCCAAAAATCTGAAATCTGCTTAAAGAAAGGTTTTCTGAGCTTTGTCACAAGCTAAAGATCGGGCCAAAAGATTCTATTATCAGGATCATAGACACTTCAAGGATTGTATCAGAGATTATGTCTGGTTGTCCACTAAGAAGATTTACAGTCGCCAAAGGTCTACTAAGATAGGGCCCAAATTCATTGGTCCATAAAAGATTATCAAGAGATTTAATAATTTTACAGTACAATTAGCTCTATCCAGAAAATAGAGAATTCCAAATTCATTTCATAGTTCTCTTCTGAAACCTACCTTTAGGTCCAGAATGTTCCAAAAGATATAATTTTCCAAATTTCCAACTTGTGTCATGGTGCACGGCTCTCCTGAACATACAATAGGAAAAATACATGACTCCAGGAAGTTGCAATCCAATTCCAGTAACTTGTCCAATGGGAGGGCTATGGGCTGATAGGTCATGAGTTCCTGCTCGAGTTCTCCATGCACACTGGTCAAAAGATAGGTTACATCACATTTTACATCTGGGGTGATCAGTTTATCATTCACTGCTAGAGGTGTACCCCATCTGTAATCCTAATAGGGGTCTTTCTGAAATAGGTCTTCCCCTGAGCAGCTTCATGTTGCTAGTGATAGCGTTTACATGCTAAGTTCCTGGCCCTGTGCTTTCCATTCCAGTTGGTCATGGCTTTGCATTGTGTTAATTTCTGACTCCTTATCCCTGTCTGTATTTCAGTGACTCCTGTCTCCCAATCCCTGGCTCTGCATGTCCACTTCTACTGGTTCCTGACTTTGGCTTCTGGATTTCTGTGATTTCTGGCACAGACTACTCGACCTGGTTTTCGGACACCTCCTCCTTATACAGCATAATACTCTCAGGTAGCTCTACTACAGTTACATACAATACTCACTGTTTAGCATTTCTTGCATCCACACTGAGTGGCTATGGGTCTGTATCAGTAGTGTCACTGTTTTTACTGAGTGCTCAACTGTTTGTGCTTTTTGGACTGTGTTACCATCAGTCTGTCTACATACCTACCTCCTGTGAACACCATTTATAGTAGAAACTGTTTACTATTGGGCATCACTGTGAGAAATGCTTCTACATTACCAGTGTGTCCAGGTCACTTCTGCATAACCAGTGACTGTTATCTGCAAGAAGTTTTCTGCTATACCATGCATCTCCATATTGGTCTGCATATTCTTATTTCTTGTTCAGTACTGTGCTACTGCTGTGCTTTAGCTGTTATATCATTATTGCCATTTCAGTAATGCGACTGTCGTTATTCCCTGTCTGCTGCTGAGTCTCAATAAACCATCATTAACCTTAGCACAATCTCATTCTTGCCAGTATATTCCTAATAATGAAGTACACATAATAAAAATGGAGCAGTCTCATAAAAGTTGTTCAGTCCTTTTGGAAGAGTATTTTGGTCTTATGTTTCCATTACAGAGCTCTCTGCTCTGCTGCTCAGTTGAACAAAAAAATGTTAGGAGAAGGACATGTCCCTGACATTATGTACACCATATTTGCAGGCTATGTCTGTAAAAAGACTGGTTTAGGATTAAGGTTCCTGCTGGATTGAGATGTTGGAAGCAGAAACTGGTGATATATGAATCCAGCAGCAAAGACACAGGTGCTGCCAATTTGGAGACTCAGTTTATTTGTCTAGGCCCAGCTGCCCTTTCTGGGAGAAATAGCCAAGCTGTTAGGGATAGTAGGCAGGGGTACAGAAGATTCTGGTAAAGCTTATCTCAATATGCCTATGTGTCCTTAATTTTTCTGCTGAGACTAGAGTGATTATACCATTTTAATACTTGATGTAAGGTATTGTGCAGTGATCTGCCTCAGGATAAACCACTGTTTTATTTTGCTACCGGCCTGAGTGTAATGACGAGATACCCCAGAACCTCCTAACCCTTTCCCTACATCCTATGATGGTCCTTCAACTTTTTTGTACGTAAGATTGGTTGAGAATTGTGAAGTCCTGGTGTGTGAAGTTGATAGAGACTTATTAAAAAAGAATAAAAGCTAAATTTTAGTTTTTGGGTATGCGCATGTATGCAACCAGGGTATTGTAGGTTTTTAACTTTCTCAAAAGTTGTCTATTTGTTATTTACTTCATTAAAGGTGGAAAAAGATCTGGCATGATTTATCTTTATTGCAGCCTTTACATCTCAAAGATCTAGAATTTCAATATTTAAGCTGTTTATACTGTTCTTCTGATGTTTTAAATAACATCAGTGCTAAGAGGACTGATTGATCCACAGCTAGGATTGGTCTCTGCTGGGTTATAAGGCTGGCTGCACAATTGACTCATTGCCAGTTATAGCATTTGTTTAATTGTGCTCTGTATCGGTTTGAGTCTGCTCAGGTTTAACCCTACTTGTTCTGACTACTCTGTGTCTGCCATCTGCTTTGACCACAGTTTGTGACTGCGACAAATCTGTCAGCTTCCTGCCCTGATTTTTGGATTATTTCTGACTATTCTTTGCTATTAAATTAGTAGTTTGTTTGTGTACGTGATAACTTCCTTATCTCTGCATAGATATCTAGGGCCTGATTCATTAAGGCACGTATCTGACAATTTTGAGCGTGTTGTATGTATATTCACACTGTGCATGTCCAGATCCGAGAGATTCACCTGTGAATGCAGCCCTGTCTGCTCTATCATCAAATGCAAAGGACAATTAATACAGCCTATGATTTCTGGGTTTGAACAGGGGGGGGGGGGGACGTTTTACCATAGTCAATTTACAGTAAGGCCATCTCAAAGTTACTTCTTTTTCTCTCATATCGCTTGCTCCTGTTACAGGGCTAGTCTATGTCCTGATCAGTAGTGATGACAGTCTCATATCCATGCTATAACATGTGTTTTCAATCATGATCAACTATAGAAATATATTTTATGCTCAGTATACATTAAGGCCATCCTAATAAATGTATTTCATTGAAATTAAATAAAGAGATCAACTTTTTTTATAATTGTTTTATCATTAATTACTATATTATTAACAGGTGACATTAATTCAATAAAAAAATATTCTGTACGTTCTTTTGGAATTTATAATCTACAAAGGTATCAGATGTATCTAGCAGGGTCTTGTGTAGTAGAGCACATCAGACCTACACACAAATTCAACAGCGCACATATCTTGAGTTCCATGCTTGATGAATTCAGGAGTGTGCAAAGCCTAAGAACATGCATTTAATAGTAAACTCAGGTTTTGCTCAGTATCCCTGAATTGATGTATTAGGCCCCTAATCTCTACTATTCTATTTGTATGTACCAGTCATAAATATAATCCTATACTACTGAACATGAGACCTGGGGGAACTGAGTATCAGTGAACACATGGCTCTGCTATAAGTGAAGATCAGACTCAGTTCTATTTGTTAATGTGGAAAGTTGGTGGTTTACATTACACAAGGGAGAAAAACATTTCCATTAAGGAGGCCCAGTCAAGAGAGTAAAAAAACATGCATTTCCTAGCTTTGTTAGGTGATATCTGTGGGAGTAGTGATTTTGTTTTGAATGTTAACTATGAGGGTGTGTCTTCAGATAAACTGATATTCCATGTTGTTGGGAACAGGGTCATTACAAACAAAAGCATGATGGAGGATTCCTTAACAGTAACATCAATTAATAGCGGTTAAGCCCGCTATTATGGCGATTGCGCCACAGGGACCAAAACATAAACTGATCTCGAGCAGTGTGCAAGGTGAGAAAATGAGAGTATTTCTGGCATTGGATATAAATTACAGATATATATATATATATAGTTGAATGGTAAAAAAATGTTATTTCCTTATTTCATAGGTAAAGAAATCAAAGGGAATAGAAACCCAAGCGACATCAAGACCTGTTCTGTCACAAACCAGTAGCACCTTTAAAGTGTAATACTATTTTTTTAACTTGTCGTATTGTAAACATTTTTGTACTTTTTTTCCTGCAATAAAACTGTTGCATAAACACTGTGTGGTTTATTCTGGGTATTTTACAAATATTAGCTAATGAATATTAATATGACTTTATAACTTTAATAGTTTATAAAGGTTAACGTTTATAAAGGTTAAATATGAATATAATGCATAGATGCAAAGGGTAATAACACACGTGCTTTATACAAGTGTAATGGTCTGCAGCCAGACAGGTGCAATATACATCTATACAAAACACAAGCCTGTGATGTGCGGATACCGCACCACGTGGGACTGGGAGAGACATCAAAAATTTACATACACACGACCCCCAGGTCGAGGAAGTATCGGGGGATTGTCGTGGATCAGACGCAAGTTTATATACACTACACAACGGAAACGAGATTGGAACAAAAAAATTTAACGCTACGACCAACCAAATGAGGCGACAATCGTCCATTTGGACAGACTTTCAACCATTGTGTCACTACACACACTGACCCGACTTTTGAAAGAGCGGTCGTATGTCGGCTGATTGAGCTGGTTATTGGACGAAAGCCATGTAGTGTGTACCTAGCTTTAGTCATTAATGAGAGCAAAGCAAAAAAAAAAGGTGTAACACTGCTCCTGGACAAACAATGTTACAATGCAAGGGGTGAAAATGAGTTAATTGTTTTACATTATAAAAATACTGGATGCTTTTTCATGTAGTACACAAATACTTGATAGCTTTGTTTGTACACTGAAACTATATAAATCTACCTCCCCCTCCAATGCAACATGGTTTTGCCAAGGTGCAAAGTTACTCCCTTTTTATGCTTTGCTCTCCTTAATGACTCAGGCCCAATAGGTCTAATTCAGTGTTATTTACAAAGCAAAAAAAGGCCAAACCATGTTTTAATGCATGGGATACAAATTAATTTATTTTTATTTCTTTTGCAAGTAGGTAAAATATTGTCTGCTTTTGCATTTAACACACAAATACAGTTTTATTTTTACAATGCAATTTAGAGTTCAGCTAGGTCACCCCTTCCCAACTCTAAATCTGTCAGCACATTTTACATTTTTCAACTCCATCCTGCAGTGCTTCCTGGTTTTGCTAAGGTAAAACGGTGTTCCTTTCTTTTGCTTCGCTTCTAACTTGAAATGAGGCCCAATGTTATTTGCACTTTTCATACTTTAACTATTCCAAGGAAAGGCTGAGAGCAGACTCAGAAATAGAATTGTTGATGTTACTGATTACTAATTTGCATATTACGGTGTCTGAAATATTGATATTTAGAATGGTATAGGTCATACAGGTCATCAGTGACAACATATCAGATCCAAGCTGCTCTGAAGCTCTATGGTTTCATATTTTTCTTATCTCCCATAATTTTATCTCTATTTATGTTTAAAAAAAATGGTGGAATGGACTGACACATCCATTAAAAATTAAATATGCCTCTTCATGGCCTAATCACTTGAATGACTGTAAATTTTCCTTCAGCATAACCCATTATAAATGATAAGGCCATTCCTGAATATATTATATAGTATGTCTGACAGAAAACATGTGTCTGCCTCTCTAGCAGAGATATTACAAAAAGTGAACATTAAATTGAAGTTGGAATGATTTAGTTCTGCACATTGGATGATTTCTTCCACAGCCATTTGTAAAAATTCACAAGCAGAAAATCACTATTCCCATATAAATCTATGAACATCCATTGTTGATGCTACTGGAAAATGCAGCTATATTTAAAAGACAGGTATTTGACTATTACCTGGCATATATAGCATGTTTTTCTGTACATTTCAAACATTTCAAACTTCAAAACATACTCAATACTTAAAGCAACAATTGTATCAGTGATTCATTTGTGGAAAAATCGGTAATGAAAATATGCTCGTAATCTGTGTGTTATTTATAAGTGGATTCACATTCTGACCAGTTATATAATTAGTAACAATAATTATAATATAATAATGAGCAGTTCGAATAAAATATATAGGATATGCTCAGTTGTTTTATAAATATATATTAGAATGCCTCTGAAGGAATTGTTTTGAGTTGAAAAATGCATTAGGCAATAAATACTGGTTGGTATCCTCTATTTGATCATTGGATACAGTGGAGCATTATAGTAATAAGGCTAACACAGTGGAATGGAACTGTCCAATCCATACTATTAAGGATGCATCCGTACATCATAATCACATGATCTATATGGTTGTGAGACTTGGGTACTAATAATTTTGCTGAATTCACTCCATATGACGTATTGAGTACTTGCATTTATAAAAGAACAAGGAGAACACCATTTGGTAAAAAAACAATTTTGAATCACTGCTACATATACTACATGTATTGTTGGGACAATCCTAGGTCCCTAACCGGAGAAACACTCATTGGGCTAGATTTACTAAGCTGCGGGTTTGAAAAAGTGGGGATGTTGCCTATAGCAACCAATCAGATTCTAGCTGTCATTTTGTAGAAAGTACTAAATAAATGAAAGCTAGAATCTAATTGGTTGCTATAGGCAACATCCCCACTTTTTCAAACCCGCAGCTTAGTAAATCTAGCCCTTTATGTGCTTTTTAGAATCCTATTAATTATACAGCCGATCAGAATGTGAATCCACTAATAAATACCACATAGATTATAATATATATATTAGTGGTATTACTCTTTATGTAATGATTACTTTAATAAATGTAATATATTAGATTTAATATTTGGCTTGTATACATACACACAGTATATATTAGCAGCTTTTCTCTATTTTTAAGGTTTGCTACTTCCCGAATGTTTTTAATTATGATAAAATTAGGCGGCCTATAATATGATTGGAAAATATTTAAGGGGTTATTTGGCATAATAACAGATGGATATCAACTGCTACACAAAGTCTGAATATTTTTTAGTAAAGGACAGCTTAGACAATTACTCATAGAACAGAAAACAAATACTATCTGTAAACATATTTTCTCCTAAACAAACCATGTTTCAATGCAAGGGGTGCAAATTAGTTTATTATTTTGCACATAAGTTAAATACTGCTTTTTGTTCACGTAGCACAAAATTACTTAATGACTTAATTTTTACATTGAAATTTAAAGTTGATCTAGGACATGCCCTACCCCCGCTATAAATCTATTCCTACATTTTAAATTTACCTCCCCCTCCAATGCAACATAGTTTTGCCAAGGTGCAAAGTTACTCCTTTTTTTGTTTTACTTTCTTTAATGAATCAGGCCCATATTATACAGTATACTACCATCAAAAATCATGATTGGCCCTTAACCATCTCATGAGTTTTGATCTTGGTTTGATTGCGAGATGGGTTTTATTCCTATATGATAGCTGTGAAAAATGCTCTAAAGCCACAGATGTTTTATCTGTGAATATTACATCACTGAATTGTCCACTACTGGAAAAGTTATGCACACACTTGTGCAATTCCTTTTCTTTAATCACATATTATGGGGGTATTTCTACAAAACACTTGTACAGCATTGCTAATTTCTTCATTAAGAAACATGAATATTGTAAGCATGAACATTAGTTTTATGTGATTCATATTTTTTCAGGTTGTATTGTAAAGTACTATAGCATATTGTACCTGGTGGGAATATAGACAGTTGGCATCTCATACTTCATATGCTGCTTTTAGAGATATTTATACCATGCTGACGTTTTAGCATTCTCTTCTGACAAGTGCATCTACCATGTTCCTTACTTCTCTGAAAACTAACAAAAGATTAGAGCAGAACCACACTGTATTTGTGAATTACAGATGTGCAATACAGTGAATCAAACCTACTGTGTGGTTTTTGGATGAAAAGCACGTCTATTTTTTCTTAGTCCTTTGGCATGGTATCACACAATGTGTCTTGTTCTGTGAACACCTGAGCTTTGCTGTCAATTCTAAATGACTTTTGACATAACATAAATTGTATTAGTTCATACATTCTCAAATTGTGTGATGATTCCCAGCTGTCACAAAAGAATGTCTTATGCATGCTACAGAAACTCAGTTGCACACTGGGAAGGTTTCCAGTTGCCCGGTCACTGTGCACATATCAATACCTCCCGTCATTGGAGGTTTTCACATAGTACGGTGGCCCCAGAGACTTCATGGGGCTGCCAGATGGCAGTATTTTTAAAAATGATTTTAAAAAAGAGGGCAGACCCAGGAATCTCACCCTCTCCTATGTGATGGCAGCCCTACAGGACTAGAGCAAAGAGACCATGGCTGTCCCACTACACTACAGAAAAGAGCAAGAGAAAATTTAAAGAAAGTTAAGTGACAAAAGAGACAGAGGATTGGAAAGGGAACTAAACAGAATGAGAGGGGAATAAACTGAATGAGAGGGGGCGTGTAAAGAGATATAGAAGAATATAAGAGAGAAATAAGGGAGAAATCAGAGAAGGGAATGAAATCCCCTTTCCTTAATACCATGACACATGCATGCCTATTACCATAGAAAAAAAGCAGTCATAAAACAGAGCAGTTCCTCTTCTCAAGGGAGCAGCTCATTGTTTCACTTACAATTTTCCCACAGTCCACTTCTGACTCCTGTCCATGTTTGTGTTTACTATGTCTCTTACTCCCTCCCACCCAGTGTGTCATCTTCCCCTATCTCTGCTTGTGTTGTTGCTCTTTCTCCAATTTTGTTTGTGTAAAAAAAAAAGAGCACCCCCCTCCCTCTAGGGACACCCAGCCCAGTGCTGAAAGCACTAAGGCTCTTCCCATTAAATTTGTGATTCCAAAGTCCAGGCTTGAACCATGTCCCAATAAATTTGTAATTCCAAAGTCCCTTCTTGGAAATATCTTCTGTTCTTCCTGGCCAAAAAGGCCCCTTTGTTGCTAGCAGTTTTCTTTTCTTCAGCCCAGGAGGAGCCCCATATATTTGTAATCCAATGCTTGGAAAAAATAAATAAATCCAGTTTACAGACGACGCAACTTCTGCTTGTACAGTGTACAAGCAGACCAATGCTACTGAATAGATTCCAGCCACAAGGTCTATTTATACTCTATGGGGACATACCTGTCCGCTCTGTGGTGGGCCCCATGTGGCTGTTGATTCTAACAAACTAGAAAGAGGGGGGCGGGACAAGAGTCTCCACACCAGTTAAAGCTCGTTGAGGCAGTTTCCCCCATAGTTTTTTACAAGCCTCTCCTGTTGGCTGGACAGATATCCACGATGGGCAGAGATGGAGTTTATGTGTTTCGGGTTTCTTCTGGGCTTCTGTTTACCAATCAAGAGGTCCTTGGGGACCTCTCATGGTGGTATTTTAAAGTTGGCATTTATGTTTCCCGGAAGTCTTAGCTAAAAAGGTGGTAAAAGAGGTGGCTTTAGGTCAAAGGATTTCAACTGTGTCTGGCCCGAAGCCCCTTGATTTTCATTTGGGAGTTGCAGCTATTCACGATGCCGCAGGCTTAGTTGGGTTTTGGGTCTACTTCGCTGGTGGCTGGTGCATGTCGTACTGGCCCAGCAATTGGCTCCATTTCAGTTGGACGGCTAATCTGATCCTGCTGGAACAGTTTCCCTTCATAGTTGTGGTAGAGTTATGGGCAGCTAGATTTCAGGGTAAACAGGTTCTTCTGGTGTGACACAACCAGGGAGTGGTGCAAGCAATTAATAAGCACAGCACTCCGAAGAATGGTGTTGCATTGCCTGTCCTATGACATCTCCTTTATTGCTCGGCATTTGCTTGATGTTGAAAACAATCTGGTGGATTCTCTGTCTAGGGGGTAATTGGGACAAGTTTCGGGTGCTTGCCCCAGAGGCGGCTCTCACTGGTTCTCCTTGTCCCACTTATGTCTGGCAGATTGTGAGACCGGAATAAGGAGCCTGGCAGAATACTCGTTAGCTCCTGCTATGCTGTATAGATATTGGGCTGCCTAGCAGGAGTGGCTTGTTTTTCGCAAAGTGGTTCCTGGCGGAAGTAGAGATGGGCTGGCTTTACGGCCAGTAAATCCAAGTCAGCAATGTCCGCCACCCTGGCAGGCATCTTCTTTTGCTCTAAGCTGTATGGTTTAGTTGATATGACCAGGGGGCTCTTAATTTCTAGAGCAAAGTTCTGCTGGAAATGGATGCCTCCTGTTCTTCCGGATAGTAGAAGACATATTAGTCTGGGGATATTCAAAGATTTTCTAGGTGATATCTCTGGTGTGGCCTGTGATCCATATAAAAGAGGTCTTGTTAGCCTTTGTGATGCTGTTCTTTAGCGCATTTCGGGTGGATGAGTTGGTTGCCTCTGGACGGTCCATTCTGCTCTCTGAGATGTAAGCTAAAGACGTTGTCCTCATTCACTATGTTGCAGGGTGAGGCAGTCCAAGACAGACCCGCTAGGTAAGGGGTAATAGTTTACATTGTCGCCTTGGCGCAGTTGCACGGTTTGCCCCTGTGTAGGTGGTCACTGGCTTTTATGGGCTGAGGACAAAGGATGCGTTGCCATTGCTGGTGCATTGTGATGGATCCCCCCTCATGCGGTACCAGTTTATGGTAGTCTTTAAGCGAATGCTAGACATCTTGGGCTGAAATAATGTGCAATTTGGCACACATTGGTGTAGGATATGTGCAGCCACATCTGCAGCTGTAGATGGGCCCATATATCCAGGATTTAGGCAGATGGAAGTCTTGGCGATACGTGAGGCACTCTCTTCTCGCTTGAACTTTTTCTTATTCTTTTTCTTATCCTTTCAAATCTATTGAGTTGCGCCTAACAATATTGTCCGACATAGGATGGATGCATGCCTCCTGGCCTGATTTTTTCCTTTGCTGGTCCGACATATTTCCCGTCTAGTGTGGAGTTCTTTTCCAGATGTAAGACTGTTGGACCGTGTCCCTAAGAAGGTGAATGTGGTCATAGCCAATAATCTATGGTCAGTTGGTCGCCTGCAAATTGAACACCTGGGAATCAGGTTTTAAATCCCGGACCTCTATAGGCCTGATGAGGTGCACCTAACAGATGAGGGGTTAGGTAGCTATATAGAATAGAAAAATAAGGCTTTAGGCAACATAGTCAAGGGGTAGTATGGTGGCAGGCTTTGGTTCAGGAGGGAACCTGGCGTGGCAGGAGAACACTGTACAGGATAAGCAAAGTGGGTGAAGCGCACATTCATGGTAGTCAGGCGTTTGGTACCCATGTACTTCTAAAAGTCGGCTTAGGTTTGGTGCAAGTACAGCTCATCTGGGCTGATTTGCGGTGCCATATGATTAGCTCAGAGGGGTACGGGTCCCAGGATGTCTGGGGACAGATGTCCCATTAAGTTTAAGAAACAAGGGTGCGCTTATGGATGGACAAGGTTGAGTAAAGTGTTCTCCCGTCACCATAACAATTATGGTTTATTTTAAATCACAGTTAGTTTGCCAACAAGTCGGTGTGCTGTCTTTTATTATATACTACTTAGGAGTTAAGGTTAAGACTAAGGTTCATTGGTTATGTTATCAACCGTAAGCATTTTATTAGAACTGAGGGATGGATTAAGCCCAAAGGATATTAAAAGCTGGGGTTTATGTACATATCTATATGAATCCCTAAGGGTTAACAAAAGTGAGTAGGTGTGGTAATGTACAAACAAGTGTCATGAAGGGGCAGGGACAAGGGAACAGTTTCAAAGAGTGGGGAGGAGTTAGCTCGCTCTCTTGGCCCAGAGAAGCAATCCCTTCCTCCCATTCCTGATTCCTAGTTCCAGTGTTCGCTGTCTGATCGAGGTACAGCTTGTCCTGCTTCTGTTTCCTGTGCTGTAAAGGTATACTATACTAATACACTACAAATGGCCACAGGATACGCGGGCCAGTTCTTCAAATGAGGTTCTAGTACAGGCCGGAGATATGATTAGCCAATTGAATCACAGGCTCCTGGTATGGTACGAGTGCTGTGGTTCAGCCCCGGAGGTATGCTGGGCCAGCAAAGAAGACAAGCCATGGTATAGTACGGTCGGAAATACTTGGTGCCACATGCGCGAAGGCCATGGTATTGTATGTGTTTTGTGGTTCAGCCCCGGAGGTAACTAGAAACGTTTGGTGAGCATGACAATGGCATGGTCTGCCGTCCTGTGGCTGGCGCAGCCTTTACAGTGGCAGGAGAACATTGTACAGGATAAGAAAAGTGGGTGAAACACACATTCCTGGTAATCAGGCGTATGGAACCCGTGCCCATCAAAGAGTCGGCTTAGGTTCGGTGCAAGTACAGCTTATCTGGGCTGACTTGTGGTGTGTTATGATTAGCCCAGATCTGTTCAGGTTCCGGGATGCCTGAGGACAGATGTCCCATTTAGTTTAAGAAACAAGGGTGCACTTATGGATGGACAAGGTCGAGTACAGTGTTCTCCCATCACCATAACAGTTACGGTTTATTTTAAATAAATAATGATGAAGAATATATAAATAATCTATTATTTTATATATGAACATAACATATGAACAGATTCAGCCACAATAGAATTAGATAGGTGACTAGGAACTAGCCCTCCCTCCCCCATTGCAAACATTTGGTTTGAGAATACTGGTAAAACTAGTCTTCACTTGGTCAGTAATTAGCATATGAATGCTGTGAGTGGTTCCTGTGAAAGGTACTCTCCGCCCACAATAAGGGTATTTTACATTTTACACAGAGGAAGAAACGTCATTTTGGGAGCTGCTGCTAGCCTGAGCAGACATGCTGCCATTTGCTCCTAGGTGAACATGCAGGGAAGTGAGTTACATCATGGCCTACACAGGCCCTGACTAGTATGGAGGTTGAATGAAATGAATGAAAGGTGAGTGTGGAAACATAAATGTTGTAATGTGTTGTTGAATGGAAGACGCATATGTGTAGAGTATATGAGAATGAAAGATCATTTATACAGCTGGTAAATGTGATTGGAATTGCCTGAAGTTTAGGGCAAGAGTTATTTGAAGTTTGTGTTGGTTTCATAACTTGCAATAATGTTGCAATGCTGTGACTCTGTCACTCACCAGACTGTGAGTGCTTCTTCCCGCGTTTAGGAACCGTGGCCGTCCACCATCCTGAGGGTCTGCGCATGCGCAGCCCTTTCAAACCTTCAGTACCTGTTCCTTTTAGTTAATTGGCTGATCAGGCAACACTCCCTATTTAAAGCACCTGAGTTCCATACCTCGTTGCCTGATCTTGGAGTCTCATTCCCCATGAGCCTCTGAAGGTGTTCCTGTGTTTCCTCGTGTATTCAGCTCAGCTGATTCCTGTGGTTTCCAGACCACTTCAACTCTCCTGTGGTTTCCAGACCACTTCAACTCTCCTGTGGTTTCCAGACCACTTCAACTCTCCTGTGTTTCATCGTGACTGTATTAGCTGATTCCTATCGGCTGCCTCCGTGCACTACAGTTATCAACTCACTTCAACTCTCCTGTGTTTCATCGTGACTGTATTAGCTGATTCCTATCCGCTGCCTCCGTGCACTACAGTTATCTACTCACTTCTACTCTCCTGTGTTTCATCGAGACTGCACCAGCTGATTCCTATCCGCTGCCTCCGTGCTCAACAGTTCCAGCTCACCTCAACTCTCCCGTGTTTCATCGTGACTGCACCTGCTGATTTCTATCCGCTACCTCCGTGTACCTGCAGTGTCCTGCTTGCCGCTACCCTTCAGTTCTACTCGTGTCTGCAGCCAGCTGATCCGCTCTCCGTGCTTCTACAGTGTTCCTGCCTGTGTCAACTCGTCAGTCTGCATCGGATCAACGCCTCGCTGCTTTCATCTCGTCTAGACCATCTCTACTCTTCAGTGTTCTCCAGGTGTCCAGTTCTATATACTACTGCTTCCTGAGTATTTGTTTCTATCTCTGCTGGTCTCCCTACCTGTGCGCTGCACCTACTTGATTACCGCTTCTACCCTCCTGGGACTTCGCATCCTGCCGGCCTCCAGCCGTTCAGGTATCTCTGCACTCCTGTCTGACAGCCTGCTCCTGAACCATGGTATGCATACTTCTCATTGACTGTGCTGGTGTATTGCATATCTTGCTGGACTGAGTTGTTCTCCTCTGGAGTTTACTATCCGCTGAGACTATTGCCATCATTTGACTGTGTTACCTTTTGCCCGGATAGTTCCTGTGACTTTGTATTATTGTGCAGTGCTGTTCAGTCATTACTATATTGTGCATATCATCGTGGGATCAAGTTCAGTGTGCCCGTGTATACACTGCATTGCATTTCTCTCCCCGTGCTCCTCCTCACATATATATTCAGTGGTACAACTTGCTAGAGGCAGACCACTGTTCCCTGTTTCCTAAGTCACCTGTTCCAGTATCCTTTCACATAGCAGTGGTACTACTTGCTAACGCAGACCACTGACTTCCCGGATACCTCCATGTGGATTCCATTCCTTCACCTAGACAGCGGTACAACTTGCTAAACGCAGACCGCTGACTCTCATCACCTCCTCGTTGCTTCTGGACATTCCTCCTCACTATAGCAGTGGTACAACTTGCTACCGCAGACCACTGACTACCCTCACGTTTCCTTTGTCCATTCTTTCCACGAGCATTCTCTACCATCTGCTGTCTCCTGTTCCGTGATCACCCCGCTACCAGAGTACCATATTACCATCTATACTGCTCTGGTAAGTCCATCATCTGGTGATCCCTGGGTAAAGACTCCTAGTGCCCGTGACAGACTCCTGTAGTGCTGTACAATTCTTGGAATTCCTGTTGTGTTTGGAATAGATTGTTGATATAAATGGAGACGTTTGTGTTATACATGGTTCTGTGTTGCTTAAGTTTTATTGGAGTTACACATAGTCATGTGTGATTCTGTGTTGGTTTAAGGCTGTAATGGAGTTTGGTATGGAAATAGTTTGCTTTATACAGTTTAGTGCAAATGCATAGAAAGTGATGGATTATTCAGGAAGTGATCAGATTGTTAAATATAACTTTCTGTTGGACAGCTGGTTTTAAAGGGTAGTTTGTAGCTCTGAATTGGTTTATGGCTGGAAATGTTGGTGGTTGAAGTGCCATGTCTTCAGAGCAGGCCAAGTTTCAGACTGTGGAGAAAAGTAATCTAGTTTCTGGCATGCCTGTAATATGGCTGCCATCTAGAAACTCATGTGAAGGGAATGTGAACAGGAGATAATGTGGTTGAAATACAGGTGTTAAAATGGTTGTTGAACTTTGAATAATATATGAACGGAGTGTGTGTGTGGTTGGTCTCCCTACCCCCAGGTCAGATGGGTCTTCCCCCTCCTCCCACTGCAACACACACAATACATTCACACACATACACTTACACACACACACAATTGCTTATAAATTTGTATTACAGGCAATTAGTGTAATATATGGCACCAAAATCTATACTTTGTGTAAAATATTGTTACACTGTTTATTGTTTTATAATATAATACAACACACTTTAAAAGAAGTTATATCTTGCTGTGGTTATTCTTGAACCCTGTGGATTTAAGGGAATATAAGAATGATGTTTCTTAGGTTAATTTAGAAGTACCTTTGCGAGGAGTTGGTTGACGGTAATAGTCATATATATATAACGGTATTAAATGGTCATACATACATTTGCCAGAATATTAAGGAGATTAAAACCCATCAAAGGAGGAAATCCTTTTACAAATAAGATTTATTTTGCCAACAAGTCAGTGTGGTGTATTTTATTATGTATTGCTTAGGAGTTAATGTTAAGACTAAGGTTCATAGGTTATGTTATCAACCATAAACATTTTATGGGTTCTGCATTGAATTGTTGCCATCTGATTAAGTTGTGCTTTAAATACCAACAGCTATATTTGGTTCTGTTATATATACCTGCAGCCAGATGGGTTATCCCTTGTATACTAACTTCCAGAATGGGCTCTGCTTTGTTCACTAGATTGTAAGCTCTCACAGGAAGGGACCTCATGCCCTCCTGTCTTCACATCCATTTTCCACCTCATCTACCTTTGTAGGTCTCTGGAAAAGGGTTGCCAGGAAATGTGATCTCATGTGTTACTTGTGACCTTGTATTTTCTCTATCTTATTTCACTGCTATGCTTCCTTATTATTTCTCTATTTTGATATGTTACAGACAAGTCCTGCTGTTATATCTATCCCGTGTACACTTAATAAAGATGAGATTGAGTGTTATCCACGTGTCTAAATCTGTCCTGATTTACAAATACGTGGACTTAATTTTTTTTTTCTAACAATAATTTGCTTACTTGTCAACAAAATAATCTCTGCACTGTATAGTGGTCCTCAGATGTAGCTCTGTTCATCAAATAAGACTCTGCATTGTATATAGGTCATGTGGAACTGAGTTGTACTTGATAACATTTCTTAGAAGTAATATTTTTAAAAAACTTCATATTCTGGCATCCAGGCTATAAAGTTCTGCATGACTGCTTAACTTCTTAATCCAGCAGTTGGTGTCAATGTGTATAGAGTGCTTTATATAGATGCCTTGTGCGACCATGAAATAAGTGATTTCTGTCTCTTTGAACCGGTGGAAAACAACATTCTTTTTAAGTGGTTGAACTACAGCCACTGCAGGAGGGTGCCGCAGAGATGAAGGGGGCCTGGCAAAGCAGGACTTCTTCTGAGTATGCGTGGGGCTGACACATATGCAATGAAGCCCCAAATGGCCCCTGCACATACTCATACTCAGAAGAGTACGACGTGGGCCTTGTGAAGGGGGACTGGCATTTTGGTGCTTCCCCCCAAATGTTGCTATGGGACCTGACAATTTCATGTTCTGCCACTGCCTTTGTTGCAAGTTAAGGTGGGACTATCATAGCAGCTGTGGGTGGAGCTGCTTTGGGGCCCATACCTAGGGGGTCCTGCCTCCTTTGTCAATGTCCCATGTGTATTGCTGTATTTTTCATTCATGAGTGTTAAATGGGGATACTTATAAAACTTTGCTATGAAGCCTACAAATGTCTAGTATGAAAAGAACACCAAGCCAACTGCTCCTCACACAGGTTTTGCTGAACCACTTTGCTGTTTATTTTCTTGTCCAGATGGATAATACCGCTGCTGCAGTGTCTTCAGCAATCACACCAAACATATTCAAAATATTTACAAAGTTCCATTACCCTAGCGCTGGCTATTACAGTTAGACACTAGCCATTGTTGGCACCAGTCTTTCACACACAGCTCAAACCCAGCTATTTAAGCTTCCTATCAAAACTTTGCACTAGCTGATTTCTTAATTGATTAGGCCCAGATGCTCAACATGTACTCCTGTGCTGGACGTGTGTGAAAGTGTACAAAGTTAACCCTGTCTGCATCCTCAATCTGCAGATTCCCAGGGAAACCATCATTCTTTTCTCTATTAGTATGTGGCAAAGTACCCATATTGCTACACTAATTACAACCTTGGTTCTATGTATACTCCTCATATTGGAGTTTAAAAATGTATTATTCACATGTCACTGTGTTTATGCTATATATGTTAGATATTAATTCTGTATTTTAAATTCGCTGTAAATCTGGAAATTGCATGTTGCTGATTGTTTGGCATAACATGTTATTCATTGCTTGATATAACATGCTGAGCCTCCTAGTTATATTATGATTTGCACTATTGAGTGTGATATGCAGGTCATTGCCAGGTGTTACATCTACTGTATGTAGGACCTTGAAGCAATTTTGCAAGGCTGCAAAATATTAACTTTGAAGATTGTTAAATGCATTTATTTCAGTGTTAAGGAGAAGTGAGTAAAAATAGGAGCGATGCTCATGATAATTTTGCAAAGCCAAGGCACGTACAAAGAAGAAGATAAAAATAGAGGGAAAGATGGGGACAAAAGATAATTATTTTGTAGAACCAATAATTTAATTTTTAAGGAGTTCTAGAAAGATAGTCGCTTAGAAAGGTTGAGTGTTTATAAAGGAGAGATTTAGTGGGTAGTGACAGTGATAGGTAGCAGAAAGTAGAATAATAAAAGAGTACCCAAAGTCACAAACACCAGTTAAAGGATACAGAGCCCCACCACGCAGGGACTGGAAATGGAAGATCTTCTGTATGGCCAGAGGAGTAGATATGAGGACCCACCTTCTTTGACCAGGATACAAAGGTGCTATGCATGCCAGGATCTTGAACAGTTTATAGTTGAATTATTATTTATTGAAAATAGGCTTGCTTTGATTATAAACAAGAGTTATATGTCAAGTAGGACTGAGAAATTCAATAGACACTTTCCCTAAAGATTGAAAGTAAGAAAGGAGAATTGAGACAACCATCTCCATAAACAATTCTTGGGCAAAATAGAGGAAGGAGAATAGTTGTTTAGATACTAACCTCAGTTCAAAATATCTACATATTAATAGTATAAGATGACTTTTATGAGTCACAATATTCTATGATGCCATTGTTTGAACAGGGCATCATATAACAATATAAAGATCTCGGTCTGCAGATTTACAGAAAAATATTGGTGTTGTAATCAGTTGCTTTGTTTCAGAGTTACCATTATCCTGTGGAAAATGTAACAGTTAGCAATACACCTGTGCACCTGCTGGTTGCTCTGGAAATTGTGATAGTGAATTCTCCCTGAGCACCGGCTGGATGGCCTGATACATGTGACCTGCTGGGTAGTTGGGTAGTCTAGTCAATCATGGACTGCTGTGTTATATTATTATTTACTTATCCTCGTTTTCTTTACAACAAACAAGCCAAGAGGCCACCCTTGAGGCTGCTCAGAGTGCGCAGTTCAAAGATCATATAGTCAAGAATATTATCGTCACAATCAACGTAGAACACAAACAACTGATATGCTGCTTGCATTGGACATGTAATTTAGTGTATAAAAAAGTTATTGAATTCTGTTAGTAAAGTAATTTAGTCATTACATGTCAATTTAAATTAAGGACGTTACAGCCGGGTTTCCCTAGTTCAATATTATTTTTAAACATATATGTATGCTTCACTTATAGTATATCTTAATTTTGGCAGTGAACTCTTAGCTAAATTACCCTTCCGTACCCTTCCTTCCTGTTTTAGTCTTATAATAAACTTCTTCCCCTTAAACATGTCTATTTATTGAGTTCTCGTCGGGATGGCAATGTTCATCTCTCTATATTGGGGTTGGCAATTCTCTCTCACCCCAAAATGGGAGGATCTACCCAAAAGCCATGAATGCTACCACATACAGTTAACTCCAGAATTATTGGCACACTTCATGGAAATTAGCTAAATTCAAAATATTAAATAAGCCACACATGCAATGAGTAATATTTTGGATGTAAACAAAGTGGAAAGCTGAATTGTTTTTATTTTCCCACTGTTTTTTTTTTTTTTTTAATAAAACAACACATTTATTTTTTTTCAAAACAAAGGTTCCAAAAATATTGTAACCCACAGTATTAATATTTGGTGAAGCTTCACTGGTGTGAATAACAGCACTGAGCCACTTTCTGTGATGCTTGACAAAGTTGTAGAACATTTGTTGAGGGTTCTTGGACCACCCCTCCAACATTTCCAGTTCTTGATATTCTTGGGTCGTCATTTGTGAACTGCCCTCTTCAATGCACACAACATGTTTTCAATTGGGTTCAAATCTGGAAACTGAGAGGGCCACTGCAAATCTTTTATTTTTTGCTCCCACATTACCTTGCTGAAAGGTCCACCAATTGCCAATTTTCAGCCTTCTGGCAGAGGCAGACACATTTTGACCTTCTGATGTAGAATGGAATTCATTATGCAGTTGATTTTGTCCCTGTATCACTAGCAGCAAAACAGCCCCAGAGCATCAATGATATGTCTTTTTTTTTTTCTCCAAACATGATGATGGTTTGCATGGTTATAAAGTAAATTTTTGTCTCATCTGACTAAGTCACACTATTACATTTGTAGCTTCAATGACATTTTGCATAGTTTAGGCACTGCATTTTGTGTCTTGCTGTTAGGAAAGGATTCCTTCCTTAAACTCATTCAAAAAGCTTCTGGTCATGGAGGTGGAAACTCACAGTGAATTTTAAAAAATTGTAAAACCACAAGATTCAACTAAACTGTGAAGATTTGAAACTGATATTTTGCCTCTCTTACCATCCTCCTTATTGTACGTGTGGGCAGTCATGTTCATGGGAACTATTCAACTGTTCCATGTTTTTCTTGCTTTTTTATTATTGACCTGTGCTTAACACTAATTTCAACCAATTGCATTTTTCATAACCATTTCCTAATCTGTGCAGGTCCACAACCTTCTGTCTTATTTCAGTTGCCAGCTCTTTAGTTGTAGCCATGTTGATGGATGACAAAGGGAGTTTACGTGTGTGTAACCTCATATTTATACACCAGGAAAACATGAAATGGTCATAGCCAACAATGGAGTCTAGGAGCAATAAAAAGTCAGAGTTTTGATGCAGATTACTTTGAATTTATTTAAAATATTCGTTAGCTCTGCCAATGATGTTACCCCATAATGATTTGAAAGAATACACTATTCTTAAAATAAAACAAAACTGTAGTAGGAATGATGTCTGTTATATAAATGGTAAGTAATGTTGCGTTACGTTTTTGAGGTACATATGAATTATTATACACAATATGGACAAATGTATTCGGACATTTGACCATTACCAACAGAGACAATAATGACATTGTATTCAAATACATATATTTTAATATGGAGTTGGCCACCCTTTTGCAGTGATAACAGCTTCCACTCTTCTTGGAAGGCTTTCCACAAGATGATGAAGTGTTTCTGTGGGAATTTGTGCCCATTCATTCTGTAGAGCATTTATGAGGTCAGGCACTGATGTTGGACCAGAAGGCCTGGATGTCTCCATTCCAGTTCATCCCAAAGGTGTTCGATCGTATTGAAGTCAGGGCTCTTAACAGGCCAGTCAAGTACCTCCACACCAAACTCATCAAATCATGTCTTTGTAGTCCTTGCTTTGTGCACTGGGGCACAGTCATGTTGCAATAGAAAAGGGCCTTCCCCAAACTGTTGTCACAAATTTGGAAGCAGAGCCTTGTCCAAACGACTTGGTATGCTGAGGCATTATGATTGCCCTTCACTGGAGATAAGGGGCCTAGCCCAAACCATGAAAAACAGCCCTATACCATTATCCCTTCTTCACCAAACTTCACAGTTGGCTTAATGCTGTCAGACAGGTAACGTTCTCTCGGCATCCGCCAAATCCAGACTCACCCATCTAACTGCCAAACAGAGAAGTGTGATTCATCACTCCACAGAACATGTTTCCACTGCTCCACCATTCAGTGTTGGTGTGCTTTACGAAGCAAGCCCTGACTTCAATACCATCGAACACCTTTGGGAAGAACTGGAATGGAGATTGACATCCAGGCCTTCTCGTCCAACATCAGTGCTTTACGCCACTCCATCTGATGCTTGGCATTGGATGGTCTTGGTGGTGTGAGGCTTGCATACAGCTGCTCGGCCATGGAAACCCATTTCATTCCATTTCACAAACTGTCTTATTGCAAAGTTGGCATCCTATTACAGTATCATACTTGAAGTCTCTAAGCTATGCAGAATGACCCATTTTGTATCACAAATGATGGCAAATGGAGACTGCATGGCTAGGAGCTTGATTTTATACACCTCTGGCAACAGGACTGATTGAAACACCTCAGTTCAATAATTAACTGGTGTGGACAAATACTTTTGTCCATATAGTGTATGTTGTGTTTATTTTATATGATTGTTTTTGCCCAAGTTCTAAAGGAATGCCAATAAGTCTGGAGTTGACTGTATAGACATATACTGTGCTGATATGCTAACTGACCAATCCAAACTATACTTTGAACTAGAAAGCTTTCCTTAGTTCCTACAACACACTCACATTTTTATTTATATAGTGGCCCTATATAAATAAAATGATGATGAAATGATGAACAAAAAATTAAAAGTAGCTGTACTCTCCTGTGGCAGAGAGTATTCTCAAGAGAGTTAGGTTGGTGAATTTCCCAGGGAAATAATAATTTTCCATTTTAATTCAAGAACAATTTTGCATGAATACATCTGTTTTTATGAGGAAGCACATGGATTAATGGACTAGGTAGGGACATCTGATGGGACAATCTTCTTTACTGAGACCCCATGGGCACATGCCTGCAAATACTTATGAACTCAAATTCATCAGATTACAATCAAATTAAAATCAGATTATGTTTTGTGAGACAAGATTATTTAATTGAGAAGATAGAGAGAGGGGTGA
Organism: Mixophyes fleayi; assembly: GCF_038048845.1. NCBI lineage: Eukaryota > Metazoa > Chordata > Amphibia > Anura > Limnodynastidae > Mixophyes > Mixophyes fleayi. The sequence continues at coordinate 275,319,696 of NC_134403.1, forward strand.
AAAGGGCACATTTATTGCGTAACACCCTTGCTTCCCAGATGCATTTTGTTCCCTGCAAAAATACTTGATTTTTCCATGTCCTCTGATGTGATGGAGTTTGGGCCTCATTCTATACTTTCTGTAGGACACATTTTGAACCTTCCAGTTGTACTGGAAAAGCAAATTTCTACATGTTCTTTCTTCTGTGTAATAAAAATTTTCACACACACAAAAGTTACGCATAATAAGTTATATCTCTAGGTTCAAATGATTAACTAAAGATGAACATAAAGCTAGGAGAAATATGTAAAAGTTTAAATAATTGCAAGGGTCTTAAAGTCTTAAATTTGGACATTTTTCTTTCTATCATGTGAAATTTGAGGTGAATTTGCAAAACATCTAAAATTAGACACATCCATGTTTGCAGGGACAGTAACAAGGATTAGGTCATTTACTTTGAGATATGCTAGCTATATAACTCGGTACACCTGCACAAACAAGGAGGCAGTCAGAGTCTACATTGCTTTCTGTTTGTTTACAGTGCTTTTATACCTTTACTGACTAATGGGAATGAGTGGATGGAGCTGTTTCTTCCCTGTCTCCTCCTTCTCCCTCAACTTAGAGACTTATCGGCATTATTGATCTATGCTGCTCCATAACTCTGTGTTCTACCATAAAGCAGAGTAGAATATTTTGAACAGTGAGCTGAGAAATAGACAGCCCAATATCAGCTCACTCAGCCATGGAAAATATTTTGACTTTCATAAAGCCTTGGATACCATAGTGGGAAGGTTGATGCCATATTTAGATTATATATTGGTGAATCACTTCTGGGTGAAAAAGAAGGCACAATGCTTTCCAAGTCAAACTTTCTTGTAGCTATTCACACTAGTGAACTGCTTTTTGACAAGAAAAATGTTTGAGAACATATCACGCTCTTCTAAAACCACCATTAGATTTACCCATAAACCACTGGAAAAAACATATGGAGATATGAACATTTTTTTATGTACCAGCAGTGACACAAAGTACTACATTTGTTCACAACTCCAAACTGGCAGGACATTAATAAGACCCACAAATTAGTGTCTTGCTATTTCTGGTGTTCAAAATACAAAGATTGTTTCATCTTCTTGGCCTTTTACAACCTTTGCCTATCCCCTCTCATTAACAAGGTTCAATCTCTATGCATTTCATTGTCTATTTACCATCATCTAAAGATAGGACTGCAATTCTGATGGTTGTTGATGGACTCCAAAAGATGTCCCACTTTGTGCCCTAGCATGGATTTCCATCTGCAAAAGAAACTCCAGAATACTGATCAGGGAAGTATTTTGATTATGTGGAGTACCCAATGGTGTGATTTCTTAACAGTAAGTACAATTTACTTCACGATTTTTTGGAAACAATTTTGTACTGTTTAAATTGTAATACTAAATAAGCAATTGGCTTCCATCCTCAATCCAATGGTCAAACAGAACACTCCAATCGGACATTAGGACATCTCCTGTGCTATATTTGCCATCTGCAAGATGACTAGATCAACTTTCTTTGGAGTTTTTGCAAATAACTCCCAACAGTCATCCACTAAACAAAATTCTTTTTATGCCAATTTTAAGCATAATCCAGGTCTTCTCCCTGTATGATACTCTTCCATTACTGCAGACAGTGCCAGACTTCAGTCTTTAAAAAATAATCTTGATGTATTTACACAATGGCAATGTCAGTTTTGCTAAAAAAAAAATTCTGAGAAGCACTATAAAGCCCCACCAGATTTAAACAATGGCAACAAACTTTGGATTCAGGAGACAATTTATGTGAAGCAGAAGAGAATGTCCATGCTTATCAATTGCTGAGTGAATTTCACCAGATCTATCCTGAGAAAAACAGCAAAGCAACATCCATAACATGTTGCTGAAGTGGTGAAATACTTTTAGGAATAGTCTTGGACAATTCACATGTAGCCACCAGAAGTCACTATTGTAACTAAACTTGTTATTGACCTTGTGATTATACAAGATGGTTAGTCTCAGAAAAATACAGCTTGGACCCATCTTCCATTTTGGACTATTAAGTAGGCACTCCCTTATGGAAACCTTTGCTTGAGTATTTTTTTGTGCTCAGCTTCTGTTACTTGAATATGTTGCTCTTGGATTATCTAATGCCAACTACCCACTTGTGTGCCAAGTGTTAAAATAATTCTATCGTTTTCAAATAAGCATTGCATAAGCGATTGTATTGTGTTTCCAAAGCACAAAGTAATTTATTTTAGCAGATGTAAAATTTAAGAATTCAATACATCATTATAATACAGTACAGCCAATACCAAAAGATAAATACATACCTCTGCGCTCGCTTGCGCTAGCTGGTACTAGCGTACAGTACTTCACTCCAGAATACTGTGGTCAGAGAAGACTGAGGCCAGTGCCAGCACAGCTATATTATATACACTCAGTGTTACAGAGAAAACAATGCAGATGATGTGGCTTGCTTCTATAGGTCCAGACTTCAGGTGGGTCCAGTGTAAACAGGTCATAGACTAGTTCAAACAACCCCCTCCAAGGCTGAGGGTCAACATTCCAGATGATTCTCCCGCCCAGAAACCAGTTTAATCTAGTCTATTTACACATTACAGTCAGTATCACTTTAAGTATTTATTCCCTAACATCACTAACTAGAGTATGCAATGTGCGATCTCTTCGGCGAAAGAACCGGACAACTGCTGATGAATAGGGAATTAAAATGATACCAGAGATGACACATTTCCTATAACCTTGACCTTAAATAACACTAAAGTGTACATATAATCATAATATATAAACAAATAATAAACTAAATACTATCTGCTCATAAATCACTGTGGAATGGAATCAATATAAATATGAAATATATATAAATAACTAAATGTTGTAGTGCGAGTGTGTGCGTGCGTATTTTACCGCGTGATCGTGCCATGCCACGTGTAGCGTGGCATACTGAGTGCAATCGCACGATAAAACAATATTAACTAATATACTTTCGCTCATCCAATTATACGACTTCTACACAAGGTGGCTTACATCTGATTATCTGATTGTGTACCAACCCAACAGACATCTGAATACACAGTTACTAATATTTATAAACTAGATTTTTTCAGGATACTCTCTATTTTGCTTCCTGTAAAAACATCAGTATTGTAAGACCCAGCTAGATAGTAAGATGGCAGTTTAATGAAAGTCACAGCCTAGGATATAATATAATAATATAAGAATATGACACTGGACATAAGCAAAACAGATGGAAAGAGTATCCTAAGCTGGATAGTTAGTTGGATGGCAAAGCCCAGGTACATGGTACAAAGTGTACAAGTGTACAAATTGTACAAGTGTACAAAGCTCAGCGTTTCTTAATATAGCACGGAGATGATGTTGCCCTTTGTCCTCAGAGTCCCCCACCCGCCTTTATGTTGTATTTATAACAAGACATCCACTAGGCACATCAATAATTTTGAGAGATTTTGGACTATGGATTAGGATATAAGATAATGGAAATATTCCTAAATTTGTTCATAACTCCCATCATCGGTGTCAGCACTGATATCAAAAAGAACATCACCAAATATAACACTGTCAAACTCAAGTGAAGAAAGCATGGACACCCTTCCACTCTTCTCATGAAGATCAAATTGTTTTTTCTTAAACCTCAATGTTCTTCTGATTCTTGGTTTGCCTGTTTTGGAGGTAACAGACATAGACCTAAAAGATATAAGGTCTTATTTTTGTACCAGGCAATCTAATACATGCAGTAGCTGAAACAGTACTACATTAAAAAAAGTCAGGATGAGCGGGCTCGGATTTACTAAATCAGAACAGTGCGGATCCGAGCCACGAGGCTATGACTCATAATCCCACCGTCGGATCTCGCGATATTCGGATTCTTTAAATTCCCTGCTTGCCGCCGCCATCTTCACTCGGGCATTGATCAGGGAAGCGGGAGGTTGTGTTTTGTTAGTGGTGTCCTCTGTGCTCTTCATTCCTGTGGTTCTGTCCTGGATAGTGCAGTGGTGCTTTGTCCTGTGCTCTGTCCTGCTGAGTCCAGTGGTGCTGTGTCCTGTGCTCTGTCCTGCTGAGTCCAGTGGTGCTGTGTCCTGTGCTCTGTCCTGCTAAGTCCATTGGTACTGCTATATATCAACGTTCACTGTTCCTGCGGTCTAAAAAAATTGGTACTGCAATATAACTACGTTCACTGTTCCTGCAGTATATAAAAATTAGTACTGCAATATATAACTTCATTCACTGTTCCTGCAGTATAAAGGAATTTGTACTGCAATATATAACTACGTTCACTGTTCCTGCAGTATAAAATAATTAGTACTGCAATATATAACTACGTTCACTGTTCCTGCAGTATAAAGGAATTTGTACTGCAATATATAACTACGTTCACTGTTCCTGCAGTATAAAGGAATTTGTACTGCAATATATAACTACGTTCACTGTTCCTGCAGTATAAAATAATTAGTACTGCAATATATAACTACGTTCACTGTTCCTGCAGTATAAAGGAATTTGTACTGCAATATATAACTACGTTCACTGTTCCTGCAGTATAAAAGAATTAGTACTGCAATATATAACTACGTTCACTGTTCCTGCAGTATAAAGGAATTTGTACTGCAATATATAACTATGTTCACTGTTCCTGCAGTATGAAAGAATTAGTACTGCAATATATAACTACGTTCACTGTTCCTGCAGTATAAAGGAATTTGTACTGCAATATATAACTACGTTCACTGTTCCTGCAGTATAAAGGAATTTGTACTGCAATATATAACTACGTTCACTGTTCCTGCAGTATAAAAGAATTAGTACTGCAATATATAACTACGTTCACTGTTCCTGCAGTATAAAGGAATTTGTACTGCAATATATAACTACGTTCACTGTTCCTGCAGTATAAAGGAATTTGTACTGCAATATATAACTACGTTCACTGTTCCTGCAGTATAAAAGAATTAGTACTGCAATATATAACTACGTTCACTGTTCCTGCAGTATAAAGGAATTTGTACTGCAATATATAACTACGTTCACTGTTCCTGCAGTATAAAGGAATTTCTACTGCAATATATAACTATGTTCACTGTTCCTGCAGTATAAAAGAATTAGTACTGCAATATATAACTACGTTCACTGTTCCTGCAGTATAAAGGAATTTCCACTGCAATATATAACTACGTTCACTGTTCCTGCAGTATAAAATAATTAGTACTGCAATATATAACTACGTTCACTGTTCCTGCAGTATAAAGGAATTTCTACTGCAATATATAACTACGTTCACTCTTCCTGCAGTATAAAAGAATTAGTACTGCAATATATAACTACGTTCACTGTTCCTGCAGTATAAAGGAATTTCTACTGCAATATATAACTACGTTCACTGTTCCTGCAGTATAAAATAATTAGTACTGCAATATATAACTATGTTCACTGTTCCTGCAGTATAAAGGAATTTGTACTGCAATATATAACTACGTTCACTGTTCCTGCAGTATAAAAGAATTAGTACTGCAATATATAACTATGTTCACTGTTCCTGCAGTATAAAGGAATTTGTACTGCAATATATAACTATGTTCACTGTTCCTGCAGTATAAAAGAATTAGTACTGCAATATATAACTACGTTCACTGTTCCTGCAGTATAAAGGAATTTGTACTGCAATATATAACTACGTTCACTGTTCCTGCAGTATAAAGGAATTTGTACTGCAATATATAACTACGTTCACTGTTCCTGCAGTATAAAAGAATTAGTACTGCAATATATAACTACGTTCACTGTTCCTGCAGTATAAAGGAATTTGTACTGCAATATATAACTACGTTCACTGTTCCTGCAGTATAAAGGAATTTGTACTGCAATATATAACTACGTTCACTGTTCCTGCAGTATAAAGGAATTTGTACTGCAATATATAACTACGTTCACTGTTCCTGCAGTATAAAATAATTAGTACTGCAATATATAACTTCGTTCACTGTTCCTGCAGTATAAAGGAATTTCTACTGCAATATATAACTACGTTCACTCTTCCTGCAGTATAAAATAATTAGTACTGCAATATATAACTACGTTCACTCTTCCTGCAGTATAAAGGGATTTCTACTGCAATATATAACTACGTTCACTGTTCCTGCAGTCTAAAAAAATTGGTACTGCTGTATAACTCCAGTCCAGTGGTACTGTCCTGTGCCGCATATAATTTTTAAAGCCTTTGCCGGGTGTATGTAGTTTAGGGGTACGCTCTCTTGTGCTGCATATAATGGAGTACAAAAATTTGGAGGATAAAGTAGGGAAAGATCAAGAACCACTTCCTCCTAATGCTGAAGCTGCTGCCACTAGTCATGACATAGACGATGAAATGCCATCAACGTCGTCTGCTAAGGCCGATGCCCAATCTCCTAGTAGAGGGCATGTAAAATCCAAAAAGCCAGAGTTCACTAAAATTAGCAAAAAAAGAAAATTAAAATCATCTGAGGAGAAATGTAAACTTGCCAATATGCCATTTACGACACGGAGTGGCAAGGAACGGCTTAGGCCCTGGCCCGTGTTCATGACTAGTGGTTCAGCTTCACCCAAGGATCTAAACCCTCCTCCTCCCCCCCTCTAAAAAATTTAAGAGAGTTAAGCTGTCATCAACAACACAGCAAACAACTCTGCCTTCTAAAGACATGGCATCACAAATCCCCAAGGCGAGTCCAAGGGTGTTGGTGGTTGCGAAGCCTGACCTTCCCATCACTGTACGGGAAGAGGTGGCTCCTTCCACCATTTGCAGCATGCTCTCTGCATATGCTGGAAGGATCACCCACAGTGCAGTTACAGATGTGGCTAATGAAGGTGTCAATGTTGTACACCAGGAGGAGGATATTGATATAGCTGGTACTGAGGAGGGACTTGACGAGGAGGATGCTGATGTGGTTATCTTAGATGAGGCACCGGGGGGGAAACAGTTGTTGTACATGGGATGAAAAAGCACATCTCCATGCCTGGCCAGAAGACCAAGAAATCCACCTCTTCGGTCTGGAATTATTTCTATCCCAATCCGGACAACAAATGTATTGCCATATGTACCTTATGTAAAGCTCAAATAAGCAGGGGTAAGGATTTTGGCCACATAGGGACATCCTCCCTTAGACGTCACCTGAAGACCCTTCATAATTCTGTGTTTAGTTCAGGAACTGTGGCTAGGACCGTCAGCAGTCCAGGGACATCTAAATCCCTTGGTCCTGTTGTATCCACACCAGCAACACCCTCCTCGTCAACTTCCTCCACGATCTCCATCAGATTGAGTCCTGCAGCCCAAGTCAGCAGCCAGACTGAGTCCTCTCCAATACGGGATTCATCCGAGGAATCCTGCAGCGGTACGCCTACTACTGTAGCTGCTGCTGTTGCTGCTGGTAGTCGGTCATCTTCCCAGAGGGGAAATCGTAAGACCGCTATGTCTTTCACTAAACAATTGACCGTACAACAGTCGTTTGCCATGAGCACAAAGTACGACAGCAGTCATCCTATAGCAAAGCGGATAACTGCATCCTTGACAGATATGTTGGTGTTAGACGTGCGTCCGGTGTCCGCCATCAGTGGAGTGGAATGTAGAAGGTTGATGGAGGTATTGTGTCCCCGGTACCAAATCCCGTCGAGATTCCACTTCACTAGGCAGGCGATACCCGGGATGTACAGTGAAGTACGAAAAAGTGTCCTCAGTGCTCTGAAAAATGCGGTTGTACCCACTGTCCACTTAACCACTGACATGTGGACAAGTGGTTCAGGGCAAACTAAGGACTTTATGACTTTGACAGCCCACTTGGTAGATGCATCGCCTTCCGCAGCAACAGCTGCAGCATCAGTAGCAGCATCTCCAAAACGCCTGCTCGTTCCAAGGCAGGCAACGTTGTGTATCACTGGTTTTAGTAAGAGGCACAACGCTGACAACCTCTTAGAGAAACTAAGGGAAATAATCTCACAGTGCCTTACCCCACTTACACTCTCCTGGGGATTTGTGGTGTCGGACAACGCCAGTAACATTGTGCGGGCATTACATATGGGCAATTTTCAGCACGTGCCATGTTTTGCCCACACAATAAATTTAGTGGTGCAGCATAACCTGAAAAGTGACAGGGGTGTGCAGGATATGCTTGCGGTGGCCCGCAAAATTGCTGGACACTTTTAGCATTCTGCCACTGCCTACCGCAGACTCGAGCAACATCAGAAAAGCCTGAACCTGCCCTGCCATCACCTCAAACAAGAGGTTGTGACGCGCTGGAACTCCACCGTCTATATGCTGCAGAGGATGGAGGAGCAGCAAAAGGCCATTCAAGTCTACACAGCCACCTACGACATAGGAAAAGGAGTGGGGATGCGCCTGAGTTAAGTGCAGTGGAGACTGATTTCCGTGTTGTGCAAGGTTCTCCAGCCGTTTGAACTTGCCACACGAGAAGTCAGTTCTGACACTGCCAGCTTGAGTCAGGTGATTCCCCTGATCAGGCTGTTGCAGAAGCAGCTGGAGAAAGTGATTGAGGAGCTGGTAAACCATTGCGTTTCCACAAAGCATGTAGCTCTTGTGGATGAAGCCCTTCGTACGCTTTGCCAGGATCTGAGGGTGGTCACTCTTTTAAAGTCAGAGGACTACATTCTGGCCACCGTGCTCGATCCTCGGTTTAAAGCGTATGTTGTGTCTCTGTTTCCAGTGGACACAAGTCTACAGCGGTGCAAAGACCTGCTGGTCAGGAGATTGTCCTCTGAAGAGGACCGTGATATGCCAACAGCTCCTCCTTTATTTTCTTCCACACCTGTGGCTGCGAGGAAACAGCTGAGATTTCATAAACTACCCGCTGGCAGGGATGCAGAGAACATCTGGTCCGGACTGAAGGACCTGCCAACCATTGCTGACACGTCTACTGTCGCTGCATTGGATGCTGTCACCATTGAAAAAATGGTGGAGGATTACTTTGCTGACACCATACAAGTAGACATGTCAGACAGTCCTTATTTTTACTGGCAGGAAAAAAAGCCAGTTTGGAAGCCCCTGTACAAACTGGCTCTATTTTACCTGAGTTGTCCCCCCTCCAGTGTGAACTCCGAAAGAGTTTTCAGTGCAGCAGGGAACCTGGTCAGTGAGCGGCAAAGGAGGTTGCTTCCGCAAAATGTTGAGAAGATGATGTTCATAAAAATTAATTATCAATTCTTCAATCAAGTCCAGCACTGGCCTCCAGAGGGACCTCTGTTTGTGGAGTCCAGCGGGGACGAATTGATAATGTGTGAGGATGAGGAAGTACACACTGAAGGGGGCGAGGTATCAGAGGATGAGGATGAGGACGACATCTTGCCTTAGTAGAGCCAGTTTTTTACTTACAGGGAGAGATGAATGGCTTTTTTTGTGTGGGGGCCCAAACAAACCAATCATTTTAGCCACAGTAGTTCGGTAGGCCCTGTCGCTAAAATGATTGGTTTGTTAAAGTGTGCATGTCCTTTTTCCGCAACATAAGGGTGGGTGGGAGGACCCAAGGACAATTCCATCTTGCACCTCTTTTTTTTCTTTGCCAGCTCGTTTTGTGGGGGTCTAAACAAACCAATCATTTCAGCCACAGTTTTGTAGGCCTGTCGCTGAAATGATTGGTTTGTTAAAGTGCGCATGTCCTATTTCACCAACATAAGGGTGGGTGGGAGGGCCCAAGGACAATTCCATCTTGAACCTTTTTTTAGCATTATGTGCTCTTTGGGGCCTAGTTTTTCAAACTTCCATCCTGTCTGCCACTGCAGTGCCACTCCTAGATGGGCCACGTGTTTGTGCCGCCCACTTTTGTCTCTTAGCTTAGTCATCCAGCTATCTCAGTGCAACCTTTTGGCCTAAAAACAATATTGTGAGGTGTGAGGTGTTCAGAATAGACTGGAAATGAGTGGAAATGAATGTTATTGAGGTTAATAATAGCGTAGGAGTGGAAAAAAAATCAAAAAATCGGGATTTTAGCACTTTTTATGCTTTTTTAAAAAAAAATTTAGAACCCAAAACCCAAAATCAGAACCAAAACCTTGAGTGGGGTGTTTTGGCAAAACCCATTCGAACCCAAAACCTCAAGGTAATCAGAACCCAAAACCCAATCCCAAAACACGAAAAGTGGCCGGTGCACACCCTAAAAAAAAGTGTGCAAAGTTTGAGCCAATTTTTACACTGAAGGTTGTGCGTGTGATGTTATCGATTTAATTATTTTTACAGAGTTCATCATTATGTTTTCCTTTAAAATTTGATAGAGCTTTTGTTTAATAAGAGATATCAATAATCTTATATTTGGGGGTCCGGATTGAGCTTGTTTTGTGTGTGCTCTTTAAGCATTCTCTCTTGATGTTGTTCTGCTCACTGACCCACTTTTTGCCACCTTCTCTGCCACATAATATTAATTTGAACAATTTGATGTATTTGTAACGAAATTAATTGAAAATAGCAATAATTATCTTTAACAATGACTTGTTGCTCTGCCACTAACACACACATTGTAGTTTAGTATAATGTGAGAAGATTTTCAACTTAGTAATCAATAATATAAAATTCAATAGTATTTCAGCTGTTTATAGTCTTATTGATTTGAATAGCCTTTTTGGTCTCTGATTACTATTATTAAAGTATCATAATTATATATTAGATAGTATTTTGCTTAATTATTGTGTTGTTCTTGCATTACCTATGCTTTAGAGGTATTATTCTATTATGTAAATTAAATATTGCAGACTGTTTGAAACAAAAACAGGTATCAGAGTAACTAAAATTCTTACCACTTTCTAAAGTATAATTATTTTTCATTAATGTACAATAGCAATACACCCCTCTTCTGCACCCTGTCTGGAAGAAAGAAGGAATGATCTCTTATCCAAAATCTTCCAATTGATAGGGGTGTGCTTCCCATTAAATGAATTAATGTTTGCTATTTATTATTATTATTATTATTATTATTATTATTATTATTATTATTATCATTATTATTATATACACATTGAAGAGTTCAAAGCTTGCAAGATTCTGACATGATAGGGAAATTATATTTTGCCTCACTTCCAGATCTGAGGTGAGCAGGAAATTCTGAGTTTAGTCTGTCTTTAGATAGATGTCAAATTCCAACTTATAAATGAGAAGCAAAGAGATTTCCATGATGAGGAGCTAAATAATTATCATACTGTAAATTACATTTGAAGTGCCTTTAAAAAGTAGATTTGGCAAGTATTTAGCCCATGAGATGAATTCACATTACATTTATTCATTTACAAAAACATGAGATAAAAAGAATGGGATAGAGGCGTTAGCACTGGGAGACTCTAAGTGTGAACAGATCTCTTTGCAGAGCTCATTAATTTTGTTTAAACTTCCATTTGCAGAAATATCAGGAGGAACAAGTTTTCCTCATGCTGAGTCAGTGGACTCATTAGCATAAGTAATTGCGGAATTATTCCTCCAGGCTAGCACCCCTGGGCTGTACTGCCTGTCCAGAGCTGTTAATGCGGCAATATAGGGAAAAACGTGATGGATCTCATGGTTCTACTGAGTGATTTCTGAGCATTAAGATGGAAAGCCTGAAAAGTTTTCTGGACATGTTGAATCATAATGAGACATTCATAGACATTTACTTGACAGCAAGACATAGTAGGACCTATGTAAAAAAATGTGGCAAGTTTTAATATCTGATGCTTCTTGACAGCAATATGTGATACAGGTATGCAGTAGAGTGAATATATATATATATACATATATGTCTGTGTGTGTGTGTGTCTGTGTATGTGTGTGTGAAAGAATAATAAGCAATACAAGCGCTAGGTGAGATGTGATTTAAAAAAATTGTCACTTTGTCTGCACAGAGTCGCCGAAGATTGTGACCTCGCTATATTGTATAAGAGAGAGAAACTTATTTGTCGTGTATTACAAACTCCAAATATCGGCACACCCACTATTTAACATTATACGCATCAGTGTAAGCTCACGTTTTGGAAATTAAGAAGATACAGCTTTCAAGTTATCCAGAAGGGATTGAATTCACCTGATAAGCTGTTATTGTTTTATCCACTGGTATGAGGCAACACTACATGTGTTTGTAAAATAATTAATTGTTTTGGTTTTGGTACACTATCTGTGGCGCTTCTTATCTCTGTTTCATATATATATATATATATATATATATAGAATACACAATAATAAACAGATGGCGCTCACAACAGTATTTTATATGTCTAATAAACCAAATATGTCAACAAAAACACCTCTTCCACGTATGGAGGCAGCCTTCCTTATATGGGTGGTAAGTCCAGAATAAATAGATAGATATAGTGCAGGAATCGGCGCTCAGGGTGTGATAATATTGGATAACAAGCCCAAAGTTCAGTGGATAATAATATAAGTCATAGCAGGACAGTGTCTCAAGATTCTGGATAGTCCTCTTGGACCAAGATTATAAAGTCCAGTCTTGTAAATATGCAAAAGACAGAAAAACAGAACAATCAGAGGACTAGTGTATACTTGTGATAGCCCATCACCATAAATACACCAGGGAATAAATAAATTGCTTATCTGCATAAAATGTTCTTATTCAGAAGCAGGAAACGTTTAGCTGCATAACTGCTTCCAATATAGTAAACCCAGCTTCACAGGTGTCACGATATTGCTCCGAGTAACTGCAGAATCAGCACATCTGTATATCTGCTTCTCAGTCATACACCACTCACAAAAGCTCTCCTCCACTCATCAGATATGGGGAAACAAGATAATGTGCCATATATTGTAGTATTTCAAATTGCAGTTATTTAATTCAAGGTTCATATAAAATGTGCACTCACAATAAATCAATCAAAAACAAGCTTATGTGTTATACAGGTTACACTGGTTACTGTTGCCGGGCCCTCAGGTATACACAGGAACTTCCCACAGTTTCCATACAAAAAACTAAATGGTTAGATAATCCAGGTACACTCAGGACAGGTAGATACAGTCAGTGGAATAGGCCTCAATGCGTTTCGTCTAATGACTTCTTCAGGAGGACTGAAAACACTTCCTATCCTCATAGAAGTGTATTTGTATATGGCGGTGGCCATTTTGCGCATGCGCATTGCACGATCGCTACTGCGCATGCGCGGCCTAGCCGCGATTGCCATGCTGATATCTAGGTCAACAATCCCTTTCTTTGTCAAGGGAGAGTTGCAATAGGTACGTGGGGACATGGAGAGGCTGGTGATTAGCACCAGAGAGGGTGTATATAGTGTTTTATGCGGCGATTTTAGCCAGCTGCCATCTTGTTTTTGGGCAAAACTATTCATTATCATTATGGGGGCCATTTTGTTTAAGGGAAAAAGGGAAGAATATTCTCTTAATATTAAGCAGTGTTGTATAGTTTGCCAGTTGCTTCAATATAACATTCAAACGTTGAAAAACATATGCTTATTAAAACAGTTGAATCATGATGAAAGTAATAACTGTTGTAGTGTTTTGCCGACATAAAGAGGTATAAAACTACAGGTTTATCCTGAACATGAACATATACATAAATAGCAGATTGTTAATAATAAACAATACATAAAATGATGAGGGATGTCTCAAGCACAAAAAGCAACCTATATAGCACATAAAATACATATTATAAAAAAAATATAAAAAACATAAAAAACATAAGAAGCATAAAAAGCATCAATATAAAATATTCAATGTAAAATAATCAGAGTCAGCATAAAAACGTAACATCATAATAGACCACTATGTGCATAAAATCATAAGATCATAAAAACGGTGCAATCTCATATCCTTCATTGAGTGTTAAGTTGGAATATCCAAAACATCTCCCTTCTAGACAGTTTAATCTGAATATCACCGCCTCTTGGACCCAGACTGACATTTTCTATTCCTTTAAACATTAGGTGGTTGGGGTCAGAGTTATGTACACTATTGAAGTGTCTAGAGACAGAGTGTGATTCAATCTTATTTTTGATATTGCGAATATGCTCTTGTATGCGTATTTACAATGGTCTTTTGGTTTTGCCTATGTACTTTAGGTCACAGGTACACTCAAGTAAGTAGATAACGGAGGTTGTCTGGCAATTCATAAATTGTTTGATGTTGTATTTCACACTGTTAATGTAATTATAAAACACCATTCTGTCGGAGTTAGTAAACTTGCATATATTGCAGTGATTGCACTTATTGAAACCTTTAATTTCTAAAAAGGTTTGCCTAACATTTAGGTTCCTTTCGGGTATCATGCTGGGAGCCAGAGTATCCTTCAGATTCCTACTTTTGCGAAAGACTATATCAGGTTTTGTGGGTAGAATGTTCATTAAAATGGGATCCATCCTTAAAATGTCCCAGTGTTTAGATAGTGTGGACCTGATCCTATGTTCACATGCATTGTAGTTCGTAATGAAAGGGACATAGCCTGTCTTGGTATCCCTATTCTTATACGTCATTAGTTCTGACCTTGTTACTCTTTCAGTTTTGGCTAGGGCTTCTGAGATAAGCTGTTCTGGATAGCCTCTGTCTAAAAAGCGTTGTGCATACAAGGAAAGCTGTTCTTTGCATTGTGATTTGTTACTGCAAATACTTTTAACTCTTGAGAATTGTGAAAAGGGAATATTTGACTTCCATTTTTTAACATGGCCACTTTTAAAATGTAGATAACTATTTGTGTCAACTGTCTTAATAAAATTCTGGAATTTGACCTTACTGTCAGAGCCTATTAGTACTAGATCCAGGAATTCGATCCTATCCTTGCTACGATTAGCGGTGAATTTAAGATTGTAGTCATTACTATCAATGTACATTAAAAAAGAGTTTATAGATTCATCTTCACCTTCCCATACCATAAGGATGTCATCTATGTACCTTTTATAGATTTTTATATTTTTGGAAAATGGGTTAGGGTTAAAAATATGCATTTGTTCCCAGCTTCCCTTTAAAAGATTAGCGAAACTCGGTGCAAAAATTGTACCCATAGCGGTTCCGCACACCTGTAGATAAAAGGTATCTAAAAATTTTAAATAATTGTGGGTGAGAATAAAATGAATCAAATCACAAATAAAATCCTTATGTTCCAAAGGCAACACTACATGTGTTTGTAAAATAATTGATTGTTTTGGTTTTGGTACACTACTGTGGTGCTTCTTATCTCTGTTTCATATATATATATATATATATATATATATATATATATATATCTAATATATCTATATCTATCTATCTATCTATCTATCTATCTATCTATCTATAGATAGATAGATATACAATGACGGAGTGAGGCATGAAGGGGCCCACCGGGGGACTGCAACACTAGGGGCCCACCGGAGGGGGTATGGCCAGCCATCATAGAGGCGAGACCAGACACTAAAGGGGGAGTGGTCAGCCCACAAAGGACAGCTAAAACCATAGTGTAGTATATAAAGAATGCAGTGTGTATATAGTGTACACAGTCTTGACCTGCCCCTTAGATTGGGCAGAACAGTCACCAAAAATTGGTATTGTCCCACTAGAATCAGAACATTTGACAGCCTGTCCGACCTGTTCTTGTCATTTTCACCACCCGTGGCTACTGGTTTCTTTAGTTGCGGCTTGTCTGGATCCTGGAATGTTTTGAAAAAAATAAATGGGTACATTTAGAAAATACAACCAGCCCCGACGTTAAATCAATAGGACCCACGATTAATACTTAGGCTTTCCTCCAGCCCCAACATTAAAGTAATAGAATTCCCATTTAATAAATAAACCTATTCCCATCCCTCCAAACAGCCCCAGCAATACATTATTTGCACTTACATATAATAAATATACCTATTTCCCGCAACTGCCACTGCCATTAAACTAATTCATATTCACATTTAATAAATAGACGTTGTGCTCCTTAAACTCAGCCCCACATTCAATTAATAGCCCCAAACCACCCCATCTTAAATTAATAGTCCCCACTATAAAGTGAAATTGCCCCACCATCACCCCACAAACAAAATAGCGCCCATTATTTAGCCACCACCTACCTCACATACACACTACATTGCCACAAGCCCCCTGTGCCATCACACACACATTAGTGTGCCACTTCATCACCATGCTGTGCCCCCTTATGATCACACTGTCGCCCTCCATGCTGTTTTTGCCCTCTCCTTCAATTGCCTCCCTTCATCACCATGTGCCATATTGCTTTTGATCCCCCCTTCTCCTGACCCCCCTTCATCACCCTGTGCCATGCTGCTTTTGCTCTCCCCTTTTCCTGGCCCCCCTTCATTACCTTGTGCCATGCTGCTTTTGCTCCCCCTTCATCACTCTGTGCCATCCTGCCCACCTTCATCACACTGTGCCATCCTGCCCCCCTTCACTCTGTGCCATGCTGCCCCCCTTTCATCAGTCTGTGCAATGCTGCTCCCGCCCTTTCATCACTCTGAGTCATACTGCTCCCCCCCTTTCATCACTCTGTGCCATGCTGCTTCTCCTCCTTTTATCACTATGTGCCATCCTGCTCCCCCCTCTCTTCATCACTATGCACCATCCTGCTTTCCTCCCCATGCCTCCTTTCATATTCTTTGCTTCTTATTGGCTTCTTTCTTCTCTTCTCTTTTCTTCTCTTATTGTCTTCTTGTGTTCTGTCTCCTTTCTTCTTTACGCTGTTCCATCACACACACATTACTGTGCCCCTTCATCACCATGCTGTGCCCCCTTGTGATCACACTGCGTCCTCCATGCTGCTTTTGCTCCTCCTTTCTCCTAGCACCCCTTTATCACCCTGTGCCATGCTGCTTTGGTCCCACTACACACTCTGCCATGCTGCTTTGGCCCTCCTTCACACTTTGCCATGCTGCTTTGGCCCCCCTTCGCACTCTGCCATGCTGCTTTGGGTCCCCTTCACACTCATGCCTCATCCCTCTTTCATGCCTCACCCCATATACCTCTGTCATCCCTCATCCCATATCCCTCATTTATCCCTCATGCCTATTCACATATCCCTCAGGCCTCACCCCATATCCCTCTTCATCCCTCATGCCTCACCCCATGTCCCTCTTTCATATCTCATGCCTCATTCTTCTCTCGTCATCTTTCTCTGTTAAAATGACGGGCTGGCTGCGCACTTAGTTACTAACCTGTGCAAAGAAATGACTCATGTGTCCTTCCTTCATGTTCCTCTGGGCGGCTGGATATCTTGAACTCCTCCTCAATGGATGTCTCTTCTCATCACCCTGCTCAAAGTGAAAAACACCAAAACGTGGCTCTCTGCACCTGTGCAGTAGTGTGTTTAACAGGAGTTTTCGGCAAAAATGGGGGGGGAGGGGTAGCGCTCCACTTCTATTGTTGCAAGAGCAGCATTAACACAGGGTATCCCTCTTTACAAACTAATAATATACTGAAAGTTAAGCTCATTGACATATGTATTATTCCAAGTGTAATACTAATAATAAAAATTGTATTCTTTTATCTTGAATACAATTCACATTTTTCTATATCTTGTATTAGGCTGTGATCAAGAGGCTCGGTTCAATTAGCGGGATCACATTTAATGTTAGTTTTATCACAATTTATTGAATCCTGGTTAAAATACATAAAATACATTAATATAAACAAATAAAATACTCCTATTAAACCACAGTATCTATATTATGAGGCACTGATTTCTATTTACATACATATGGTATGGCATCAATTGAACATACATAAAAATTCAGACAACCCTAGGTATATAGACAAGGGATGTGCACCGGCGACTTTTGGTGTCTCGTGTTTTGTGTTTTGGATTCGGATTTTCGTGATGTTTTGGGTTCGGATTTGTTTCGCAAAACACCTACCGAAAGGTTTTGATTCGGATTTAAGGTTTTGGATTCGGATTTTTTTTTGAAAAAAGCATAAAAAGTTCAAAAATCTAGTTTTTGGGCTTATTTTCACTCCTACGTTATTATTAACCTCAATAACATTCAATAACAATCATTTCCACTCATTTACAGTGTATTCTGAACACCTCACAATATTGTTATTAGTCCAAAACGTTGCAACGAGGTATCTTTCTGGACTGCGTAGTGGAGTGGTCCCCACAATATAATAAGAAAACCATCAACTGGTCTTAATCGCACCAAAAAATGTACCTGGACTGCATAGAGGAGTGGTCACCACAATATAATTTAAAAACCCTGAACTTGTATGAATCGCACCAAAAAATGTACCTGGACTGCGTAGAGGAGTGGGTCACCACAATATAATTTAAAAACCCTGAACTTGTATGATTCGCACCAATAAATGTATCTGGACTGAGTAGAGGAGTGGTCACCACAATATAATAAGAAAACCATCAACTGGTATGAATCGCACCAAAAAATGTACCTGGACTGCGTAGAGGAGTGGTCACCACAATATAATTTAAAAACCCTGAACTTGTATGATTCGCACCAATATATGTATCTGGACTGCATAGAGGAGTGGTCACCACAATATAATAAGAAAACCATCAACTGGTATGAATCGCACCAAAAAATGTGCTTGGACTGCGTAGAGGAGTCTGTCACCACAATATAATTTAAAAACCCTGAACTTGTATGATTCGCACCAATAAATGTAACTGGACTGCGTAGAGGAGTGGTCACCACAATATAATAAGAAAACCATCAACTGGTATGAATCGCACCAAAAAATGTACCTGGACTGCGTAGAGGAGTGGTCACCACAATATAATTAAAAAACCCTGAACTTGTATGATTCGCACCAATAAATGTATCTGGACTGCATAGAGGAGTGGTCACCACAATATAATAAGAAAACCATCAACTGGTATGAATCGCACCAAAAAATGTACCTGGACTGCGTAGAGGAGTGGGTCACCACAATATAATTTAAAAACCCTGAACTTGTATGATTCGCACCAATAAATGTAACTGGACTGCGTAGAGGAGTGGTCACCACAATATAATAAGAAAACCATAAACTGGTATGAATCGCACCAAAAAATGTACCTGGACTGCGTAGAGGAGTGGTCACCACAATATAATTTAAAAACCCTGAACTTTTATGATTCGCACCAATAAATGTATCTGGACTGCATAGAGGAGTGGTCACCACAATATAATAAGAAAACCATCAACTGGTATGAATCGCACCAAAAAATGTACCTGGACTGCGTAGAGGAGTGGGTCACCACAATATAATTTAAAAACCCTGAACTTGTATGATTCGCACCAATAAATGCAACTGGACTGCGTAGAGGAGTGGTCACCACAATATAATTTAAAAACCCTGCACTTGTATGATTCGCACCAATGAATGTAACTGGACTGCGTAGAGGAGTGGTCACCACAATATAATAAGAAAACCATCAACTGGTATGAATTGCGCCAAATAATGTACCTGGACTGCGTAGAGGAGTGGTCACCACAATATAATTAATAAAAAAAACCTCCACGGCTCTGAATTCCCCCAAAAAATTTCTGGACTGCGTAGTGGGGTGGTCCCGGTACCCAATTTGATACCGGGGCCACAATATAATTAATACACCCTCAACTGGTCAGAATTCCACCAAACAAGTATCTGGACTGCATAGTGAAGTGGCCCCGGTACCCAATTTGATACCGGGGCCACAATATAATAAATACACCCTCAACTGGTCAAAATTCCACCAAACAAGTATCTGGACTGTGTAGTGGGGTGGCCCCGGTACCCAATTTGATACCGGGGCCACAATACCTTCTCCAAGTTCCAAGTGTAGTGATTATAACATATTAACACTACACTAATTCTAGCACGTCAATACCTCTTGTTTTAAATAATGACAGGGCATTTAACTTTTGATTTAATTTTTTGAATTTGTTGACATTTTCGTTTACTTTTTGAACATGGCAAACGACTGTTGAATGGTCACATAATGCCAAAAAAAGAGTTGCAAGATGAAATTGTCCTTGGGCCCTCCCACCCACCCTTATGTTGTTGAAATAGGACATGCACACTTTAACAAACCAATCATTTCAGCGACAGGGCCTACCAAACAATTGTGGCTGAAATTATTGATTTGTTTGGGCCCCCACTCCAAAATAACAATTCATCTCTCCCTGTACAAACTAAACAGGCTCTACTGAGGAAAGATGTCGTCCTCATCCTCAACCTCTGATTCCTCTCCCCCTACAGTGTGTACTTCTTCCTCCTCACACATTATCAATTCGTCCCCGCTTGACTCCACAACTACAGCTCCCTCTGTACTATCTGGAGGGCAGTGCTGTACTTCATTGAGGAATTGATTATTCATTTTTGTAAACATCATTTTTTCAACGTTGTGAGGAAGCAACCTCCTTCGCCGCTCACTGACCAGGTTCCCCGCTGCACTAAAAACTCTTTCCGAGTACACACTGGAGGTGGGGACAACTCAGGTAAAATAGAGCCAGTTTGTACAGGGGCTTCCAAACTGCCTTTTTTTCCTGCCAGTAACAATATGGACTGTCTGACATGTCTATTTGGATGGTGTCAGCAAAATAATCCTCCACCATTTTTTCAATTGTGACAGCATCCAATGCAGCGACAGTAGACATGTCTGCAATGGTTGGCAGGTCCTACAATCCGGACCAGATGTTATCAGCATCCCCGCCAGCGGCTCTTTTAGGAAAACTGAGCTTTTTCCTCGCAGCCATAGATGTGGAAGAAAATGAAAGTGGAGCTTTTGGCATGTCACGGTCCTCTTCAGAGGACAATCTCCTGACCAGAAGGTCTTTGCACCGATGTAGACTTGTGTTCGCCGGAAACAGAGACACAACATACGCTTTAAACCGAGGATCGAGCACGGTGGCCAGAATGTATTCCTCTGACTTTAAAAGAGTGACCACCCTCGGATTCTGACAAAGCGTACGAAGGGCTACATCCACAAGAGCTACATGCTTGGTGTAATCGCAATGGTTTACCAGCTCCTCCCTCACTTTCTCCAGCTGCTTCTGCAACAGCCTGATCAGGGGAATGACCTGACTCAAGCTGGCAGTGTCGGAACTGACAAGTTCAAACGGCTGGAGAACCTTGCACAACACGGAAATCAGTCCCCACTGCGCTTGACTCAGGCGCATCCCCACTCCTTTGCCTATGTCGTAGGTGGCTGTGTAGGCCTGAATGGCCTTTTGCTGCTCCTCCATCCTCTGCAGCATATAGAGGGTGGAGTTCCAGCGCGTCACAACCTCTTGTTTGAGGTGATGGCAGGGCAGGTTCATGCTTTTTTGATGTGCCTCTAGTCTGCGGTAGGCACTGGCAGAATGGCGAAAGTGTCCAGCAATTTTGCGCGCCACCGCAAGCATCTCCTGCACACCCCTGTCACTCTTGAGGTAATGCTGCACCACCAAATTAATGGTGTGGGCAAAACATGGGACGTGCTGGAAATTGCCCATATTTAATGCCCGCACAATGTTACTGGCATTGTCTGACACCACAAATCCCCATGAGAGTCTAAGTGGGGTAAGCCACTGGTAGATAATTTCCAACAGTTTCTCTAATATGTTGTCAGCATTGTGCCTCTTATTAAAGCCTGTAATGCACAATGTTGCCTGCCTTTGCACGAGCCGCCATTTTGTAGTTGCTGCTACTGATGCAGCTGTTGCTGTTGCTGCGGAAGGGGATGCATCTACCCAGTGGGCTGTCACAGTCATATAGTCCTTCGTTTGCCCAGAACCACTTGTCCACATGTCCGTGGTTAAGTGGACAGTGGTTACAACCGCATTTTTTAGAGCACTGAGGACACTTGATCGTACTTCTCTGTACATTTTTGGTATTGCCTGCCTAGTGAAGTGGAATCTCGACGGGATTTGGTACCGGGGACACAATACCTCCATCAACCCTCTAAATCCCACTCCACTGATGACGGACACCGGGTGCACGTCTAACACCAACATTGCAGTTACAGCCGCAGTTATACGCTTTGCAATAGGGTGACTACTCTCGTATTTTGTGGTCATGGCAAACGACTGTTGGATGGTCAATTGCTTTGTGAAAGACTTAGCGGTCTTACGACTTCCCCTCTGGGAAGATGACCGACTAACAGCAGCAACAGCAGCAGTGGCAGTAGTAGGCGTACCGTTGCAGGATTCCTCGGATGAATCCCGTATTGGAGAGGACTCAGTCTGGCTGCTGACTTGGGCTGCAGGACTCAATCTGATGGAGATCGTGGAGGAAGTTGACGAGGAGGGTGTTGCTTGTGTGTATCCAACTGGACCACGGGATTTAGGTGTCCCTGTACCGATGACGGTCCTAGCCCCAGTTCCTGAACTAACCACTGAACTATGAAGGTTATTCAGGTGACGTATAAGGGAGGATGTCCCTAGGTGGGCAAGATCCTTACCCCTGCTTATTTGAGCTTTACTTAAGCTACATATGGCCATACATTGGTTGTCCGGATTTGGATAAAAATAACTCCAGACCGAAGAGGTGCATTTTTTGGTCTTCTGACCAGGCATGACGATGGGCTTTTTCATCCCATAGACGTCAGCTGTTTCCCCCCCTGGTGCCTCATTTTCAATAACCACATCACCATCCTCATCATCAAGTTCCTCCACAGCGCCAGCTACATCATCAATAGCCTCCTCCCGAGCCACCTCTTCCCGTACAGTGATGGGAAGGTCAGGCTTGACAACCACCAACACCCTTGGACTCGCCTTGGGAATTTGTGATAATTTCTCTTTAGAAGGCAGAGTTGTTTGCTGTTTTGTTGCTGACAGCAAAACTCTCTTCAATTTTTTAAAGGGGGGGCGAGGAGGAGGAGGGCTAAGATCCTTGGGTGAAGCTGGACCACTAGTCATGAACACGGGCCAGGGCCTAAGCCGTTCTTTGCCACTACGTGTCGTAAATGGCATATTGCCAATTTTACGTTTCTCCTCAGATGATTTTATGTTTCTCTTTTTGCTATTTTTTGAGAACTTGGGCTTTTTGGATTTTACATGCCCTGTACTAGGAGATTGGGCATCGGGCTTGGAAGACGACGTTGATGGCATTTCATCATCTATGTCATGACTAGTGGCAGCAGCTTCAGCATTAGGAGGAAGTGGGTCTTGATCTTTCCCTACTTTATCCTCCAAATTTTTGCTCTCCATTATATGTAGCACAAGATACTGCAGAATGTGTGAACTTGGTAATATTGCAGTATTTTGTTGTAATTAAAAAAAAAAATAATTATTTTTTTGTATTTTTTTTTGTAACTTTTTTTTTAATTTTTTAAACACTTGGGAATATTGGGGAAATAACTATGCCCTTAGAAGCACAGAGCACGGGATACAGGACCACTGGACTGAACAGGACACAGCACACAGGACCCAGCAGCACCACTGAACTCAAAATTGACAGAGCACAGCACACAGCACCACTGGACTGATACTGCAGAATGTGAGAACTTTGTAATATTGCAGTACCACTGGACTTTTACTGCTGAATGTGTGAACTTGGTAATATTGCAGTACCAATGGGCTTATACTGCAGGATTGGTTTTTCAAATTTTGTTGTAATTAAAAAAAATTTAAATTAGTTTTTTGTATTTTTTTTTAGAACTTTTTTTTTATTTTTTAAACACTTGGGAATATTGGGGAAATAACTATGCCCTTAGAAGCACAGAGCACAGGAAACAGGACCACTGGACTGAACAGGACACAGCACAGGACCCAGCAGCACCACTGAACTCAAAATTGACAGAGCACAGCACACAGCACCACTGGACTGATACTGCAGAACACAGCACAGCACAGCACAGCACAGAACTAAACAGCACAGCACGAGATCTACCAGGACAGAGGACCACCTAACACACCCTCCCTCTACCCTGATCAATGCCCGAGTGAAGATGGCGGCGACTAGCGGGGAATTTATAGGATCCGAGTATTGCGAGATCCGACAGCGGGATTATGACTCCGAGCCTCGGTTTCAAGTTTTCATTTGGCGCCAATACCCGGATCTGTCTCGGATCCGACTCGGATCGGCAACGTTCGGGTGGGCTTGGATTCAGGAAATCCGAGTGCGCTCATCTCTAATATAGACCGGGACTAGTCTAGCTACTGGGAGGCAAATGGCAGTGGGTATAAATGCTGTATTGATCCAGATATAACACAGTCACTGATATCTCAATAAAATAATGTTCATAGCATACAAGTCCAGTAGATGGGAATTAGTATTCCTTTAAGTCTCTGCTAGTGCGATATAAATATTCAGAACACTGTCTACATATATTACATGGTTATTGCTGCGATGCTTTGAAATTTAACGTGTTTACTTCTGGTTTCGAATTATATAGAAACGGTGGTCGGGAACCCAGGGTACTGAGATCAGAGGATGTAGGTGAGTCGGGAGTCAGCTGTTCAGCTAGCTCCTCCCTAACAATGGAGGGGGCGGGGCTATAACGTGGCGGGGCCTACCAGTGGATAGAACGGCTCCCCGGCAGGCCAGTCCGAGCCTGTATTTATATATATATATATATATATATATATATATATATATATATATGGTTTCAGTCTTCAATCTGGATTAACTTCGTGTTTTGGCTTTGGTTTTGGATCCCTATTTTTTTCTAAAATTCCTGTTTTTATTGTTAAAATCCCATAAATTTGCTCTTTATTTCCCTACATTATTATTAACCTCGATAACACTAATTTCAAGTCATTTGAAGTCAATTTTGACCACCTCACAGGTCACTATATTATTTTCATGCACTTTCAAACAAAGACTGCAGCGACCTGGCTGGATGCTAAGCAACAGGACAATGACACAAACACATGGCAGTTCATAGCATCTAGGAAACATTGCCACACAGGAGTGGCAGAATAGAAAAGTGGTGCAAGATGGAATTGTCCTTGGGCCCTTCCACCCCCCTTATGTAAGATATTGTAAAGGATATGTACAGTTTAGCAAAGCAAGCACTCCAGCGACAAGCAGTGCCAATTTTGGGGCTTAAGTGCTTGGTTTGTTTAAGCCTCCACAAAACAATGGGCTTAAGGCACCTAAGCAAACAGTGCTGTTAATGAACTCTACTGTGGCAAGTCATGCACCAGTGGAAGCAGTTCTTGCCAGTGATAAGAAGAAGGCCATTGTCATACCTGGGCATAAGACCAAAAAATCCATCACTTATGTGTGGAATTATTTTTACACAAATCCTGACAACAGTTGTAAAGCCATTTGTAGCATTGTAAAGCCACATATAGTAGAGGTAGGGACCTTAACCATCTAGGAACCTCATCCATTTAAAGCGAGTTCATGGAAAGCTTTTGTGAAAAGCAGAAACCTATGCTAAAAAATAAAAAAAAGCAGTCCAGCATCAGCTACCTCCATTCTCTCAGCTAGATTCTAGCACCTGCAATCTACACCCCCAACACCTTCATCATCAATATCCTCCCAAGTGATCGGAGTTAGTCCTGCATCAAAGTTTCTAAGGCAAGATGACTCCTCCCTTATACTAGACTCCTCAGAAGAATCCTTGAGCGTTAGGCCCACTGCTGCTGCTCCTGCTGCTGGGGGTGGATCTTCAACCCAGAAGCAGACCAAGAAGAAGACTACCAGTAGTTTACAACAGTTGACTGTTAAACAATCCTTTGCAAGGCGAAGCAAGTATGAAAGCTGTCACCCAGTCGCAAAGGGGATCACAGACGCCATGGCGACTATGCTAGTATTAGATCTGCGTTCAATATCCACTATTAATGCATCTGGCTTTAAACAGTTACTTGAGGTCTTGTGTCCTCGTTATCAAATTCCATCACAATATCATTTTACTAGAAATGCTATTCCTCACCTTTACCAGGAGGTCCGTAAAAATATAATTATTGGGCTACAAAATGCCATTCTACCCACTGTACACTTAACCACAGATATGTGGACAAGCAGAACTCGGCAAACTAAAGATTATATGTTTTTGAAAGTCCACTGGGTTAGTGATTCGCCTTCACCAGCAGGGACAACAGCAGCATGTACCCAAGAACATCACCTTTTTCAGAGACAGTCTACTCTGTGTATCATCTGCTTCTCTAAGAGGCATATTATTATTATTATTATTATTATTATCGTAGATTTGTAAAGACCACAGTGCTCCACAGTGCCGTACAGTAGGGAAGACAAGGACATACATAAAATATGACTACGTAAAACAAGAACAGACAAGGCAGATAAAATGAATGGAGACATGAAAATAAAGGGAATGGAGGACCCTGCTCATTAGAGAGCTTACATTCTAAATGGAAGAGGGCCCAGCTGAAACAAGAGGAGTGAGTGTTGGTCAGAGAATTAATTGGGATAGCTGTGAGGATGCATTGTGTGAATAGTATTATCGAGGATAAGGTCACCTCTGAAAAAGAGATGGGTTTTCAAAAAGCATCTAAAGAGGGCTGTGGAAAAGTCTGATTGAGCGTGGTAGGGAATTCCACCACTGGGGAGCAGCACGGGAGAAGTCTTGAAGGCGGGAGTTAGAGGTGGTTATCAGAGATGAGACAAAGCGCAGGTCAGAGGTAATACCACTGATAATCTGTTTGAAAAACTAAGGGATGTCATTGCAACATGGCTTATCCTGCTTGGACTCTCCTGAGGATATGTGATTTCTGATAACGCCACCAATATTGTTAGAGCATTATAGCGGGGGAAATTCCATCACATTCCCTGTTTTGCTCACACAATCAACTTGGTGGTACAGAACTTTTTAAAACATAACAATGACATCTGTATCCCAAAATATTTAGGATCATGTTCGGGCTTTCTGCAACAGCATGTAGGAGAATGCAGCAGCTGCAAGAAGAATAGAATTTAGGGGGAATGTACTTTAGTCCAGCGCAGTGGAAAATACTTTCCATGTTGCGCAAGGTGCTGAAACCACTTAAAGTAGTCACCTGTGAAGAGAGTGCAGACACTGTTAGCTTGAGTCAAGTGATTCCCCTAATTAGACTTTTTGAAAAGCAGCAAGTCAAACTGAAGGAGGAAATTAAACAAAGCAATTCCGCTATTTATGTTGGGCTTGTAGATTAAGTACTTTATTTGCTTCGCCAGGATCCAAGAGTTATCAACATCTTGACATCGGATCATTATATTTTGGCAACTGTGCTTGATTCTAGATTTAAGAGCTATGTCTTCTCTATCTTTAAAAACTGACCCAGATCTCAAGAGATGCAATAAGCTCTTGGTCAGCAAGCTGACAGCTCAAGTAGTACATGACACAATGTTGTCTCTTCCTTCAGTTTCTCTGGAAATTGCTGCTAGGATAAATCTTAGGTTTCCCAAGACACCCAGTGTTGATGCAGAGGAGTCTGCACAACATTTTGACATTTGGTCTGGTCTAAAAGAATTGCCCAAAAATCATGACAACTCTTCCGTAAAATGAACTACCATGAGGAAGGCCATTACCAGCAATTACATCAAAGTACACAGACTTCTGTGATGGTGAATTCCAGCGGGGATGATTTAGTATTGTTTAAGGATGATGCACACACTGATGAGGGTGAATATGATGACAGTGTAGATTGCCGGTGCTGAGTTAAATCTGAGAGAAGGTAGCTAGCTGATGCTGGGAGGCCTGGTAATATTTTGGGTAGAATTTCATGCTGGCAATTTTATGTTTTTTTTCAGTAAACTTTCACCTTTATTAGAGAATTGCTTTATTCTTTAAAAAGGTACAAGCTTTTTTTTACATTTTTGTTTACCTGACTTAAAACCACTATGCACTTGAACATAGGCTTTAGCACATGAGGTAGAGGGATTAGTATCATCATGACTGAGACTGGAGAGTGACAACAGCAATGTCATCCCTCCTGTTTCTGTATGAGCTATGGCACAGTACAATGTCACTGGAGACTTTTAATAACACTGCTAGTCCTATTATTTGAATTTCTCTTTCAGCACTAAACACTGCCACCTCTCCTATTTCTGGGTGAGCTATGGCACAGTACAATACAGTAACTGCAGATTGTGAAGGACACTGACAACCTTATTATTTCAGCATTGACAATTAGCAATGGAGCACTCCTCTTTGTGTGTTATCTATATAACACAGTACAATGTGACTGCAGATTTGGAAGACAAAGCCTGCCATCCCTATTATTTCTATTTCAGCAATAACAATTAGAAATTGAGCACTGGAGCTCTCCATTTTGTGTGTAACCTATACAACACAGTACAATGTGACTGCAGATGTAAAAGACAAAGCCTGGAAGCCCTATTATTTCTATTTCAGCAATGACAAGTAGCAATGGAGCTCTCTTGAATGTCACTGAAGACTTTGAAGAGCACTGCTACCCCTTCTCTTTCTTTTCTCCCCAGCTGCACTAAAGACTACCAAGAACTGGGCTACCCCTTCTGTGTCTCTCTGTGAAATGGCACTGGATCGCCTGGAGTTTGGTACTTATAGAATCCAAATCTCGCGAGTTCAAACAAAGTAATGATGATGTTAAGCTTGTTTTCATTTCCGAGGGCGCGCAAAAGTAGTCGAGCCTGCTAAGTTCAGGTATGTTCAGTTCTCGGGGAATCGAGCCTGAGCATCTTTAATAATTTGGTCATAGATTCATGTGTTTAAATTGAGAGTTAAGTTATCAAGCGGTACCCCAGGAACCTCCAAATGGGAATAGAGCACCAGCACTCGCCATCACCTACTGATACATTTGGCCTGAGTCATTAAAGCATGTATCTAGCTTGTTTGAGCATATCCTCCGCAAAATTGTTCTACGCATGCGTAGAACCGGCTGGTTACTTATTTTAAAAAAAGACTTACTACAGCCTACATTTTAATAGAGTGAATGGGGATGGGGAAAGGGCAGATTAAGGTAGAGATGTAACGTAAGGGCTTTCCCATGCAGGGACGCCCAAGTCAGCTTCCAGAGCACTTCTCAGTGCACTGAATTTCAACCGTATCTGCTGCGATAGCTAGAGGTATAGTCTAAGTGCTTACACTGCACAATGAAATGTGAAAGTCGCAAGGTCTATTTATAACCTAGGGGCTTTCCCACATTGTCAATTTTGATTGATGGGGGTCTGCTTGCCACACTCAGAGAATTCTGAGAATTACTGCTTTATTAATATAATACTGTGCATGCAAAAATCGTAGTGGGTAAGCTCTAATGGTTTAAAATTTTTCTGATGCTTCTGTGAATGTGAGATTGTTGACTTATTTAAGAAGAAATTGACTGAGGTTATGCCTCCCACTATCCAATTTATAAAGGGTAAGTGAATTGACCTATGTGTTTTGAGGTTCCCTTAATGTCTTATAGTTTATGCATGTTCCATAGCAGTATATTGTCTTGTATGTCCTGAGATATCTCTTGATCATGTAGATGCAGGAAGTATTACTATTTATTAATATGTCTACGTTTGAGGAAGATTTTTTTTGAGGGAAGTGCTGGATTATATAATTTGTTTGTGTAAGCAGTCTCTGATGCATCTTAGGGTCACCAAATGGTTATAGTCTATAATGTTAGGGAATTAATGTCACTGTTCAATCTATGTTGTTACAGCTTTCTCAGACTAATTTTAGATCTCACACCTTCCCAAGTGAAGTTTTGAAAGAGGGCATTAATAAGCTTAGTATCTCTCCTAGTGCAAAGTAGCCCACAGATTTGTCTAGGTTCATTAATCTAAGGAAGAAGAGTATCTTCATTAAATTTGCCCTACCCACTACACCAATCCGGATCTCCTGGGACGTTCAATGATTTAATAACCCTCCACATGCTGGCAGGGGGGGTGTGTTTTCAACTCTGCTTTTCAATTCCAGATTTATGTGAGCCCTCCCACCTACGTGGGCCCGTTATCGGTATTTTATGCTAATATTCTGTTTGGGTACATTGCCTTCAACGATTCCTGCTTAAATCTCTAGCTTCCTGTGTTCTCCCAACATGCCTAAGAGAAATAAGAAACCTCATCCCAAAGGTCTCCCTCAATATTTTTTGAAACAACCAACCTCAACCCCGCGCCGAGTGAGGACGGACTCGCTGCACACTTCTGTTGATTCTGAATCAGACGAGGATGACACATCCCCGATAACCAGATGGGATTTTCTAACGCTAATAAAACAAATGAAAGAGCTTAAGTCTTCTGTTCACTGAGAGGTACAAACTGCCCTTCACTCGCTACGCGCTGAGGTGACCTCAATTGGTGACTGCACCAATCAAGTTGAACGGGGGCTAGAGACGGTGGTGTCCTCCAAGACAGGAATGGAGGAGGATATTGTACGCCTTTGCAGTGACCTGACATCTGTCCAGGAGCACCAGGAAGATATGGACAACCGGGCTAGGCTGAATAATCTACCCGTAAACGGTATTCAAGAAACAGTCGAATCTGCACACCTGGACCGATATCTTAATAAGCTTTTCTCCCAACTGGCCCTTGAGGTCCCGGAGGAACACTTACTATTGGACAGAATGGAAAATAGGTACAGCGCTGACAGTATACAAAAAGGAGAGATGTCCCAAAACTCATAGGGCAAATAAAACTCTTAAGATACCATCACTTCACAATGTATAATTATCCAGTCCCAAATTATATCAATTGTCCTTCTTTAGAGTGACACTTGTACAGTTCTGGGTGTAAGGATTTCCGAAGTAGAGGAGATGACCTCTAATAACTCCAAAATTTCAATCTTAAAGAGATGCTCCAACCCGTTATAGCGTGGGTTTCACACATGAAAAGAAAATATATATATATAAAAAAAAAAATCACAAATAGGAACACATCATATAGGGATCTTCAAAATAGGGGGCTACATAAGCCAATGAGCCCAAATGTGCGTGGCCCTTTAACTAATAAAACACCACGTGAGAAAACAACAACCCCTTAGGGTACAAACTTACGGAAAGCAATCCCAGAAAATAGCCGTAGGAGACTAGGGATATGTTAAAAATGCTTCTCCTGTCAGATAATGTTCATCATCTAGGTATACAATCTTGCGGTGTATACCAAAAAAGAAAAGAATAGATTCCAACAATAGTGTATTATCCCAATATAAAAAATGCTTTTAATGCACACGTAGCAAAAATAAAACATAAAACTCTTCTCTTTCCTCATATAAAAACAACAGTAGTGCACATCCTTAGTGAGGTTGGACTCTTACTCCGTTCAGAATGATCACAGGCACGTAGAAATAGTCTTTATTCCTTCTCATACGATCGGTAGCCGGCTGAATACTTCCACATGTCACTGATATCGGGGACGCGTCCAAACACTCCCAAGTGAGTGTACTTTTGTTTGTAACCGTCCCTGCCGACGCGTTTCAATTTCATCAATCTTTATAAAGGCATTGCAGTCACACTGATTCCGGCTACTATTTAACAAACTTTCATCCAATAGAAACATCTCAAATTACCATATAGTTGTCAAGGTAACTTTTCAGAATCAAGAAATGTAGAAAACATGTACAATTCCATCAAAAACAACGAGAGGAGGAACATATATCAAACTGCACACTTTTCTCACACAATATTCAGTAAGATCTTAATTGTATTACATATCGTATTGGCAGTTTAACTATGGAACAAGCGCATTTGAAGTAGACATCATATTTATCTTTCCTTATAAAACTTCAAATTGTGTGGTTAAAATAATATTCTCACAAATTTGAGAATAAACAAATAGAAAATAATGAAGAATAATAATAATATAGAGAACTTTCTTGTGCATAACATCTTATTTCTAGGTCTCAAATAACAAGTGATTAGAATCTATTATAGGAACCACTTGATTTCAAAGTCTGAATTTAGAACATGGGGGGTGAGGGTTCCCATTTGATAAATTAATTTCATTTCTGTTTTAGCAAGCTCAGCTTTGTAATCTCTCTTTCTCCAATCCCCTCAAACTTTTTTCAGGCCGCAGAAATATTTAATAGAGGAGATATCACATTTATGTTCTTTTTTACAATGCAGTGATAACGAATGCAGTTCGTATCCCTTATTAATATTCCGGATATGTTCCTCCCAGCGGTCTTTTAATTTGCGTCCTGTTCTGCCGATGTATTGTTTTCCACATCCACATTCCACTATTTATATACAATTTTTAGTGTTACATGTAATAAAATCTATTTTGTATATTAAACCCGTAGTGTTGGATTTAATTTCCACTTGTTTCATAATTCCTGATTTTACATTTTTACAGGCTGAACATGATTTACATCTATAAAAGCCTCTTTGGATTTGTTGAGTGTTTTAGTTGGTTTCACATTCACACTTTTTACTAAGATGTCTTTCAAAGTGGCAGGTTTCCTATAAATGAAACGTGGATGTTTCGTTACAATATTACCTAATTCTGGATTACTTCTTAAAAGGGACCAATGTTTTTTTATGATCCTTTCTACATCCTTATAATGAATATTAAACCTAGTAATAAATGGGATGCCTACTTCTTTATTTAAAAATATCTCCGAGGTTTTTTTTATTAGATTTAGGTACAAGGAGACTATCTCTTTCTATATTCTGTACTCTATCAATTATATGTTCCAAATGGTTCTGCTTATACCCTTTCTCTATAAACTGTTCTTTAAGTTTTTGTGCTTGTTCTCTATATACCTCCACATTAGTACAGTTACGTCTGACTCTCTGGAACTGTACTATTGGAATATTCTCAAGCCATTTTTCATAGTGATTGCTATCCACAGAGATATATGAATTGGAGTCAGTGGGTTTGCTGCAATTCTTAGTATACAATCTCCCTTGCTCTATATATATATCGAGGTCCAAAAAATGTACCTGCTGGTCACTGACATTAAAGGTAAGTTGAATATTATACTTATTGACATTTAGTTTGTTACAAAAATTGGTTAGAGGGGTATTATCCCCTCGCCATATAAAGAAAATATCATCGATAAAACGATACCAGGAAACCAGATTCGCTCCGTGTGTGGGGTTTCCATGGATGATTTTCTCCTCCCACCACACCATAAACATATTAGCATAACAAGGAGCGAATCTGGCTCCCATGGCCGTGCCCCTTAATTGCAGATATAAACTGTCAGTGTACCAGAAAAAATTGTTCTCCAAAATCAAAGCTATTCCCACCATAAGGAACTTTTTTAAACCTTCTGGCATAACTGATGGTACAAAAAGTGCTGTACAGCTTCCATTCTTTGACTGTGATCTATAATGGTATAAAGCGAACTGACGTGCGCTGTAACCAGTAGGTATTCCTTCTCCCAAGTTATCTTACTCAATTTATTTAATATATCCTTTGTATTTCTCAAATATGATGGAATAAGATTCATACATTCTTGAAGATGGTAATCTATATATTGGGAGAGCTTAGATGTTATCAATTCAGTGCCAGCAACAATAGGTCTACCAGGGGGATGTGACTTATCTTTATGAATCTTAGAGATGGTATAAAATACCGTAATTGAAGGATTAGAAATCATTATAAAATCCTTGATTTCTTTAGATATAATTCCTTCCTCCATATATTTATTCAGTAGATTGTTCAATTTAATTGTGATCTGAATGGAAGGATCTCCTTTAAGAATTCTATAAGTATTAGTATCTTTCAACTGTCTCATCACTTATTCATGGTATTGATCTTTCCTCTGGATAACTACACTTCCCCCTTTATCCGCTGGCTTTATAATTATACTTTTATTCTCTTTAAGGTTCTTCAATGCTTCCCGCTTCTTTTTGTTCAAATTTAACCCTTGTTTACCTTTCTTCAATTTAATCACTTTTAAATCAACCTTCACAAGTTTCTCGAAGGTTTCAACAATATGACCTTTACAGAATGTGGGGAAGAAAGTGGATCTGGTTTTAAATGTATTTAGTTCACCTCCCAATGCTGTTTCTTTGCTGTTCTTTTTAAAGAACTTTTTTAAAGCTATCTTTCGCACAAATTTTTGGAGGTCTATAAATACATCAAAACTGTCCGGTTTACTAGAGGGAGCAAATTTAAGACCTCTCTTTAGCACACACTCTTCTTCTTTATAAAATTTACAATCTCAGCCGATGCGTGCTGAGATTGTAAATTTTAACTCCTCTTTAATGGTGGATTTTTCATCCCTTTTTGATTTTTTCTTTTTATCCTGACAATTTCCATCCCTTTTTTTTAAACCTGCCCCTTTTCTACTTTGGAAATCCTTATACCCAGAACTGTACAAGTGTCACTCTAAAGAAGGACAATCAATATCATTTGGGACTGGAAAATTATACATTGTGAAGTGATGGTATCTTAAGGGTTTTATTTGCCCTATGAGTTTTGGGACATCTCTCCTTTTTGTATACTGTTAGTGCCGTACCTATTTTCCATTCATTATTGTTGTTTCATACGTAGGTGGATTGTATGTAGGAAAAATAGGTGGCAGCCGACAAGTATTTGCGCAGACCTTACCATATACTGTGTATAATACTATTGGACAGAGCCCATAGGGCCCTAAAACCCAGGTCGACTGACCAAAACCAGCCTAGGGATGTCATACTATGTCTTGCCAAGGAGATGATCTGACTTTCTCATGACCCTTCGCCTTATATCTTTTAACGTCAAAGGGCTCAACTCTCAGCAAAAGAGGGGCAAACTTTACGCTTCATTACAGGCCCTTAAAGGTGATCTAGTATTTCTACAGGAAACCCATTTTATTAAACACCTTCACCCGGAACTTAAATCCAAACGATTCCCTCTCACCTATCATGCTTGTGACTCTACCCGCTGGGTGGAAATCCTTTTCTCTCGTAATCTTGTTTTTGATCTCACAGATACACATAGAGACAAGGAATGTAGATTTCTTATTCTGGTGGGTAAATTGAATAACCTCCCTTGCACGTTAGTGAATATCTACGCCCCGAACCAAGACCAGCATAATTTTTTTAAACGTCTAGGAACAATGCTTTCTTAGGTCCATAAGGGAGAACTGATAGTAGGTGGAGACTTCAATGCGGTTCTTACCCCCCACCTAGATAGCTCCTCCTCCTAGATAATACCCCCCTCGACTGCTCTTTCGGACGGGAGGGATGGGAGGAACTCCAGAGCTTTGCAGGACTGAAGTTACATAATCTGTACAACACAGGGAGAGTCTCTGACCCTTTGGCCCGAGACTTATGTGTTTCTCCACAGCTGCGGTTTCATTAGAGAAGTCTCTGATGAAACTAAAGCTGTGGAGAAACGCGTAAATCAAGCTGAATACCTATATTTATTAGACCTTGGGCCTGATTCATTAAGGATCTTAACTTAAGAAACTTCTTATTTCAGTCTCCTGGACAAAACCATGTTACAATGCAAGGGGTGCAAATTAGTATTCTGTTTTGCACATAAGTTAAATACTGACTGCTTTTTCATTGCAGAAATAGAAATTATAGGGCTGGCTCTCTTGGTCTAAATCTTCAGTTACATTTTACTGTACCATATCTCACTCAGAAACAGAAGAGGTGGCAGGGTTCAGTGCTGAAATTGTAATAATAGGGCTGTCAGTGTTCTTAAAAATCTTCAGTGACATTCTACTGTGCCATAGCTCATACAGAAACAGGAGGGGTGACGTTGTTGTTTTCTTTAAACTGTATGGTGTATTAATTTCTCTGCTTATAAATATACAATATGTTGCAGTTACCTGCCTAGATAAAATTCTCACATCCATACAGAATTTGAGGAAGTGAAGCCCAGTCCCAAGGCAGCAAAATTGCAAGCTGCAATTTTTTTCATTGTTTTACTATATATTTGTTTTTAATATAAAAACAATGGTCATTTTAAATTGTTGATTGAATAGATTTCCTATTTTCATTAATGTGTTTACATTTCAGAGATGGGACATAGTGGAATTGGAGCAAAGAGGTTTCCAACCTTCAGATAACTTTAAAATGTTGACTTGCTCCTGCCCTTTTACAACTACATACATTGCTTTACTTTGTAGAGGTCATCTGTGCTTTTCTGCAATGTATCTGTTTCATCATACTGAGCTATTCAATGTTCATCACTCTGGGACATAACGTGCCTGATTCATTAGTGCGCGTATCTGCCGCTTTTGAGCATATTGTACTCAAAACACTCTGCACATGCTCAGAACCGGCAGACATGGGCGTCAAAACAGCCCTTTTCTGTGCTCTAACACACGGAAAAGGGACTTACTACAGCCTACTATAAAGGGAAGTGATTAGGACAGGGTAGGGGCATTTGACTGTAGGCAGTGTACATTGTGGGAATGCCAAACTCAAACGCACATAGCCACAGCTGTAGCAAACTCTTTCCAATCCTGCCATATCTCTTGCTCCAGCTCATGGGCTAGTGTAAGTTAGCCAGCAGGTTGGCCGGCATTACAGCCAGCTGACCCACCGGCTCTCTAAAGTGTTTAAAAAAAGATTTAAAAAACACCACTTGGGGTTCCCCTCTCCTAATGGTGTTAACCCTAGAGCTGTCAGGCTAATGCTGGTTGAGACAAAATCGGGATGGGGGGTAAGGGGGGTGCGAGGGGGGATGGGGGAGGGGAATGTGTCAGGTCCCATGATTTTTCCGCAAGCAGCACTAGGTCAACCAGCGGCACTATAACAGGGGGACACGTGGCAGAGGTCTACTTGCCATAATGACAAACCAACTCCAAGATATTCAGCAAAAATATTGTGTGGGCCCCCCACTTGGAAGAACCAGCCCCATGCTGAAAGCAATAGGGGGGACTGTGCCTGAATTCAACAGGCCACAGATCTTGTGATCCGTGGTTTGATAAATTTGGGCACACACAAATCCAAAATATGGGTGTTAAATTCTGAGCACGGGTTGCGTTCAGAATATGTGTCTTAATGAATCAGGCCCAATACATGTTCTCTGAATTGTATATAATTGTATACAAGGTGCAGCTCTGTGTTATTACTCAAAGTAATAAAAGATAGTCAACTCAGCTTGATAATACATAGATACAAATGAAAGCTAGAAAAAAAAATGTATTTAGCAACAGTTGCCAAAAATCCTGTACAAGATAACAAAGTAAAGTAATCTGTATGTTGAAAGCCCCTTTTAAAAGCCTGTTTGCTCAGGGAGAATTGATCCTTTTTTTTTAATATAATTATTTTTCATTATTAAAATCCAAGTGGTAGGCACATTTGTCTACTTTACTCACATCCCCCATGTGGCCGTGTCTGTTTGCTAATATAATAATTGGTTAACACAGTGAAGTTTTTGATTTAAGCTTATATTAAACATGTAGGTACAGTATCTAAGGTTCACACATGGGAGTTTTGCAAAGCTCACGAATCATATACAATGATATTAGAAGCATCTAAAGCACAGGGACACTGAAACAGACAGACTAAGCTCTTAAAAAGCCTAAAGAAAATGCATAACTGTGCCGGTGAATATATCAGGGTTCAGGCTGTCATTTTCTTTCCTTTTCTATTCTGTTTTGTGAACTGTTTTATTGCATATAGAAATTTGACTGAAAAATAAAACCGAAAATACAACCAGACAAAATGCATACATATGAAAAAATAAAACATATGGG
The DNA here is from genome assembly GCF_038048845.1 of Mixophyes fleayi. Classification (NCBI taxonomy): domain Eukaryota; kingdom Metazoa; phylum Chordata; class Amphibia; order Anura; family Limnodynastidae; genus Mixophyes; species Mixophyes fleayi. Next base: position 275,357,056 of record NC_134403.1, read on the forward strand.
AATTAATTAGACACAGAACAGGGACATGAGCGATGATCCAGTGGGACATCTCATATAATCAATACAACAGTGCTTTCAATCAAGAAGTTAGTTATTTGAAGTGCTGCAGGGTGAAGACTGGATGAGAACTCAGTGCCAGTGGGGGAGAAAGGGGAGGGTGTGGGGGCTGCTGTCACTTCTGCTCTAAGACTGGTGCCCTGCAATGACATCTTAGCACAGCAAAGCTAGTGGTAACAAGTGAGCTGATCAAAGATTCTTACACTTGGAAAGTTGAATACTAAGTAGCTCGGTAAAAGAAATAAGAAAATGAAGCAATTGTTTAAGCCTTTGGGTGTCCATTCATACCAATGTCTCAAAAGATTCAATTCATTCATTCAATTAAATTTGATTTAAATATAAATGATGCATCAGATCTTGTTTATTATAGCGACATCACTTGGCAAGGCTTGGCTAGTGGGGACCTTTATATTTTGGAAAGTAGAATATGTAATCTTCTACCTAACTTGCCATAGTTCGCAGTACGCTAAAACACCATTTTTAATATTCTCCCCATGGAGTTCCTTTGTAAGATTGCTAAGCAGTGCATGGTGAAACAGGACACTACCACAACATTTTGGATTACCATAGTGCAATATATATTAGCATCAGGTATAAATATTTGATTTGATATCAAAAGTAGTATGTGTTGTGGGCTTAAGTAGAGGTGGAACTATCTATTGAAGTCAGGGCTCCATTACTTTTTTCTTTTTGTTTTTGCAGGCTGAACTGATGACCCTATATTAACATAGGGGCTCTTTTAATATTAATAACATTTTTACCCTTCTTTGGGTTTTACAAATAAATTTGATGTGTACATGCACCTGTGATGTTTATATGACATAATGAAGGTAGTAATAAAAACAGTGGTTGTTTACAGTCCCTACCTGGTAGGAAAAGAGGGATTCCAGAAGGAATTGACCGTTATTACCTGTTGTCATTGTTATTCTGAATTTAGGATGGTTACTTTCTGATATTAGCGCAACACAACAGAGAGGTATGGAGTCTAATGCACCTCTAGTCTTCGCCAGGGACTCCTGCAATGGAGTTTGGATTTCGCTGAAGGAGACAGGCAGGTCTCGGTCCTCAAAGAGAGTTATCAGCTAAGCAACTAGGTGGTTTAGGATAGTCAGTCAGTCTGGGTCAAAACCGTGTGGGCAGTGTGGGCAGGTAAGTACACAAGGATGATCCAATAGAAAGGTTACGCAAGCCGAGTAAAATCCGTGCAGTTAAGAAGGTGCTGAAGGGAAATTCAAAAGGGTAGTCAGCAACCAAAGTCAGCCCCAGGGATCAAATAGCCAAGCCAATAGGGACAAGCAGGAGTGAAGTCAGGAGGAAGCCGTGGCCATAACCAGGAATCAGACTGGATGCTGAGAAGCAATACAATGGAACATGGGGACCCAATACTCTGGCACCCTAATGTAAATAGAAACATGGAGGTCACGTGATTACCAGCGGCATTGACGTACACGGTGGCCGCTGGGTCCAGGAATAGCATACCGTTGCCTAGCAATGAGATGCGCATGCGCAGACCTCTCTCCCAGCCTGCCATCATCAGAGGCAGGTGTCCGTTCCTGTGTAGAAGCAGAAACACAGGGATGGCACCTAACATCTGCACTGTTAACCTAATTTTACTGTAACAGTCATTTGTGACATTGTAGACACAATTTGTGTATGTGGGACCAAAATTGTCTGGGTCAATCAAAATCTGATTGGATCGGTTGTTAAATCGATTGGGATGGCAATTACATTCGGTCAAAAGATAGCTTAATTGGAATATTTGCACAGTGATCGAGAGACATGAAATATTGAGCCATTACATATGTTCATTCAGGCACTCGCACCAAACTGGATCTGTGATCAGTTACCTCAGTTGTAAAACATGAATGTGTCACAGTGTGTGAGTCTAGCTTAATTCAGTGATTAAATGTGCACTGATCTAAAAAAATTTGCAGTGATATCATTGGCCATTCACGAGTAATTACATTCATGTTAACTCGGAAACCACAAACTTGACACTGAGATTCAGGCATCATAGCAATAAAAAAATGAAAGATGTATTTTAATATAAAATATTGCTTTCAACATTGATATCTCAGCATCACAAGTTTCTAAAATACATATGTAGTTATTAAGTTCAGCAATGTAGCCAGATGTTTCCATTAATCAGGACTGGGCTGGCCTACCTGCAAATGCGCAGATCTTTGCCAGGGCTAAAGAGCATTCATATTACATGGCAACATGAATGCACTATATGTTTCCTTCAGTATTGCTCAGCAGTGTATGAGCACATTTGCAGGTGGTGGGTCTGTTTGTATCATGGTAGGGAAATGCATTTGGCCATACCAGATGACAGAAGAAAAGTTGCATGTAGAGATAAGATGATATATCCGGAATATTCACCAGCGATTCTCTATGATGATGTTAGCTTCCAGAATAGGCAGTCTGCTCTCCAATACTCCAACCACCAATGCGTTTTGACTATAAATAAGTATTTTTCAAGGTAGCATAGCTGTATCATCAGAGGTCCTATTTATACCTCTAATAACTAGTCACGTTATCAAACAACTAGATCCATTAATATAAAATACATACATGCAAAAACAAAGCAATAAATATACAATATCCTCCATATAGTGTACACAATCAAAATATGTCTTTACAGAATATATAAATAGATAATATCCAAGATAAGTAACGCAGTTAAGCGTGCGTTCCATATCCTCCCAATGCCATAACCAAGCCTCGTTCTGAAAAGACGGTGTGCGCAAGCATCCACTCCACATCTCGATCTTGGGCTTACACGGTTTTGAAATGCACATGAGCAGGGAGGTATTATCTGAAACAAATCCATCCGGATCGCTATATTTTTCCAATATATGCCCAAAATATATGGAGAAGATAAACAGTTTTAACATCAGATAAAAATAATACATAAACTGTTTTGCTTTTCCATGAAATACATTTATTAGGATGTTATGAATGTCTACTGTACATAAGATATTGTTTTACAGTTGATCCTTATTGCAAACACATGAATCTAAGAGATGTCCAGTGCTTGAATCGGACGCTGCAGCGTTCTTTTGAGCTTGGCACACCCTTACTGTACAATGGGTATCGGCATCCACCACTTTCCTGTCTTGTTCCCTCCCTGAAATCATAGGCTGCAACAAGTGTCCTTCACACTCGAAGATGAAGTGAACATGGCTAGATACTGTGGTGTATTGTCCGGTTCTGGGCATGCACAGAGTAATTGTGCTGATAACATGCCGTTATCGCAGTTTACGTGCCTTAATGAATCAAGCCTAAGATATTTATTTTGAAAAAAGTAAAATTAGTTACCTAAGTTAAAAGCACATTAATGGGGGCATGGCCTGGACGCCATGGTAGCTGGCAGCAATTTGTAAGAGCTCCTCGTGCCCGCTTCAGAATACTCCTTTTTTCCCAGAGAATACCCCTCTTCTTACTACCTAGGTCGGGTTCTGGTGGAGCCGGGAGGTGAAGGAACACAGTTGGGCTCAGGTGTGACCCTTAGACCTGTTGATTTGGGAGACGGTGGGCTCCGGTCTTTGCTACCTAGCCGGGGTGCCCTCCTTACAACAGATATCCCGCTGGCTGCACATCCTACCTGTGGGAGAGCCTTTGTTGGAGACAGGACATCGCAGGCATCGCTGGCCGCCTTGGACCGATCGGAGGCTTATTTCCGGTTCGGAAGCCCCGGCCTCAAGTAGATATCATACCGCCGATGGAGGACTTCCAGAAGGGGCGGGGCTACACAGCTGTATATGGAGTGCCCATTCCCGCTGATCTCATCAAGCGGATAGCCAGGAATACACAGCAACTACCCCTGGGCCCCTGGGCACAGCCTGTCGGTCCTGGAGAATAAGGGCACTGAAGATCGCGTCCGGCTCTCGAGACTCCCCTCCGCCCCTGTGAAGTCCCAACTTTTCCGGAGACGATCCGTTTGCTCCCTCTACGGCGCACTGCTGCTTCCACAGCCACGGTTTTGGGTGAAGCAGACGCCAGTTTGGACAACTTCTGGCCCGCGGGACCTGACTTCGGGTCAGTAAATCTGTGTTGCGCATCTCGGGGGCTCTGAGTGGTGCTGTCCCTACTTGACCACTCTACGCCTGCTGTCTTTGCTGATATAAATGCTGAATCCATCTGCACTTCCCTCAGCCAAGCCGGAGTCATAGTGGGCGTGCTATCGGTTGGAGGAGGGTGAGACCGAGGTTCCCTCGCTTCATTCAAGCAACCTCTGGGTCCTGGTAGCATACAAGTAAGAACGGGTAGAGGAGGCCTGCCTGTGAGGGCATTTATTTAGCCACAATTCCTTTTGGGCCCCACATTCTATACTCAGAGCTGTTTGATCCACCAAATTTTAGCAGCCAAATAGTCTGTGCTAATCTGCTCCCAGCTTATTAACAGTGACAGGGTTGTGGCTCTCTGAAAACCCACCCTTTTGCACAGCTAAGGCCATAGATTAAAGGAGACAATAATCATGCTGAATGTAAACCATGGAATAACCCAGCAGGGTCTCGGTACCCTCATCACCCCCAGTCCTTATACAATCTGTGAAAATGCTAGTCAAGAGCGTGTGAATACTCTAACAGCCTAGCGCTTAGCATTTCTATTTTCTGGAAAGTCCTCTTCTCTTCATCCTCTGTCTGTTTTCCATTTCAAGTCATCGTTTGTCCAGTTGCCGGTGTAATGACTCCTAAAAAGGTGAAGGCTACTACTTCTGCGTCACCAGTTAAATTTTTTAAGCACCAAAATATCTCTCCCAGTACAGGATATGCCAAGAAAGATAGACTGGCCGGTGGTGCTGTAGCTACACAAGCAGCAGTCCCCTCACGGTTAAGTCTATGCAGAATATGCTGGCCCTGTTTAAAACCGAAATCTTGTCCGAAATGAAGGCGTCCATAAAAGAATTACACCAATAAGTAATTCACTTGGGTGGACACACTAGCCATATTGAAGATAAAATGGAAGAGCTAGCGACCTCGCACAACAACCTTATAACTGAACATGATACATTTACAAACATGGAAGACAGATCAAGGAGAAATAATATCAGGATCAGAGGTATCCAGAAACAGTAGCCCCTTCTGAGTTGCTCTCATTCGCCACGGAGTTGTTTCACAAACTTCTACCTGAAGCAACGGAGCAAGACCTGATGCTAGATCGTATCCATAGGCTTCCTAAGCCGAGATCAGCTCCAGAGAATGCACCTAGGGACACTCTTATGAGGATTCATTTCTTCCCTATAAAAGAGCGCATTTTAGGAGCAGCTAGAATGGAGGATAATGCTGAGAACTTACAAAACCTCTAGTTCTTTCAGGACCTTTCATTTGCTACTTTAGCCAAGAGGAGATCATTTCAAGGTATAACCAAGGCTCTGAGAGATCGGAACATCCCATACAAATGGGGTTTCCCCATCAAGCTAATTATTCGACGAGATAATGTTTCTCATGTCGCTTCCTCAGCAGATGAAGGATTGGCTTTATTGAAGTGCCTGAACCGACTCCTACGTCAAGCCTTAGACAAGAATGGTCAAAGTAATTGGAGGTCGTTTAGAGATTCTGTTGTTTTCCAGTCTTTTACACCTGGACAGTGGGTTACGGCTTAAAACCTGCTAACTTGTATCAGGACCTTATGCATCTTTTTGGTCTTATTATGTTGTGAAAAGGAGGAGACATGAGTGGCAGTCTTATTCCAAGACACAGAAGAGGAAACTTTTCATTATGCAGTCTCCCCACTGTCCGTGTGTATGTTTTCTTCCTCCCTGCAGGTCCTAGATGGAACATGAGAAGATCAACAGGTTGCGGGATAGTATACGGCACAAAGACTGGAGGTTCTAAGCTTTCATATGCCAAGCGGTGATGTTAATATAACATTAGTCTTATGTTGATTTGTTGTCTTTCTGACTAGTTAGAGAGAGTTATTCTGTTTAAGATTAATATATATTGGTATTTAACGGGTCTGGTGGGAGGTGGGGGTCGAGTGGTCCCTGTTTGCGTGCTAGTGCGCCCCCCATATTTACATGTTGCTGGTGTTTTTTCTTCCCCCTTCCAGCAAACACTCTAACCCTCTATTTAGGGTTATTTTGGGGGGGGGGGGTTCCCCGTGTTTCCTGTTTTCTTTAAAAAAAAAATCCTTTACTTTCCTTTCTGCCCAGGGTACATATTAACACAAACAATTGGTCTCTCGTGCTGTTTCAGCACCAAGTCGAGTCATGGTCTGGTACTTATTAGATTGAATAGCTGGTCAATAGTATGTAGTCAGTGGAGAGTTTTTTATAGCCCATACTTCTATTGCAAATGGTTGAGTTTTTAACACAAAATGTAAGAGGTTTAAACTCCCCTAATAAACCAAGACTGGCCCTTTCATCATTCTATAAGCTCGAAGCAGATGTAGTGGCCCTACAAGAATTGCATTTTAAAGCTGCAGCTCCCCCGGTATTGAGAGATAGACATTTCCCACTATGTTTCACTGCTGATGGCCCTCATAAAAGGAATGGCGTAGCCATCTTATTCAGCAATAAAGTTGAATTCATTCATAAATCCACTATAGCGGACAAGGCAGGTAGATATCTGATCTTGATTAGTATGCTAGACAATAAACTTGTCACCATAGTCTCGTTGTACGCCCCTAACTCTACACAGGTTCCTTTTTTGAGGTGGGTCTTTCAAGAAATAGAGAAACACAAAGAAGGTGGACTGATAGTTATGGGTGATTTTAATATAGTAGCAGATCCAAAACTGGATAGATCCTCTCAATCTTCGTCTCCTGCAGCGGGAATGGGTTTATCGGGCCCCTCACTAGCCTTTACCAAGTTGTTGGGGGAATTTGACTTGTATGATGTATGGAGAACTGCAGATCCCAAAAGCAGAGATTTTACATATTTCTCACCTGTCCATAATTCATATTCGCGTATAGACTTGATTATGGCAGATAAATGGTCACTACAGGCTACCAAGTTAGTCGAGATCCTTCCGATAACTTGGTCAGACCATGCTCCAGTGCTGTGGACGTGGAAGGCCACTAACTTCTTTACTCCCCCTGGGCCATGGCGTAGGCCATCATATCTTTTATCCCAACTAGAAGCTAGACTGGATATCAAAAAGCCATTGAACAATACTGCCAAACTAATGCCCCTTCTGACACAAACATCTTTAACTTCTGGTGTGCATTAAAAGCAGTTGTGAGAGGTGTAGAGATCCAGACGGGCTCTCGGTTAAAAAGGGCTAACTCTTTTCTGCAAAAAGAACTCGAAGAAAAGTTAGTTAAACTAGACACTCAGAATAAAGCATGCTCCTCTAAGGAACTGAAGAAAGAAATTACTTTAGTTAGAGCCCCCAACTTCAGAAAATGCTACTGTCCAAGACCCAATTAGCTCTAACTAGACTTCGACAAAAATACTATGTGGCAGGGAACAGAGCAGGAAAGCTTCTAACGAGGAAATTGAGGGGCCAACTGGCGCAGAATAGAATCAAATATCTGATAGATGAGTCAGGTAAGAAAGTTTCTAATCCCAGGGATATTGCCAACTTGTTTGCACAATATTATTCAAAGCTCTATAACTTGAAGGACGATGACTCTACTCACCAACCTAGCCCGGCAGACATAGAGGGGTTTTTTACATAGCCTAGATATTCCGACAATAGACTCAGAGACGGGGGCAGCTCTGGCAGCTCCATGGTCGCAAACTGAAATCCAGGAAGTTATTAAAAATCTCCCTTCAGATAAAGTCCCGGGGCCAGATGGGTATATAAATGGCTTCTATGTGACATTTCAGGAGGACCTCCTTCCAGTACTTGAACAATTGTTCAATGAAGGCACATCTCAAGGTTCATTCCCTCCTGAGATGTTGGAGTCACAGTTAGTTACCATTCCTAAACCGGGGAAGGACCCTACCTCGTGTCTTAACTACAGGCCAATAGCCCTCTTGAACTCAGACATAAAAATTTACGCCAAACTTATAGCGAATAGACTAAATGGTCTTCTCCCGGGACTCGCTCACCCTGACCAGGTGGGATTTGTGCTGGGGCGTCAAGCCTCTGACAATACTAGAAGGGTGCTCGACATCCTAGAATGGGTGACGAGCTCTCAGACAGAAGTGGTGGCTCTCTCTCTTGACGCTGAAAAGACTTTCGATAGATTACATTGGGGATATTTGGAGAAGGTCCTTCTCCGGTTCGGATTTCATGGTAAATTTCTATCAGCTATCTCTGCATTATATTCTGACCATTCAGCTAGGGTGTTTAGCAATGTTTTCATGTCAGACGGCTTCAAGATCTCAAATGGTACTAGGCATGGCTTCCCGCTGTCCCCGCTGTTTTTTGTTTTGGCAATGGAACCCCTTGCAATAGCTATTAGATCCTCTCCTTTGTTCCCTGGTATCAACATCAAGAACACGATTCACAAACTATGTCTGTTTGCCGATGATGTATTATTATTTGTGACCAGCCCGGAGACCTCGCTGCCGGCCCTTCACAATATACTTGATGCCTGAAGCCGAGCATCATACTACAAACTTAACTAAATCTGAGGCCCTTCCAGTAAACATTCCCCCTTTGAAGACAGAACATCTTAAAAAAAACTTTTCAATACTCCTGGAAAACAATAGCCCTCCCATATTTAGGCATAAAGATCACCCCCTCCCTAGATAGCACAATCAATCTAAATTATACGGCTTTGATACAGCAGCTACTCACATTAACCAAATCATGGGCCTGCTGCGAGATCTCTTGGCTGGGGAGGTTGGCAACTTTTAAGATGTCGGTGCTACCGAAAATGATGTATCTATTTCGGACCATACCTGCTAGCATCCCAAAACCATTGTTTGATAAACTGCATTCAATTATGATAACCTATGTATGGCAAGGTAAACCCCCTCGTATAGCTCGTTTTCGAATGTGCCTGCCCAAGCAACATGGTGGTTTAGCGTTACCAGATTTACATAAATATCACCATGCTTGTCTACTTTCCCAATTAAGAGATTGGTCTCTACCCCCAAATCATAAACTACAGCATTTTCCACCACAATTCCCTCTCCATGTTAGATATGTGTTTTGTCACATTTTAATAGCTGCCAGAGCAGCTTTTGCTCAAAACTGAAAACCCCTGACCTGCCTGCGTTAAACAAAGTGATTGCTGAAGTACAGTTTAGCTTCGAGATGGAGACGTGGGGGATGCCATATTCTTCATTCCCTTCATCACCCCTAATAAAGTTGTTTTCCTGGCACGTGTATACTACAGAGGGAGAGGGGGCAGCCAGAGCTCGTAATGATTCATTACTTCCCCTTTCACAGTTCACCTTGAACGAACCCTTGTCAGAACCCACATAGTTTTCTGATGGGAATAGCCCATTGGGAGTTTGACCTCTCTGTTGTTACAGGGGTTTATTTTTTTGTTTTTCTTCTGCTGTATTACTGACCTACTGATTTGATAGTCTCTATTATGTTAAGTACCGTATATTTCGATGTGACATAACGTGTTTACCCTACTATGTACCCCCCCCTCCCTTTTCTTTTTTCTGGTCTTCCCTTCCCCCATCCCTTCTTTTTTTTCTGTACCCCTTAAATTTGTAAGAAAAAATAAAAAATACTATTGAAGTAAAAAGAAAAGCACATTAATAATAGGTGTATAAATAATTAATTTATCTTAGTACTATAAATACTTTAAATTATATAAAGTATATAATTGAAACAAAACTGACACCTAGAAAATATATAATCAGAAGCTCCACTCATCCAATCATGTCACCACCAGAAATATTTTTAAAAAAAGCAGGAAGTATACTATACTGTATATTACCAAGGCAAAACAACTCATTCCTCAACCTCACCAGCATGATTCCAGCAGACTACAAAAAGATGTTACACATAGCATACTACCTCTGGCAAAACAAGTAACCTGCCTAATCTCACAATTGTAAGCCTAACTGACAACTGAAATAAAACCCGAGAGAAAACACACTTTTTGTCTTGCACAAAAAAAAATATCACACTAACAGGAGCCCAACATAGTTCTCAAAATAAAAAAGCAAAAATATATATTAATTCAAATCAAAACAAGTGACATATTTGTGAAAAGCATTCTATAGATATAATAAAAAAGTAGACAAAAACATGACAGACCTGATTCATTAGGGAAAGTAAAACAAATGTGAGTTGACTACAGCACTCTCAACAGTAGTGGTGCCAGCAAGAAATTCAATGGTTCTCTGTACTGGATCTGAAGAGCAGCTGTTATTAGATTTAAAGAGCAAGGCTGACAAGGATAAGACTACATTTATAAGTCCCCATTTGGATCATTTGCAACCTTTAAAAGACATATGGTCCAGGAGGTGGTGGAAATTCATTTATAAGATTTACTAGTGTGCATTGACAACCTGATTGTGTTTGGCAAAAACCTTAAAAAAACCAACATCAAGCTATACAAAATGGTTGATTTGGCTAATGCAGGCTCTTTCACAAATGCCAGTTCTGTAGGATGTTAAGGAAGTATATGTGCCACATAAGGAGTCAGACACTTTTCTTGCTATGCTTGAGTCTGTGACAAATTAACTGTTAAATAGTTCATTTGGAAAGTAATCACTTCAATTTTTCAAGTAAAGATGATTTAATTTGTGTAAATCAAGGTTAACCCTCAATAGGGAGTGAGTGATTACTTGTAAAGAGGGGCCTTTCACCTAAAGCATATATATTCAAACTAGAGGAAGCATTATTACTATCATGGCAACAAAATCCTCTGGTGCTGAACAACTACTCAACAGTAAGACTGCCAGGAAAACCAGGGAAAGTTTATGTAGCTAGTTCTTCTAAGAAATTTTTGAAAGACTGTCCTCTTTACCCTGCACTGCAACATCGAGGCACAAAACAAACTATGTGCCTCATTTCTAACAGATTTTACTGGCCTTGAATGGACTTACAAATAGATAAATATTGTCACACATGTTTCCAAGATACACAAATCCTTAGTTGCACGTCCTGGGCATCCTATTATTTTGGGAGAGTGTTCTTTAAAATCCAATTTATTTTTCTTTGTTGAATATTATATGCAAGGTCACGTCTCCCATCTGTGATCACACATCAAAGATACGCCTCATATATTGAAATTATTGAAAGCAGTAGAATGGAGTGAAGGCTATGGATTTTTGATCTTAGACATACAAGCCTTGTATATTAATATTCCTCATGAAGAAGGAGTAAAATCAACAATAACTTTTATTGAAACAGATAAAGATGTCTCAGGCGGGAAATGTGACATTTTATTTGCAGGTCCTTGGAACAGCGATGGGGACCAGGTTCTCGCCAAGTTTTTCAAACATAAATATGTGGAGTTCGAGAACAAATACATTTCGAACAGACCCTTTTGCACCAAACAGGTCCTCTATGGCCATTTCATTGATGACCTACTTATCATTTGGAAAGGGGGTATTGATTCAGCACATGAATTTGTTTCCTTTTTGAATTTAAACACATATAAACTTAAATTAATTTACACTTTTGAATATCACATGGTAAATTTTCTGGCTATCACCCTCTGTATGTGGGAACAAAATATTAAGTTCAAATTATAACAAGCCGATGGATACTTGCCGTTATTGACATGAAGGATTTGTGTATCTTGGGAACCATTATTAATAGAGGCTGAAGCTTATGCATCTACCATAAATTACCTCCTGAATCCTATAAATAAGAAATTAGCAAAATGTTATCTGGGGATATGATATCATTTGAATCTACTTTCAACACCAAATCTCGGCAGATTAAGAACATTATTAACAGGAATTTTGGCATCCTCAAGCAGCATAATATATAAAAAAAACTATTTGGAAGATAAGCCCATAGTTATAATCAAGAAAAACGTAGATTTGAAGATAATTATGGCTCAGAGTATGTTAAAATCTAAATAAAGGACGTCTATTGAATCTTGTATTCCCAGGAGGCCCAATGGATGCTTTCGCTGTAAGAAATCCATATGCTTTACATCTAAACATCTTATAAATAGAACTAAAATTATTACATCTAACTCTTTAGAAATGAATTTTCCTATTAAGGGTTTCATTAATTGTGACATTGTCTACTTTGTTTATGTGCTAGAATGTAACTAAAAACTACAATATGTGCAGGACTACCAGGCCTATTAATGGCCATTTTCAGGAACATAGAAGGAATATACTAGAGGTGCATATTGTGTCTAGACATTTATCTAATGTACATTCTGGCAACCCTGAGGGCTTAACTGTAGTGGGAGTGGGACATATAGATACCACAATCAGGAGGTGGGACAGATATACTAGATTGTGTCTTAGTGAATCAGCATGGATTTTGAAACATGGCATCCTGCACCCCAATGAGTTAAATGAGGCCTTGGATCACAATTGTCTAAATTGACGAATCGATTTGGAATCATTTTATTTAGAGAAGCCTGTGCCAAAATATTGTTCTTGGCATTTGAGTATACTAGTATAAATTCTGGACAACTGATCAGAGTGGGCCTGTTAGGCTGTATATTTTCTGTGCTTTATTTATTTTTCAACAAATAAATTTTCTTTTCTTTTTTATGTTTATTTTTAATTTTTATGGACAATAGTATTCAGATGCTTGACCATTACATCAACAGGGACTGTAATGACACTGGGCCTGATTCATTAAGGAACTTAAGCAATACATTTCTTACTTAAGTCTCCTGGACAAAACCATATTAAAATGAAAGGGTGAAAATTAGTTTTCTATTTTGCACATAAGTTAAATACTGGCTGTTTTTTCAAGTAGGAAAGAACAGTTTTTGTGCTTATATTAATACCAGTGGAAGTTCGGAACTCTTTAGCTATGGAATCAGCAGAGTGTTGGCGAATTTTACGTACCATGCGCCTTAGCAGTCGTTGACTCCACTCAGTGATTATATGTGGTCTTCCGCTTGTGGCTGTTAGTGTTGTTCCAAAGTGCTTCCACTTTCTAATACTTTCACTTACAGTTGACTGTGGAATATCCAGCAGGGATGATGTTTCACAAACTGTCTTATTGCAAAGGTAAATAGATAGGGCAATGGGAGTGCTGGTATGTCAGACAAATTTATTAGCTAAAAAATAGCACAAGGCATAAATATTGAAAATACATATAAATTATCCGATATTAATAAATCAAATAAATAGCGTATATAAACCAATATTAACAGTATAGTATATCAATGCTGTTCAATAATTTCATAAATGAACAATAGAATATAAATCCATAACAGAAAAAATATCCGGATAGAGCTGTCTGCTGATATTACATAGTAAATGATCTCCTGATGTTTGGTTATCCTTATATTTCACAGTGGGGATATATTCCTGTCAAAAGTGTGCAGAACATTTTCAAGCATATACAGTTGTAAAAATCCGAAAGAAACTGTTTATAAATGCAATATATGTCTATATGACATTCCTATTAATATAGTCAGATCCACTTTCAGTAACAGTCCTATTGTCGCTATGAAAGACCATTAGAACAGGGAACTTGATCAGATATGTGATATCTTAGTATTTTGTCCAAAACATCGTTTTTTGTCATCACATGTGTGTCTTAGAAATTTTGGCTGGTATGTGAACATACGGTTGATATTTCTCTTATCTTGAGTTGCAGGTGTATTGACAACCTAAATGCTTTCCATCTGGCTTGTCCACATCAGTATCAATCCAAATGCAGAGAGTCCTAGTTACGTGTATATGACGTTACCTATTGCGTTTCTCCGCCACTAGTTAGCGGTTTCATCAGAGGTAGTGACACATGTGGATAGGACATCTTAAATAGTCAATGGTGTTTATAAACTTTATCAGTATTAATCAATCATCGGACACTAAGCAGAGAAAACTCCAATCATTCATTATTGCAAAGGTCACAGTACCACGCTTTAAGTCAATGAGCTCTTCAGTATCACAAATGTTTGCAAAAGGAGATTGTATGGCTTTGTGCTTGATTTTATACACCTCTGGCAACAGGTCTTATTGAAACACTTGAATTCAATAATTAATGGGTGTGGCCAAATACTTCAAATACTTTTTCCCAGAAGTCAGTGGTGGAATTAAAAATTCCTTGAGATTCTTGTTGAATATTGGATATACTGTTTTATTTATTCTTTGTATCCATATGTCTACTTATATGAAAGATCCATTCATTATATATATTTCTAAGTAATATCTTTCATTAATATCTCTTATTAATAATTAGTCGCATTCTATTTTTGTTTTTGTTTTATGTTAATTGATTTTTCTCTTACGCATCCTGTTTTAATTAGTCTATTATCCAGTGATTGACTGTGATCAGAATGAATAACCCTCGGGTTTTATTAATCATCTATTCCTTCTGATGAAAGGCCCTTTGCTGTTTACCAGACTGTTTTATTTTAATGCTATATTGTTGCTGACAATTAACGGAGAAAATCCACTATTTGTGATATTTGCTTTTGCTTCTATTGAACGGAAGAACAGCTCTACCGGTGGTCCTGTACCACTAGCCGCGAGGTCGGATGGCCAGTGCGGTGTCTGTGGAAATACAAATTGGTTTATTGTCCCTGAGGGATGTCTCACAGCTGAATGCTAGTTTCAGCGCCCTCAATCAGCAGCCGATTTCTTTCATCTTCACGCTGTCAGCTCACGGCTTCCTCCACCTGGATGCTGGATGGACCCCTTGAGGGACTACTAACAGCCGTTTGGTAGTCTCATCTTCAACATCCAGCGTGTATTACATTTGTTATAAAGTTCTATATCTATTTGCTTACAACTATTGGCACTACCGTTATACATGAGTAGTCAATCACCAGCCGAATCATCGGTAATTCCTCAATATCTGTCATAATTTATTAACTGCAATTTGGATCCTTTGCCTTTTTTCACTACAACAAACTGTGAGTAGCCGGCTACTTGCGAATACAGCATATATTCCACCCATCCTCAGAATTTTTGCATAGGAATTTTTCAACCTTCTTTTTATTATTAATATTTATATTATGCACATCTATATATTCTATTTGTTCAATTATCAACAAATATTGGATATATATATATATATTTTTATTTATTTATTATTATCTTTGTTTGTACGGTACTTCATCTATACTTTATGTATCATGTACTCCGGATGTCTGATGTATTTATACTGTTTATTTCTTAATAAATAACCTTTTCTGTATGAGAATGCGACTTAGTACAATTATTTATCTATTATAATATTTTTTTTTAGTGCAGACACATTCTCATTTTTCATAGTAGGTTAATGGCTGCTACTAAATTGACCTTGGTGTGTATGTTAGGTAGTTTACATTGTAAGCTCCAATGGGGCAGGGACTGATGTGAGTGAGTTCTCTGTACAGAGCTGCGCAATTAGGGGCACTGTATTAATAGCTAATGATGATGATGATAATGATGATAGTGCCAATTATCACAGTTTGCTTGCATGTTGATTTTAAGTCCCTCCGGAGGGCTGAAGTATACCTCATATACTAGTAAGAAGTTTGTTCTGACTGTATTTGGGAACTAGGACTATTTTTTGTTACTTTGACCCGTTCTTCTCTTTTACTTAAAAGTAAGTCCAGTATCTGTTTGATGGATTGTAACACCAATTAGGAACCCTGTTTTCCCTCTCTATTTAGAAATGAGATCTATCATGGAACACTAACTGTATTTGATGTGGGGATATCTACCTCTCTTAAAGTGCCATTGAAGGATCCAAAGGAGAGCCTGTTTGGATTTGTGTTATATGAAATTCTATGAATCATTAACGTACTGGATGAAATAAAGGAGATTGGGCGGATGTGAAGATATGAGCAACTTGTACTATGGCAACCAACACCTACACAATAAGTTTTTGAGATTTAATAAAAGGTTAACAAAAATAAAAATAGGCAATCAGACTATGGTGCTGAACTGTTCAGACATATATACACCGAACATAGTGTGCACAAAAGTGTAGAATAGTTATTTGCCAGGCCACTCATAGTCACAGTTCATGTTACAAGTAATGACTACTTTATCATTGGGATATAGGTACAATAGAGGATCATGATATAAAACTTGTCTGACGAGACCACACATATCTCATGACAGTTGGTTGTAACGGACTCAAGAATAGTCTGAATATAAGTGTCAATCTGAACTAACACTTGAATTGCAAAATATAGCATGCACTTCACAATATACAAGTGGTCTGTTGAGGGGAACATGTAAATATGAGAATCAGCGCAGCAAATACACTTTGTATATTTTATGACTGAATTGATCATTGAGAATATAGCGCAATAGAAATATATATCAAAACGTGTGACTTTATAACAGCTCTGTGAGAAGAAAAATATGAATACTGTTCAGCGAGAATGCATCTTTTATAGGTTAACATATCAGTTCACATATCTATAATATAAATGCTTAGTGGCATGTGTTAGTCTGTCTGTGTGTGGAAAAAATAAAACCAAGCTGCAGAGCCACCTGCTGGGCGGAGTTATACACTGACCTACTAAATTCTTAGTGTGTGTGGAAAAAAAATTTCAGAAAGGGCTGAAATTTGGTATACTAAGATGTTTCTAATTTGTTAATTTAATTTGTTAATTGTTAAAAGTGTTTATAAAGATTTTAAAAAAATATATATATATTTCTTGAAGGAGAAGTGACAGTTGGGAGTGGTTGGTGGTTGCCGGGGGTGACAGTGTCGAGTGGTTGGTGGTTGGTGGTTGCCGGGGGTGACAGAGTGAGAGGAGTGTGATACTCAGGACCGCTGAGAGAGATCCCTGTGTCTGGATAGACATCTGGATAGATGTGGCGATGAAAATGAAGGATGAGGTGATGGAGAAGAATGATGAGGTGGTGACATGTGGACAAAACCACGTTAAAAAAGGGCGCTTACGTCGGGAAGTAACGCTCTTGCCCTGAGGAGGGCTGGGCTAGGCCCAAATGCATGACAAGAACCTTTTTAACACCTTAAGTAGCTTGATTTGACTAGAATGCATGAGTATCATGCACGGGTTAACTTGTGTTAAAATATAAGCCTACAACTATTTAATTGCTATCGTTATGAAATACAGTGTTGAAGTTGTATATATATTAATAATAACATTTATTGTCAGCAACCTGATTTGCAATATTATTATATATTATTGTTATAATACATATTATTATATTGAGGAATTGCCGGTATAATACTGTGAAAAGGCTAGGAACTATATCTTGTGCAAATATCTCTTCTGAGAAAATAGATCCGTGAAGGTAATCTTGATTCATTGTAAGCCATTGACCTCTGTGATGACATAATTTTGTAAACACACCCACCATTGTAAAAGTTTTTAAATTGACCTGCAGTCAATTGAGCGCAGGCACTCTGCTAAGAATCCTGGTCTGCAGGCTGGTAACTATGTAAGATCTAAAAATTGGACTGGACAATATTTATTTATTCTGCAAATTAACTCAGCAACAGGATTCTGCATTTAAAAGTAACAGCATCACAATAAACGCTTGATACAAAGTAACAGTCTGATATCAATATAAATAAACCACAAATATTGGAGTCAACATTTGGCAATTCACCAAGTAATGGATGTATGAATGAACATACATAAGTGTATTTAGGACTAATTGCAACTTTCAATGCACTGAATTTGTGAGCTGAACAATAAATTTATTCTAAGGACAGACCTGATTTTATCACTGTGATAAAGGCTTAGAAAGCACTCGGCTATATGTGACATGATGAATTTCTAAAGTTCAAAGCTCTGTACATTACATTACTACAGAGTGTGCATAATTACTTTATTATATCAGGCTATTGAGGATATACCAATACTGGCTACATTTTGGGAATACATACCAATTGAATACCTCAAAACTCTTGATACAATTTCGTACAGCATGTATATAAACAGAGATTACGTCTTGACTGAGACAACTTGGTAACAGATTCATTCATAAACGCATAAAGGAAATTGGTGACATATAATAACAAACCTTCTAGTATTATAGTGATAGTAATCAGGTACAATGTCACACCTATTATAATTTGATAAATGGAAAATTGAGGCCATATAAATTGATAGTAATTGACAGTATATTTTATATGTATACTTACACTCTATTACAAGTTATTCTTGGACCTGTCCTATTAAGTCAACATCCAATATTTTTAATTTAGCAATATTTTGCTTTTTAAATAATAGACATTTTATGGGCATAAATTAAAGGTGTCATTTCAATTTTGAGTTCAACTTGGGTTGGTCACCTAATCTGTTGATTAACATCAATATGTAAATGCATACATTTTACCCCACAACATTAGCACCCCAAGGTATAAATTAGAGATGCTCATGCTTGGTTCCTCGGAAACCGAACACACCCGTACGTAGGCCGAGCGCTCTTTTTGATTCCAAAATGAGGCAAAACGTCATTGTGACATCGTCGGATCTCGCGAGTTTTGGAATCTATAAATACCGCCCTCCACGGTGATCTAGCGCCATTTGAGAGAGGGATACAGAAAGGGTAGGATAGAGTGTAGAGCAGCTGGGCAGGCAAACTTACAGAATTGAAAGAGGAGGATGGTAGCAGTGTTGAAGAAAGCTCCATTGCTAATTGTCATTGCTGAAATACTAGTCCTTGTAGGCTTTTCTTCTGAATTTGCAGATAAATTCAGAAGTGTTATATAGATAACAGACAAAGAGGAGTGCTCCATTGCTAAGAGTCATTGCTGAAATACAAATAGGAGGGCTAGCAGGCTTGTCTTCTGAATTTTCAGGCAAATTATACTGCGTTATATAGGTAACAGACAAAGAGAAGTGCTCCATTGCTAAGAGTCATTGCCGAAACAGAAATGATAGGGCTGGCTTGCTTGGTCTAAATCTGCAGTTACATTTTACTCGACCATAGCTCTCTCAGAAACTGGAGAGGTGACAGGGATCAGTGCTGAAACAGAAATTGTAATAATAGGGCTGTCAGTGTTCTTCAAAGTCTCCAGTGATATTGTATTGTGTCATAGCTCATACAGAAACAGGAGGGGTGACATTGTTGTTGTTACTCTCCAGTCTCAGTCATGATGATACTTATCCCTCTATTTCATATGCTAAAGCCTATGTTCAAATGCATAGTGGTTTTAAGTCAGTGAAACAAAAATGTAAATAAAAAGCTTGTACCTTTTTAAACAAAAAAAAACCTCTCTAAAAAGGTGAAAGTTTACTGTAGAAAAACATAAAATTGCCAATATACCATTCTAACCAAAATATTACTAGGCATATTAGCATCAGGTACCTCCCTTCTCTTAGCTAGATCTCAGCACCTGCAATATACACTGTCATCATATTCAGCCTCTTCATTGTGTACATCTTCCTCAACCAATACTAATTCATCCCCGCTGGAATCCACCATCACAGAAGTCTGTGTACTTTGATGCAATTGCCGAAAATGGCCTTCCTCATGGAATTTGTAGCTCATTTTATGGCAAAGCTGTCACGATTTTT
Source organism: Mixophyes fleayi (assembly GCF_038048845.1). Classification (NCBI taxonomy): domain Eukaryota; kingdom Metazoa; phylum Chordata; class Amphibia; order Anura; family Limnodynastidae; genus Mixophyes; species Mixophyes fleayi. The sequence goes on from NC_134403.1 coordinate 275,376,574, forward strand.
TGGCAATTCTTTTAGAATAGAGCAAATGTCAAAATGTTTTGCTGATTCATCTGCATCACCACTGGGTGTCTTGAGAAAGTTAATTTTTTTCCGAGAAGCAGTTGCTAAAGAAACTGAAGGAGAAGACGTCATTACAAGATGTTGATAACTCTTGGATCCTGGCTAAGCAAATAAAGTTCTAGGTCTACAATTACAATATACGTAGCGGATTTGCTTAGTTTAATTTCATCCTTCAATTTCTCTAGCTGCTTCTCAAAATGTATCATTAAGGCAATCACTTGACTCAAGCTAACCGTGTCTGTACTCTCTTCACAGGTGACTACTTTGCTGGACTAAAGTACATTCCCTCTCAAATTCTAGTCTTCTTGCAGCTGCTGCATTCTTCTACATGCTGTTGCACAATCCTGAAAATTACCCTACATTTTTCGAGACACAGACAGCATCTACTGCATGTCATTGTCATTTTTTAAAAAGTTCTGTAACACCAAGTTGATTGTGTGAGCAAAACAAGAAATGTGATGGAATTCCCCTCCGCTGTAATGCACTAACAATATTGGTGGCGTTATCAGAAATCACATATCCTCAGGAGAGTCAAATCAGGGTATGCCATGTTGCAATGACATCCCTTAGTTTTTGTAACAGATTGTCAGCTGTATGCCTCTTAGTGAAGCTGCTGATACACAGAGTAGCCTACTTCTGAAAAATGTGACGTACTTGGGTAAATGCTGCTGCTGTTCCTGCTGGTGAAGGCGAATCACCAACCCAGTGGGCTGTCACAGTCATATAATCTTAAGTTTGCCCAGTTCCGCTTGTCCACATATCTGTGGCTAAGTGTACAGTGGGTAGAAATGCATTTTGTAGCCCAATAATTAAATTTTTACAAACTTTCTGGTAGAGGTGAGGAACAGCTTTTCTAGTAAAATGGTGTTGTGGTGGAATTTGGTAATAGGGACAGAAGACCTCAAGTAACTGTTTAGAACCAGCTGCATTAATAGTGGATATTGTACGCTGATCCAATACTAGCATAGTCCCCATGGCGTCTGTGTCCGCTTTGCGACTGTATGACAGCTTTCTTACTTTCTTCCACTAGCAAAGGATTGTTTAACAGTCAATTGTTGTAAACTACTAGTAGTCTTCTTCTGGGTTGAAGATCCACCCCCAGCAGCAGCAGTGGGACTAACGCTCAAGAATTCTTAAGAAGAATCAAGGCTAGTGGAGAAGTCATCCAGCCTTAGCAACTTGGATGCAGGACTAACTCCCATCACTTGTGAGGATATTGATGATGAAGGTGTTGGGGGTTTAGATTGCAGGTGCTGGGATCTAGCTAAGAGAAGGGAGGCAGATGATGCTGGACTGCTTGTTGTTATTTTTTTAATGTAAGTTTCTGATTTCCCCAACAGCATTCCATGAACTTGCTTGAAATGCCGTAACATGGATGAGGATCCTAGATGGGTAAGGTCCCTACCTCTAATGAGTGTGACTTTACAAACTCTACAAATGGCTAGACAACTGTTGCCAGGATTTGTGTAAAAATAATTGCACACATAAGAGGTGGATTTTTGATTTTATGCCCAGGCATGACAATGGCCTTTTTCTTATCACTGGCAAGAACTGCTGCAATCTTTGTTTGAAAGTCTATGAAAATAATGAGTAGCTCGTTACTCTCCCGCCTGCTCTGAATCCAAATCGAGGCCGAACGTCATCGTGACGTCGTCGGATCTCGGGGCTCGGTTCTCGCGATACTTCAACATTATAAATACCTGCCTCCACAGCAATCCATCGCCATTTGACAGAGGGAGAATCCAATATTCTGATTCCAATTGTTGTAACAAAAATCGCTAGAGAAGAGAGGAGGATAGAGGTTTTTTTTTCTTTTAAATATTTGGCACTCCCCAGTGCTTTTGGGGTGTCCCCCATAATTGTGCATAAATATTTCTGGCTGTCAAAATTACTATCTGTCAGCAGTATCTACCAACTAATTTTTAGCACTCCCCAGTGCTTTTGGGGTGTCCCCCATATTTGTGCATAAATATTTCTGGCTGTCAAAATTACTTTCTGTCAGCAGTATCTACCAACTAATTTTTAGCACTCCCCAGTGCTTTTGGGGTGTCGCACATAATTGTGCATAAATATTTCTGGCTGTCAAAATTACTGTCAGCAGTATCTACCAAATAATTTGTAGCACTCCCCAGTGCATTTGGGGTGTCCCCCATAATTGTGCATAAATATTTCTGGCTGTCAAAATTACTATCTGTCAGCAGTATCTTACCAAATCATTTTTAGCACTTCACAGTGCTTTGGGCTCAGAATGGATTCAAAGCAGTCCACATATGATCAGAATGAGCAACCAGGTTCTGTCACCAGTCCTGATGTTAGTGTTCCCAGTACGTCATCTGGACAAGGCGATGTCAAACTATACAGTGTTTCGAAATCAGTCCAAAAAACCAAACAAAACAAAAAAAATTACTGTGTTGAAGCAAAAAAGAAGTGTTACTGAGCAAAAGTTAAGTGCCGATAAAAAAAAAATTGCCAACATGCCATTCTACACACACAGTGGCAAAGAGAGAATGAGACCTTCATCTTTGGCTATTAGTGGCAGATCCCAAAAAGTTACCGAGCCTACAATTGGTGCACAACTATTGTTACGCATCAAAGCTGAGCTGCAAGATAACAGTAAGGCATTAGAGGATAATGTTTGCTCTGATTCACAAATGACACCAATCCCTGTAGAGAGTTCATCCAACAGTGGTATGTCTAATTCTGAGCATTCTGTTAGTGTACCCATAAAGAAGGGCCCTTTCAGCAGTTCTGCTGATGTGTACCTGAACAGCCCGAGTGTAGCCGGTGATACACAAATTGAGGATGCCACTTTGGAAATAGAAGAGGATGAGGGGGAGATTTGTGGAGGTGATGAGGGCGCTTATGAGGATGTTGATGATTATGATGCAGACAGATACCAAATTGCCTTTCTCAATTTCTATTTATATTCTAGATTATATAACGGCTAAATAGTTTTCTATTTTACTATTTTACTCCTATTGGAGAGGGGATCTGATGCAGACAGATACCAAACTGCCTTTGTCCATTTCTTTGTATATTCAAATTTCTAGTTCTACAGTCTATGCAGGCTACGTTTTTTTCTATTTTACTACAAGTGGATGGGGGGGGGGTCTGATGCAGACAGATACCAAACTGCCTTTGTCCATTTATTTGTATATTCGAATTTCTAGTTCCACAGTCTGTGCAGGTTGCTTTTTTTATATTCAACTGCAAGTGGAGGGCGGGGGGGTGGGGGCATAGATAGCCACCACACTACCATGGTCCATTCAATTTTACTTTCTAGTTCCACAGTCTGTGCAGGGTGCTTTTTTTCTATTCAACTACAAGTGGAGAGCGGGGGGGGGGGGGGGGAGGGTGGTCATAGATAGCCACCAAACTACCGTGGTCTATTTAATTTTACTTTCTAGTTCCACAGTCTGTGCAGGCTGCTTTTTTTAATATTCAACTACAAGTGTAGGGTGTAATATACACCCAAAAACAATGGCTACATTGGCAATAATCAAAGATGGAGGAGGTAGACAACCAGGTTTGTCTGTATAATTTTCAGACAAGTGTTCGAGTTAAGGACGGCCTACCCGGGATTAAACTGTTTTATTCATAATTTATTAGCTTTAGAATTACCTCACTTTCTAAGAAACTGGTGAAGCACTAAATTAGGTTATTTTAGACCACAAAAATTGTATTTTTCTCGAAAATAGCAAAACAAAACCAAACAAAACCAAAACCAAAACACGCAAGGGCGGTTTTGCTAAACCAAAACCAAAACACGAAGGTAATCCAGATCCAAAACCGAATACAAAACCAAAACACGGGGGTCAGTGACCATCTCTAAAACAAATAGACTGACAAAGAAGGCACAGAAGAAAGACAAAAAAACAAATAATACACTCCTAAACCAAGCACTGAGAATACAGAAAACACCAAAAAACAACACTCACAAAAAAAACAAATGTTAATAAACACACAGACAATAAGACAAACAAGGGCAGCTAAATCAAACAAGACAAAAACAATTACTCTGGAGAGCACTGGTGTAGATATAAATTCCTAATTTATTGACACAATTCAGAGCAATTAAAACACATAAAAAATATTAGATTTAAAAAATGTGGCAGCTGGTAAGCCTTCAAACACCAGCTTAATATGTTCAGTGTTCAAATGATAAAGTCATAAAAGATTAGCAAAAAATAGCAGTATATTTAGAAGCAATGTGTTTTTGCAATCCACATGATAAACAGAGTACCTATCAAATGCCTTAAAATAAGTAGATGTTAAGGTAATGCACGAACAAATCATACAGCAAAATAGGATCCTCCTTTGGTAACAAATAGAAACCAATATGAAGGGAGATACTCCTTAATGATAACAAATAAAATTCATAGTATCTTTAAAATTCCTTGATAAAGCATAAAGTTAGCTATATTTTAAACTGATGCCAAAATCAAATTGTTCCTGAACAAATTAAAAGCTGTAACTCTGGAGGGTACGCTGATTACATTTAGGACTTGAATGAATAATGCAATCCAAACAGAATTGGAAACGGCTCCACAAGATCTGTTCACATGGGCAATTGCTGATGCGTTTCTCCGCCTACCTTGGCAGTTTCATCAGAGGTGAATCACATTACTCCAAAGCACCCTTAAATACTTTCCATGCAAAATGTAAATCAATAATTTGCAATAGGTGTTCCTTAGAAATTATCAACCAATCATCTAATGATGGAAATTCACTAGAACTACTTTTTTCATGTTGGTGAGGTCAAAATTGCATGAGTTTTGCATGTAAAACTTCCAACTAAGCAGAAATGAGTAATGGTTTGAAAATGGCTATTTTACAGCTGAACACTTGTGATTTAAAATTGCAGCAAATCACATTTTTCGACTTGGTGGCTCAAATCGCCTGTGATTTTAAATTGCTGGGAAAAGATTGCAGCTTGATACATTTACCACCAAGTATGTCCTATGCCAAAGTAGTTCTGGTCTTCTTTTTCTTCTGTTTAAATCATGAATGCCATACACAAATATTTTCCACAATAATTCAGGAAGATTCAATTTCAGAGGAGCTGAAACCTTTTTTTTCATATCACTAAAAACATGTGACATGTGTTGATGCTTGCTGATTGGTTTCTTTACATCCCATTAACTGTGACTGTCCAGTGGGATGAAATTATTTAGCAAATTTCATCCAAATCTTAGCCAATTTATAACTAAATTTGAGAATGTCTGAAATTCAGCGGAATTGAAATAAATATTCAAATTGATTCTCCCATCTTTATTATTTACCAACGTAATTGTATAGTGTTTATTTCAGTGGATTTGGGATTGTGTAACCTTGGAAATACAGCAATGCAGTTCTCAATAAATATGGATCAACAAATGTTGAACTCTGTGTCATTAAACACGCCTTACACAATGGCAACTCAATCGCATTTATTTTATTTTTATTGCATTTAAAAAGTTTGCTATTGGTATGAGATTATTATTATTATTATTATTACTTATTGATTGATTGATTGATTGATTTATAAGACACCACAGATTCTGCCGGATACAGTTAAGCAAATTACAAATAGATGAGGCAATGGACATAAATAGCGCTGTTGAATATTAGTTATGCTATTAGAACTCACACAGACTAGCAAAAGATATGACAGGACGCACGAGGGAATCAGGCAGTATAGAGACATGAAACAATAGTTAGAGAGAACAATGCCTGTGGGATCTTACATTCTAGAGGGAGGGGTGTTGATAGACAGTAGAATGCCCTTAAAATGGAGATGGTGGGCAGGAGGTGATGGATAAGTTGGCCAACAGGTTGTAGGATATGTGAGCTTGTAAAGTTAAGTTTTGAGTGAGCGTTTGAAGGAGTGTAGGTTTGGTGAAAGTCGAGTGAGGCAGGGTAGGGAATTGCAAAGATTGCAGGCAGCACAGCTGAAGTCGAGCTGGAGGTGAGCATGGGAGGAGGTAATGAGAGGTGAAATAAGGAAGAGGTCAGAGGCAGAGTGGAGTGTGGGTATGTTCCTTGAGACAATGTCAGATATATATGGGGGAGAAGTGTTGGTAAGGGAATTGAAAGAGACTGTAAGGATATTGAACTGAATTCTGAAACAGATAGGGATTCAATTAAGGGTTTTATGTAGAGAAGTAGTGGAAGAGGAGCAATGGAACAGGAAAATGAACCTAGCCTCAGCATTCTGGATGGATTAAAGGTCAGAAAGGTGAGAGGCAGGAAGGCCAGTGAGAAGAAGGTTTCAATATTCGAGACAAGAAATGATGAGTGAACGGACCAGGATTTTGGTTTCTTCCAGAGAGAGAGAAAGGGATGAATTTTCGTGATGTTACGGAAAAGGAAGTGGCAGGATTTGGTGAAGGATTGGATACAAGGGGTAAAGCTGAAGGCATGTGACACCAGGAGGGACAATTATGTTATCAACCGAGAGGGAAATATTGGGAGGATAGCAACATTGGCAGGAGGAAAGATGATGAGCTTGGATTTGGTGATGTGGAGTTTTCGGAAGCGAAGTAATATCCAGCAGAAAGACAGAAAGATACTTGAGAATGGAAAGAGGGAGAGAGATCAAGGAAGGAAATAAAGATTTGCCATCAATGTAGATGTGGTAGTGGAGGCCAAATATATTTGCCAAGAGAGGCGGTGTAGACAAAGAAGAACAGAGGGCTAAGGACACAATCTTGGGGAATTCCAATAGAAAGAGGAAGTGGGGGGCAAGAAGAGGGAGGGAGGAACAGTCAGAAGCAGAAACATTAAAAGAGCGGCCAGAGATGTAGGATGCAAACCAGAAGAGAACTGTTTTGCGAAGACCTAAGAACTAAAGGGTGATGAGGAGAAGAGAATAATCAATGGTGTCAAAGGCAGCAGAGAGGTTAAGAAGTATGAGAATGGAGAAGTGACCTTTAGACTTAGCTGAGTATAAGCCATTTTTTACTTTATTAAGTGTAGTTTCAGTTGACACGATTGAAGATGTGAGCAAGGTGATAACAGGCAATGGGAGAGAAGGATCGGAGGGAACAGGGTCAAGAGTACAGGTTGTAGAAGAAGAGGAAGAGAGAAAAGTGAGCATCTTAGATACAGTTAGAGGAGGGTAGGAGCAGAGGCTGGCAGGGAGAGTGATATAGAAGATGGGCGGGGGAAGTGAATCTGAAGAAAACAGATATCTTGGATAGAGTAAAATTTGTCTTTTAAGTAGGTGGCAAAGTTGAGAGAGAGGGGAGAGGAGGTGGAGGAGGACAAAGTAGGAATTAATGGTAGCAAGAATGTATTGTGGGTTTTTGGAAAGGTAGGAGATGAGGGATGTTAAATAGGTTTGCTTAACAAAAGAGCAGAATAGTAGGAGGAAAGGATGAATTTAAAGTGGATGAAATCAGTGATGGAGTGGGGTTTCTGTCATTGTGTTCAGAAGAGCAGGTGCACTTTTGGAGTAAATTAGTAAGAGGAGAGCTCCAGGGTTCAGTTTTAGATTGGCAGAGACAAGTTGGGGTGGCTAGGGCTGCAGTATCAAGGGCAACAGAGAGTGTAGAGATGTAAAGAGAGCCATCATTGTATGACAGTGAAGAAGTGGGAGTGAGGAGGAGTTCAAGGAAGGAAGTTAAGAGAATGAGTTCAGTGCTGTTGAGGGGACACTGCATGTAAGCTACTTTTGGTGATGGAGCAGGGGCAAGTGGTAAAAAGAGCATAAAGGAAAGGAGATTGTGTTCAGATAGGGGGGAATCAGAATTGGAGATGGGAGAAAACTAGATCTAGGGAGTTACCATCATGGTGTATAGAGGAAGTTGTCCATTGGGAAAGGCCATAGGTAAAGTGAGAGTTAGAAGTAAGGGCCAGGAGACCAAAGGAAAGGGAGAGAAAGCGGTCAAGAATGGGTGTGAGTTAATTGCAGATAAATCTTGCAATACAGAGTGCGCAGGACAAGGGAAGGTGATTGCAAGGAAGGATGGGAATAAGGTTGGCAGAATTGGATGTCCTGGGGGATAGGGTGATAAGTGGTGGAAGGGGGAGCAACAGTTGATAGAGGGGATAGGTTTGGACAAGTAGTATGGAATTGTGATGTGGGGAGCCATGTGGGGGAATGGGTGGAAGTGTTCAATAGAAAGTAGTAAGCTACAGGAGATGTAGCAATTGAGTCCTTGCAGAATCATAAAACAGGAGAGGGCCAAAGTCAGTCCAAATCCAGTTCAAACTCCAGGCTCTTCATGCGTCTGATGGTAGGCAAAGCCTTGAGCTGGCTTGATAATGCAGTAATTAAATAGAAGATTCTGAATCAGCTGTCACAGGCTGAGCAATTAGTACATCAGGGGATGTTTCAGGAAAATAAACTGACTGATCAGAAAAAACAAACATTCTTCAGGTTAGAACAGGATAAGATCAAGTTCAAAATATACTTCTTGAGGTGTGAAACATGAGGCCAGGGAGAGATGAAGACATTAGGCGTGCGATATGGAGTTACAGGTAATTGTTGAATGTTGTGCTCATTTAGCTGTGTTTCCAGGAAGAATGTTCCACTTCTGTTCACCTCTTGTCCAACTCTTGTTGAACTCTTAATATACTATATAACTCTGTCTATACATTTTTAACAAATCTACACTGGCTAAATCAGCCTACATGCTGACCCAGCCTATATCTGTTGATTAAGTAATGTTACAGAGTCATATGATTACTCCTTCAATTAACCCCCACTAAACTCACACTACAAATAATAAAATTCTTACGCAAACAAACAGAAAAGTAAGCATATCACAACAATAATCTAAAAAACTGCATATCTGATCCTATTAAAGAAAACTGGGGCAAGGATGGAGATACATTTTTACCATATGTCAAATGGCAAAAAAATGCTCTTCTTATCCAGAAACCATTTATCAAAGTTACTGAGAACTAGAAAAAAAGTAAATATTTGATACTTTTTGAAGAAAATATCAGAAATGATCAAATGTGCCTTTTTATACAGTTACTATTACAAAAAACAAAAACATGTTACCGCACGCCCAAGTCTAGTTTTATGATTCCCAAAGGATAATAAACAGTATGGTTGAGAGGAAAAAAAGACAAATGGGAGTTCTAGCCATGTCTGTAATGTTGTGAGGGTGTATATCAAATTTTATTTTCCTTCAGAACTTTGGAACTGAATCTTGACCATTTGACTGAAACTCCAAACTGATACTTTTACAGTTAGAAGTTTTTCTACTGTCATGCAGGGATAAGTTTATATCAGCAAACTCAGAGGAACAATAAGGAGTGGAGGAAGAATTTGGTATCTCAGAGCTCATGTACGTGTTTCACATTATAATTTTCAACCTTCAGTGACTGGAACATTATCCGTGATGACAGTCGATGCTCAGACTTATGGATGCAGAGCTACTGTTGATCAATCGCTTATCAGCAGTCATCCCATTTCCTATTCAGCCAATGTTCAAAATAATACCAAGGATGGCTAAACATGATACTAAGGATAACAATTATTCATTTGTATTCTTAGTGGTAGTAATACTGCTTTTGTTGTGCTTTTCCATTTGTCCTCTGTGCTTAAGTGGCAAGTCTTAATATTTGGTTTCTGGGAGACCCAGAAAGAAGGAAAATAATATAATATGTAACGTCCAAATCAAAAATAATTACTAATAAGTAGTGCATACACCCTAAATGTGTGCTCTTATTTACATGTAGAATTTAATCAAAAGCTCGTTAACAGATTGTTGGCTGTCTTAGGTGAGAGCAGTAAAATAAAGTGGGAAAACTGGATAGATTTTTGTAATTATTACAATAAAATGCAGTGGTTTTCAAAAGTATTAACACCCCTAATGTCAACATTTTCTCTGTATTACAAATGACACACAAATTGTTACTGACAGTGGGCCTGTGTCATTAAGGAGAGCAAGGCAAAAAAAGGAATACATTTGATCCTAAAAAAAACATGTTACAATTCAAGTGGTGCAAATTAGTTTTTTATTTTACACATAAATTAAACAGTGCTGTTTTTTCATGTAGCACACAAATACTAGATAGCTTTATTTAACAATTAAATTTAAAGTTGATCTAGGACATGCCCAATCCCATCTATAAATTTACCTCCCCTCCAGTGCAACATGGTTTTTCCCAGGTGGAAAGTTATTCCTTTTTTTTGCTTTGCTCTTCTTAATGACTCAGGTCCAGTATTTTTATTGAAAACTAATTGGCAAATTAAAGAACAGTTTCAAACTCATAAAGCTGGGTACACACTACTGAAATTTCGACCAACTTTTTATGCCGAGCGATTGTACATGCGATCGATGTTCCGATCGCTCGGTTAATGGACTGCATACACATTAGCCTTGTTTAGGACGATAAAGGGAAGAGCGGATGTCCCTTTAGCGACTTTTTACAGCCATGTTGTCGTGAGCAATGACTGTAATTTCGTACTCACTGTTGTGGATCGGTCGGAAGTTTATACCACTACACAGCGGAAACGAGATTGGAACGAAAATATTAAACGGTACGACCAACCAAATGAGGCGATAATTGTCCATTTGGGCAGACTTTCGACCATCGTGTCACTGCACACACTGACCCGACTTTTGAACGAGCGGTCGTATGTCGGCTGATTGAGCCGATTATTGGACGAAAACAGTGTAGTGTGTACCCAGCTTAATTCATTATTTGTATGCAGATTATTTCTGAAAAACAAAAAACTGAAAAATATTGCTTTTATAAGTATTCAACCCCATGTGCTGTGGAAGCTCCAAGTTTACACAGAAGAAATATATTACCCTAACAATTGGCTTTCAATTAGTCTCTACCTTTGAATCATTAAAAAGGTCAGCTTTTATGTATAAAAGACCACCTAATTCAAATAACATTGGTTATACTGTGAATATGTAGGAAAGCTGTAAAAGAGAACACCAGCAAGCATTCTAAGAAAATTAAAGATTAAGTTATAGACATGCACAAGATAGGAAAAGGCTACAAAATAATATCCGAGTGCTTGGTTATCGCAATGAGTACTGTTGGATCATTTGTGAAAAAATGGAAGCTGCGTCATACCATGCAGGCCCTGCTTAGACCAGGCCTTCCCTCAAAACTCAGCATCACACCTAGAAGGAGAATTGTGAATGAAGCCACAGTGAAACCTAATATCAATTTGAATGAGCTACAGAGCTCAGTGGCTGAGACTGGAGTGAAGGTGCACTAGTCAACCATGTCAAGAGCTCTGCTTACAACTAGCCTGCATGGGAAGGTGGCTAGAAAGACACCAATTCTGAAGAAATACCACATGAAAACATGTCTGTAGTTTGCCATAAAATATCAGAGAGATCCAGCTAACATGTTAGATAAGGTTTTATGGTCAAATGAGAAAAACATGGAGCTTTTTTGGACCCAAGTTAAATGCTATGTGTGCTAACACTTCCCATGCCTCAGTAAACAATATCCCACCATCCCAATAGTGAAGTATGGGGGTGGCAGCATTATGTTGTAAGGATGCTTTTCCTCTGAGGGGACTGGGCATCTTGCTGAAATTGAAGGATGGATGGTATAAAATACAGGGACAACCTGTTGCAGTCTGCTAGAAAACTAAAGCTTGGAAGAAGTTAACCTTTCTGCCTGAAAATGATCCCAAGCACAAGGCCAAAGGTTATTGGCCAAGTCCAGATCTCAATCCAATTGAGAATCTGTGACAATATTTGAAAATTGCAGTTCACGCGTGTCATCCAACCATCCTAAACAACCTAGAGCTAATCTGCAAGGAAGAGTGGGCAAAAATCACTCCCAAACAGTGTAGAAACCTGGTGGATAATTACCCCGAAAAACTTAAAGCTGTTATTGCAGCACAATGTGTTTTTTGTTACCAATTACTAGTTTGCAGGGGTTGAAGCATTGTTTTTCATTTTTTTTAATCCGCAGACAAATAATTAATAGTGAGTTTTAAAATTTACTTTGCATTTATATTACAGACAATCTATTGACTTTTTGCAAAGGAAGGCAAATAAGGCCCAATTTAAAACCTGCCTCTAAACTGTAATCAGATGTCTTAGTTGCACTTTAAAATACATGTGTAAGCCACACTGAAGCATTGCCAGCGATGATTATTTTTGAAGAACTTTCACATGAACAAGGTTGTGCCTAGATATTGCTGTCTAAACTATGCTGCATGATCAGGTTTTACAACATGATCAGTAAGGCCGGACTGAGAACAACACAAATACATCTTTGCTGATGAGTCACTCTCCACTCATACTGAGTTCCGCCTTTCACATATAGTCAAGTGTAAAATGACATATTATGACATGGAAAGCAATTGGTAAAGGGATGTCCACATAAAGGAGAATACAATGTGGAACAGGGGAAATTGCTCTGAAGGAATAAACTAACTCCTTTTTACAAATGTGGAATAAGACTATTAATCCACAGAACAGATTTAAAACTATTGTCATTGTCCACATGATAATTCTCTAGGGTCCCTGAGGAACAGACACAGATTAATGCTAATTACTTAGCAGTCGCTTGCCTAGTTAAACCTGGTTTGGCTCCATGATTATGGGGCATCACACAACATGGAATCTCTCAATCAAATTTGAAATCGAATTGTCTAGTCTATGCTGGACTGATTGGTTTATTAGTGGGGGCAAGCAAAAGTGAATGACTCCTCTAGTTGATTTTTTTTTCTGTTTTTAAGTGGGGTTGTTATTATGTAATTTTCCATCCAAATAGAGTACTACAGATAAAGAGATAAATAATGAGAAGAATCTAATCTGGAGAAGACTGATAACAGAGGGCTTTGACAGAACAAGGTTTTCTACTTCAGAGTCAAATACACATAGTTGAAACATGGCTTGTGTGCTGGTTTTAATTGAATTATCTATTTATTTAAGTTGGTTTGGACCATCTGTAGCTCTACTGCTATTGAGGAACAAAAAGTCCTATTATCTATTTTCTGGGATTTCTTGTTCTGCAACATCAGTAGATCCAAAAGTTACTTAAGTCCACCCATAGTAAAACCAGCATTGGGAATCACTAGAAACCTGGAGGTGGCCTTCAACGGTTCAATGATTCATAATTCTGCCCCCACTCAGGTCCAAAGGATCCCCAACTTTGTGTTGGTGGCTTGTACAATGTGATTCCACAATCTAGCAGGTGGAATGAATAACTCCTAAACATGAAACGAAAGAAAAGTTTCTATGCTAGAGATGCACTACATGAGTTGTATTATTATTGTGTATTATTATTATGGTTATTGTTTTAATACATACATTATAAATAAATAGCAATAATAACACCTTCTAAGCTAATTTCAAGGGGGAAACACTTCTACATCAGGATATAACAAATGAGAGAATGTGTTGAAATAATAATAAATAAGTATACAATTGTGGTTGTATCTACTTCTCCTTTGGGAACAAATAGCTCTCTCAGGACAAAGCAATGATTCTATTTCTGCTAGATGCCATGAGAAGTTTCTCCCAATGGAAGGTGAGAGGTTAATATTATCCCGTTTTTAGTACTGCACTATATAAGGCTGGGAAGAATAGTGATCCCAGCACTCCAAAGGAAATGCTGCACAGATGGTGGACAGTTTAATATTGAATAAATGTTTTTTAACAGGTTAATAAATGGAGGTGCCCAACTGTCCCCCGATTTGTTTTCCAATATTAATGTTTATTACTGACAAGTTATTACTAAGGGGTAAATGTATCAAGGTCCGATTCTGCAAATCCAGCGATTTTCTCGGGAGAGTTGAAACTCGCAGATGTATGAAGCTGAGATTTCATGTAAAATCGCCAGAGTTGCGTTTCTGTCAAAATCGCTATTAGCAAAATCGATAGAGATCAAACTCCCGACTGTTTTCCACTCCAGCTGTACAAGTCTCAAATGTATGAAGCTGTGATTAAGCAAACTCAGGAGAGTTTGTTTTAAAACACGCCAGATACAACACGCTGCTTACTAGCAGCGTGTTGTATAAACCTATCACTATTACACTGCCCTGTCATACTGCCGGAGCTCCGGCAGCTGTCAAAACAGTAAAAAATAGATCAAAGTTTAAAAAAAAAAATTGTGGGGTCCCCCCTCTGTTTAGTCTTAACCCTAGTGCTGCCATCATACTACTGGTTCCGTGAAAATCGGGGAAAAATTTTACGAGGGGTCCCAGCTATTTTCACGGAACCAGCACTAGCAAACCAGCCGGGGTTGGTGGCACTATAGCAGTGTTCCGTCCCTCTGCCATAATAACAAACCAACCCCAGGCTGTTTAGTACTGGGCTGGATTCCCTACGGAGTGGGGTCCGCCGAAAAACGAGCGCCCCCCCCCCCCCCCCCCCTAGGGACACACAGCCCAGTGCTGATAGCACTAGGGCTCTTATTACACCCCTGGGCGGTGGGTGTAGGGTAATAACGGTGAATAATGTATAAAAAAACAAACTGACGTCATTTTGTTTTGTGGAACTACAAGTCCCAGCCAGCCAGGGTGCCATAAATAGTGTGGGCATGCTGCTACTTGTATAACTACAAGCACCAGCATATCCATGGCAGCCAGGGCATGTTGGCACTTGGAGAACCACAAGTGTCAACATGCCCTGACACCCACGGCTGTCTGGGGCCTGTAGTTCCACAAACCAAAATGTTTACAAAACCACAACTCCCTCATTTTGGTTTGTGGAACCACAGGTCCCAGCCAGCCGTGGGTGTCAGGGCATGTTGGCACTTGTGGTAAAGTAATTAGAGGAAGGTCGCCTGCACCCGTAATAAAAACTTCAAAAGCAATTACTATACACTTCTCGATGGGCAGAGCATTCATCAGTAGCCAAGAGTGGAGATTTCAAATACCTTGTTTTACTTACATGATATGAGTAAGGGAGATCTGTGCTGCCCTTGTGAATCAAACAAGGGTGCTCTGATATATATGCTAGTTTTCATGTATTTCTACATCCAGATACCATCTCTAGTTAGAGATTATAATGTCAATCGTAATTCATCCTTGTGGCTAAGCTCAACTATAGTACCTGACCTAGTACGGTTGGTTTGGGATGACCTGAATGGGCGGAAAGGCCGGTGGTGTTTGAAAATATAAATAGTTTTCTTAGTAGCTGTAGTGGTCATTGAATTAAAAAATTAAAGTAGTTTTTTCAAATTCGCTCTAGTAGTTAAGAATATTTGAAAGAATTTACTGTATTTTGTGGTCGTTGAATTAAAAAAATAAAGCATTTTTTAGAATTGGCTCTAGTTCTTGAGATAATAGATAACCTCAATTAATAAGTATATTAGCCATAACACATGCCTATGTGAATCTACCACAACATTCTAGAAGGTGATACACTTGAATATTCTAGGTGTTCATGCCGCGATCATTCTAGAATATTCCTCCTCTGTATATAAGAGATCAGTCACCCAACCAGCAGTCAGTTGAACGGTAAATGTTGTCTATTGTGTTTTACTTATTTCTCGACCGTGTAATATATTTGTAATATATTTCATCATCATTTATTTATATAGAGCAAACATATTCCGTAGCGCTTTGCAATTGGGGACAAACATAGTGAACTAATAAACAAACTGGAGGTGATAAGGCCCTGCTCACAAGCTTACAATCTATATATTTGTATACATGTAATTAGTGTAAATAAGTCAAGTTCTATACTGAGTGGTTGTAGAGACAATTTGTATATATACAGTGTTTTTAAGTAAGTATAAAGTCAATTTATTGACAGGGGAAATAAATCATATTCTGGCCAATCTATATCAAGCATTGGACAATGATGGTGATTGCTTCAAATACATTTGAAGATCATTCCATGGACTAAGTATGGAAAAAATAAAAGTTTCAATCTTTATTGGCCCTCAAACTTGTAAACTTATCAAGGATTCTGTGAAGATACCAGGTTTATCTGGCCCAATGCTGCCCACTTCCCGCTGGCTGGCCAACCACGGGTGCCTCACTATGCCAGGGAAGTCTACCCAGTAACTTCTAGGATTTGTATAGTCACTCAGGCAAAGGCAGTTAGAAAGTAAAGCAAAACATTTATTGTAATAAAAACAATCACTAGAGGTTATTATGTACACACAGTAAATAAATGCCAGGAAGGTTCACCACATCATCTGTCCCTTACTCCATTAGCTTAAGGAGTTACAGACACCTGGCTGTCCAGACTTGATGACCCAAGAATCTCTCAACTGCATATCTAGACTCTGGTCGAGAACGACAACTCAAAAACCAGACCTTGCACCTTCCATGAATGAAATCCCAGAATGAACATCCCCTCTCCCCTTGACTGCTCCTTATATCTAGGGTCTAATTTACACAGTCTTTTCACCTCCCTGGGCAAACCCCTGGGTCTATTCTTCTCAACCACTGGTCAGTGCTGGACTAGGGGGGGTTGGAGAGGGGACCAAAGATGAACTGTCCTTCCACAGAACCTCCCCTGCTAGATGGCCTGTCTGGACTAGTCTGGTGAGAACAATGGACACTAATTAGTTTTCCAACACCAGCATCTTGCAACCTGATCCCTACCTATAATCCCACCGGCTTCACTTTAAAGACAATGAATAACAACCTCACTGCCACATCATCAATATACAATAAATAATATATTTACAATGAGCTACAATGTCCCCTTTTCCACATGTAATTAGACAATGCAGTTGTAGTCTGTTGAGCTGGGGAACAAAAGCAAGGGCTATAAAAAGTACTTGCTATAATTCACATTATGTGAGAAACAGGATGGTTACAGTGTTATCACACTCGTTTCATCACATTACCTCCCCCACTTTTTTAGCCCTTGTTCCTCTGTGGCTCACTTGCCCCAAGCAAACTTTTTTTTCCCAAGTCCAAAGTCTCTGGCCTGCTGTGGTTTTACCTGGGTCTGATAGTAAGGCAGACAGCAGTACACAGTTCCTCAATCTCCCACCAGGGTCCCATGGCTGCGGGCATATCATCCCACCCAGCTGGAGTGGGGCTTTATGCTACACTGTGTCATAAGACGAGACAACAATAAAACTGGGCCACTCCTGTGCACACATCCGTGGTAGGAGAGTTGTAGCCCAACACCCCTTGGGTGCCTTGTCCACCCTTAAATGCCCAACTGCAAATAGTCCCTTGACATGTCCTGTGCTTCTGGAGACCATGCTCCCCTCCCCCACATATTTGACTGAAAACTTCCCAGGGACCGGAAAACTTTGGGGCTCCTTGTCCGTTTTTTTGGCAAAGATCCAATCCCCCCTCCCCCAAACATTCGAGTGACAACTGCCAAGTGGCAGGAAAACTTTGGTGGTTCTTGCCCTGGTCTTGCTCACAAAGAATTAATTCCCCCTCCCCCAAACACTCAAGGGGCAACTGCTCAGTGGCAATCTTTACTGCTGGGGAATCCTCTGTCCCCCTCCCAAGCCACTTGTGAGTGTCCCTCTATGTATGTTTAGGTTTATCTTCCCTATGCAGCTACCACATCCAACTATTGCACTACTTCCCTCGCCTCTGGCGCATCGGGGTAGTGTGAATCCTCATTGGACACAGACTTGCCCTCCTGGCAGCAAAACAGAGTGGATGGTCCAGTGCAGACCTCTGGTATGGGGTCCTGGGTCCCCAGATTTAAATCTGGATTAGGGTGCTCCAAAGGTTGTGGGGTTGGCAAATCTTGCTGTGCTGGTGCCCTCTCAGACACCCACTCAGTCAACATGTTCCCCATCTGCTAATTCTGCATAGGGAAAGGTGTAGGAGTAGTTTTCCCAGAGCCCCATGGTAGTGGCCCCTGACATGAGAATTCCTTTATCCTCTCCCATTATTTATGTCATACAGTCTGTAATCATGATTTTAGCTGAGATCATATGTTGAGCAAGTTTATGTTTCTCTTCTGTCACAATTGGGTACAGCTGTACATCACTTGCACCGGAGAGCACACATACGGTATCCTGCGTTACTTCATTAGAGAAAATATTTTCAGGCTCAACAGGGGTGGATAACTAGCCTTTACTGTAATTCTGTTCTAACTCATACACAGTCTCAGGCGCCAATAACAGTAGCAAATTATCAGAAGAAGCTACTACATGGTAATTACATAGTAGCTCTTTTCCAAGTCACCGAATGGGAGGATTTATCCTAATCCTTTCTAAGTAGTCAGAGGTACAACATCCTCACCAAGCAGTTCTTCTCCAGTCTCCAACAAGATAGTAGTTTGGGTAACTGTGTATAGTCCACTGAGATGGACCTCCCCCTGATTAAAAGTCCTAGCAGCCATTTTTTTTGTATGTTTTTTTTAGTCACAGATTCTAATTTCACAAGTTATGTATGTCTCAATTTGTCTCAGTTGCCAAGAACTTCTTGGGTAACCACAAAGCAGACAATTATGAACCACTGGTGCAAAACATGCTCACAAACTTTATAAATAGGGGTACTAATATTAGCATGAAGGTACACTTTCTCCATAGCCACTTACACAGATTTCAGGATAATCTTGGTGAAAAATCTTTTTTCCTAAGTAAAAAGTTAGGAAAAAAAGGAGAAATGTCATCAAGATATAAAGATGATGGAGGAAAGGTATCAAGGCACATGTGACAGACATATGATTGCAGACTATTGTTGGAGCTTTCAACATCATTGTCCTGTTTACCCACATACAAGAAAATCATAGAAACAGCGGTTTACTATGCATTAATTGTAATTTATCCATAGTAAGTCAAGATGGCATTGTACTTGGGCCAATCCACTTACCCACCCATATGTTGAACAGGACATGCACATTTAACAAACCAAGCACTTCAGCGACAGGGACTGAAATGCGTGATTTGTTTGGGCACCCACAAAAGCCAACATTTTGGATGTTGAACTGGAGAATAGATAGGCATGTTAATAAATTAATCATGGGCATTTGGATAACAGTGGTTACTGGTCATCATCCTCAGTGGTGACAAATGACGATGTTATTATCACCCTCATCAAAATCATCATCATCATCAAAGTTGTCTACATTAACTACATTACATTTAAATAAAAGAAGATGCACCAAGAATGTAACTGTTAGGCAGCATGTGTGACACATTGGAGAGGGTTGACAGCAATACGTTGGTCAAAATTGGTGTAAATCTGGACAGTTGTGCAGAGATCATTAGAAAATAGACTGTAAATTACTGGTAATGTAAATAGTAAAATAGGAGCAATACAGCTAAAAGTCACATTATTTGACTTATTTTTCACAATTTTGAGTTAAATCCAGAAACAAAACCTTTCACATGATTTTGGAGCAAACCCAGTAACAAATCCAAAACACAAAAAAGTTTTAGAACCAACACCACATCCAAAACTGGAATTGCCCGGGATTAAATCTTTCAAGTTATTAAGTTATCAGTGAGTTGGATGTAACTGTCAACATTATAAAAATAATTACCAGCTAAGATGTCATCCAAATCCATTCAGTTGAAGGTCCAGCACAGGCTCCCTGTGTTAAAGTTCTGCCCAGAGCGTACACCAACGGGATGTCCGACTGGACCCCAACCACTCCATTAGGCATCTCATACCAATTGCCACCTCTTTCAGAAGTTTTCATCTAAATCCATCCAATGGAAGGCCCAGAATAGTCTCCCCGGGTCAAAGTTCTGCCCAGCGTACACCAACTGGAGGTTCCACCAAGACCTCAGCACACTAGTATGTCTTCTGGGATCTAATGATACCACTCTGTGAAGTTTTCATCCAAATCAATCCAGTGGAAGGGTCAGAACAGGCTCCCCGGGTCAATTTTTTGCTCAATGTCACAGTAAAGGGAGGTCTGACAGGGACCTCAATCCCCATAAAACCTGGCCAGGATCCAACTGGACCACCAAGCATTAGTTTCATCCCAATCGGTGCATAGATGTTCAAATGCATAACTGGACAAACAAACCAATGATTTTTATATATAAGATCCAAGCAGGGTCACCTGGCATTGCGTGGGTTCGATTTGCAATGTGTAGCAGTTTTTGTACATATGATAATTATTGGGTAAATAGACCAAAAATGCTATTTAGAAAATAAGATTTGCTGCTTTGTAACATTGTCATTATGTCTTGTTGTCACGAGGCTTCCTTCCACCAGTCAAACAATTGTTTACAACCAAAAGATTATGTTTTCACTATTTGTCGCTTTGTCACTATGTGGTCTAATACCGTATATACTCGTGTATAAGCCGAGTTTTTCAGCATACTTTTGTATGCTGAAAAAGGGGACTCGGCTTATACATGGGTGAACTTACCTGGTGTCCGGTCCCTCGGCTGTCAACTTGTGCATATGCGTTTGAACAATAGGAAGTTCGGCATTTGGAACGCAAGTTTGCGTTCCAAATGCCGAACTTCCTGTTGTTGGAACGCATATGCGTTCCACTGCCGGGTAAGTGAAAATCTCTCTCTCTCTCTCTCTCTCTCTCTATCCAATGATTTTATAATCATTTATGATTGTTCCTTCTCATCTAGCTAAAAATGATTTCATAGATTGAACCTATCATTTTTATTTAGGTTTTTAAATTAGCGCTCTTTTCCACCCTAGGCTTATACTCGAGTCAATAAGTTTTCCCAGTTTTATGTAGTAAAATTAGGTGCCTCGGCTTATATGCGGGTCGACTTATACTCGAGTATATACGGTAGATTACTTTTTCTATACAAAATAACTATGTAAGATCTGGCAGGTTTACCTTGAGAGCTGTTGAAGATATTTGCCAACAAACAAACACACTTCTTAGATACAGACAGACAGATAGATAGAAAGACAGACAGACAGACAGACAGATAGATAGATAGATAGATAGATAGACAGATAGACAGATAGATAAACAGATAGACTTTTTTAGATTGAATGTTCAGCCTATATTCATTCAAAATCTTATCATTCTTACTACCATTTGACATGCTGTATTTGGATGGAAGATGAAGCATATACTTGATATTTTTTAAATTGTCTATTTCTTTTTTTATCCTGTTCATTATACCAGTGTCACTGGTCCAGTGAGCATGGTTCTGTGTAAGATCATACAGTTGTGAGCACTGAAAAATGTGATGGAATGCGGTCAAGGAAGTAGGTTGAAAAAGGTAGCATTAATAAGGCAATCTGAAATGACAGTTCCTCACACAGATGCATCATCTTTGTCTGCCCTGGGTAATGTTGTAAAGTAAAAGTGTATTCAACCGGAGAGAAAAGCAATAATCCTTATAGAACTGCCATCTTTGAAGATCATTGAGGCTAGTAATATTTAGGACAAGATTTTTATCAGTTATGTAGTCAGTTAGACAAATTGAGAGCACACACATGCATCTGTACCTTGCAATGCCCTCTACTTCCACTGCCAAAAAGCATATCATATGTGATAGGGGGATGCATTTGCAGTAACCCTATATTGTAAGTAGAGATGAGCAGCAAAATTTACCATGGTGTGGGATTTATCAGTAGCTTAGATCATAGGTCAACTGACAAAACAAAACTATGTCCCTTGAACACTGTTTTTTTAAAGGCATCAGTGTTACTGTGGGATAAGCATGTTGCTGTGGTGGTCACTGGAAATAATAGAAACAAATAGTTAAACGCATATTAAAAGGCCCATTAAATGTGACATATGGGAAAATCACACATGCCATAGGTAGGCAGTGACTTCGCTCAGCCAATCCAGAACAGAGAGCATAAGCTGATCTTTTATTGTAATTACCTTTACCATTCCATTAGTGAATTGCCTTAATTATTTATTAAGAAAAATTAGTTTACAAAGCATAACACTTCTCACTATCAGCCGGAAATTAAAAATACACCCAAAGTGAGATTGTTTTTTAAAAGAGTCATTATCATCTAATGTTCATATTTTAAAATATGTTTAGACAAACATTAGAAACAGCTTATAGATATTTTGGATGGAAAATATTTTGCTTAAAAGCCTATATTTGAATTGATTTATTGTTAGAGCTGCAATTGTTTTTGAGCTGTGACTAGGGTCTGTTCAATTTATTTTATTCAATCCTCCTGTTTTTACAGAATATGTTCAGTCTTAGGGGCGTATTCAATTGTTCGGCGTGACCGCCGAAAAACAAGCGCTCGAAAAATATTACCGTTAATACGGTAATTACTCACTGAAATTGCTGAAATCCAGCGAGTAAATTACTGTATTAACGGTATTTACGCGCATATTACCGTATTAACGGTAATATTTTTCGAGCGCTCGTTTTTCGGGGATCTCGCTAACAATTGAATACCCCCCTTAAAGTTTAGGTGGCAATAAAATATGTAGTCAATCAAATCATCAGAATGTTCACAATGGCAGGAGATAAGTGTACTGATTTTGTGGGAGGCAGTAACCTATCCACTTTTTTATCATTTATTAAAAATGTTTATATAGTGTAAATTACTAACATATACAGTAAGGAAATGAGACTGAATATTAATAAAAAGACAAAGAGTTAAGAATGCCTTGATTGCATGCTTACAAACTAACAGAAAATAATAGAGTGGTACATGAGGTTAAGTGCTACCGATTTCAATGGGAAAAGTGCTTATTGGGCCTATCAAACCCAGTTATAGAGCATGATTGTTTTTGGGGTCAGTAGTTTGAAGGAGAATAAATTTACCTTTTGTGTGAACTGTGTAGAGGAGTGGTTGGTAATCAAGGAAAAGAGCAAAATAGGGATTAAGAGGGTGGTTTTGGAATTTGAAAAGCTTGCCTAAATAAGTTGTATTTTCAGAGAACGTTTAAAGGTTTAGTTTAGTCCTTTGCATGAGGGGATTCCGTCCGAAAAAGTCCTGTAGTGTGTTATGAGCTACTCAAATCTTCATACAAGCCGTTGCTAGGAGCCTGGATGCTGTTAACTCCAGCTAATTGCCAGGCAGCCTGGGCACACTATTTAAGGATTTCAGTCATGACTGCAATCACCTACTACTGTGAAGGGGGGCTCATCCCCAAAGAGGCTTCTGATAGGCCCTCATTAGTTTTAATGGCAGGGAGGGCTTAGGCTTCCTGCCAGTTATAGTGTTCCTGCTCTGCATGATTCATGAAGTCTGCTGTGTTTCTAAACCTGAGATTCTAGTTGACTGCCTGTTAACTGACGTTGATTGTTACTGGATTCTCTTTGTCTGCCGCCGTCTCCACCCTTGGTTTTGTTTTTGGACTCTTCTTACTCGTTGCCTGTCCTGAACTTCTGGCTTTACCTTGGTATTTCTACACTTTCTTCTCAGAGTCAACCACTATCTCAGCCATGTGTACACCAGACCATATACACAGAATAAACAACACCGATGTAAATGCCCGAGGGCAGGCAGCAAACATTACCTTAAGATCTGAATATGTTGTCATTTTCCACATTATATAATCAAAGACATGCATGTGCATGTCTTTGATCAGAGAGGTAGGTAACAATCAAGCTAGAATTGATTCATGAAATTTGCATTACTGGTCAGGAGGAAATAATGTCAGAGACATACCATATACAACCATGAAAAATAGACCAATTTTACAGTCAGACAATGATTTTGAATTGCAGTTAGCAGAAACATTATTTGCAGATACATACCATGGACAAACATGGAAATTAGCCATATATTCAAGTTAGATTATGTTTACTATTTCTTATCATTCCTGACATGTCACTTTTCACTATTCTGCAAACAATATGCATTTAGCATTATCATTAATTAACTGATAGTGTTATCCTTAGCCTAGATAATCTGTGTCTGGCTACATGAGTTAATTGAAAAAGAGATATGATAAAGTGAAATCTAGCTGCACTTGTAAAAACAAGGTGGATTTACAATGAGGAATGATACTCTAGCTTCAAATATAAAATGCTGCTGCCAAATACACATAATTGCAAAATAATATCTATTTATATGATTCATTCAGCAAAACAAAGTTATATATTACTCAAAAAAAAGACAGTTAATGATTCTAATTGGGTATGAACCACATGAATGTGTTCAAAAACACCCATGTTTATGGAGTATTTCTATTCAAAGAGGAGTATATCCTTTTTGGTAATAAAATGTAATATGACATTGCTATCTGATGTTCAAAACACCCCCTTTAAGCAGGGGAGCATTGTTATACCTTATGACTCTTCAGACAGGAGGACCGCTATAGTCTAAAATTATATATAAAAAAAATATTAAAAGATTGAAGATTAAAAAAAGTTTTATTCAAGAACAAAACATTTCCTGAGATGGTGATAATCAAACAGGTATTTAGTGTTAAATAGGCTTCCCTGTGCAAAGACAATCATACCGCCTGCAGTGTTAACCCACTGAAGTGAAAAAAAAGCCCATACAAAATATTAAAGGGAAAATTGTGCTCACCTGCCATATTCTCAATTATGTGGTGTTGGAAACGGTTGTCCATCAACACTCCCTTCCACATCCAGAAGAGAAGGTGTGGTGCAAGAGAACAGTGTGTTTTGGGGCAGATGGTCCAGTCTCTGTGTATATTATACATGCCTCCTTGTACAAATCACACAGCTGAATCACAGGTTATCTAAGATCAATATATAATTAGATGTGAAGCAGTCCAAAGTTTAAAAATGTGCAGCTATGTTTATGTCCTAGGAGATCCATAATGTTATTTGTACATGTGTTAGTCCGAATAAGAATAATCTAGAATCCACATTAATAATATAGAAAAATTACTCACATAAGATTGCCATTTACTGGGTCTGCAAACTTTTCTGTGCTGCTCCTGGATTCCTGAGTCAAATGTCTCTTTAGGTGCGATAAGTCATTCAATGATTAAAGGACAGTTACATTGCAAGGCCAATAGTTTTGTAGTGATACTCTGCACGCTGGTTATATATACAGCACCGTTCAGTCCTGTAAAGTCGCCAGTGTGCATTGGAGTCTCTGACATTGCAGAAGCCCTGGACCCTGCCTGGGGAGGTGAATCCCCCCTTTCCTACTCTGGTGCACATATCCCTGGATGAGTAGACAGCGATGGCACCAGCACCACCCCTCTCCAGCCATTTTCACCTGGTCCATTAGCTCCTCCCATGCTATGTCCTTGACCATGAGTATCTAGTTCAGGGGGCCTCCAGGGACTTTCATCCAGCAACCAGTGCATTCCTGCACACACCTGCTAATGGAAGGAAGGACCGACTTGTCTATTTAACACTGCTGCACATGGGCCTCTAACCTATTCAATAATAGGCTAAGTGCAAAACTATACCATGTCTCAACACTTGCTACAGTATGTGTAAAATAGATGGTGCAAAGAGCAGACCAAACACCATTGTAACTTAATAAAATTGCTGCATCCGAAACCAACAAGAATGTATTATTGTAGAAATCAAAAGCCACTATGAATGAGAATTATATGTAATGGTCAAAGGAAAATCATTAAAATGTTAGTTATATATATTGTGGCAAGAACACGCTTCTGTTGAAGCACATGCAAACAACTTCTGGCTTTTTACTTAGTTTTAATGTCAGGATGGTAAAGGTATTTAACACCAAACAGATTCTGCACAGTTTCTTGAGACCCTAAACACTAGCTAGTCAAAAACTGTCTCTCTAAAGACCAGCCAGCTTCCCCAGCATTGGTCTCCTTGAACAGTGAAACAGACAGGCTTTTATACATGACTGTCTCCCCACAGCCCTAGCTTGATGGGCAGGCGACAGATCCACCTTCCCTTTAAGAGGGAAGTCCCATCAGCTGCTTTGTTTACTCTGACTTCAGGCATACCATGTCCGTCTGCTGTGGAAAAAGCCATTTTAAACCATGTAAGTATGTAAGTTTAACCAAATGTTAAACTATAGTTTGTCACACATATGCATTCAACCTATTTATCTTTAATCTAGGTGCATTACTGCACAAATGTTTTACTCTGATTGCATGCTTTCTCTGAATTTTGCCAGCTAAATGCCTCACTTTATACTTTAATACATATATTATTTTAATGATTTTTTTCCCCTCTTCCGGTGCCAGCCACCTTCATGTGCCTCATGATTCATTCCCCCTGTACCATCCGTGTTAATAGAATAAATGAAACCTTTTGAGTTTGTATTACATACTCTGTTTACTATTTTATAATATATATATATATATATATATATATATATATATATATATATATATATATACATATATATATATATATATATATATATATATATGAGTTTTATAATTAGAATGTTAATTAAGAATAGAAAACATTTTAAATTAAGCTACATCTTGTGTGCAGTCTTTCCTGAAAATTTAAGCATGAATTGGGCCTGTGGATTTAGGAAAAAATAATAATTGTGTTTTTAGGTTTAGGATTTAGGTTAAATCAGAACTACCCTTGTAAGGAGTTGGTTGAAAGGTAATACTCATAAAAAAACATTATTAAGTGGTCATACATGTATTTGCCAGACTATTTGGACCCATACCCCCAGTAGCACCTTATTACATTGGCACCCAAACTAGCTCTGCTTTAATTATGGTTTTCAAATGCCTAGAGAATCCATAATTCATTGCAGTCAACCTTGTGATTTTGTTTATGAATTTTAATTTTTATAATGGCTTGGCAAATGGTGCTTAATAACGGGAGTATATATTGTACTATTCTGTATTTATAGGTATGGTAAGGATTAGGTATAATCTCAAAGTAATCTGATTGTTGTTTCATGATAACTGAGATAAATTATGATTGTATTGTTTTGTCTTCACTTATAATACAGTGTTGTTGGGATGAACTTGTTTTGACATAGCAATTGTATTGTAAATCTAATTCTGTGGACTGGTGGGGACAGATCACAAAAGTAATATACGGAGGAGAAAATTATTTTTCGTAATTACAATTATTATAATCTTTTTTGTGTTTAAAATATCTGAAATATTATATATCGCTCCAGTATTTCATTTTAGCTATAAATTCTCTTGTGGCTAATTATAGTTCAGTTATGACTTTGAACGATCAAATATGTAAGTTGTGGGATAGGAATAATTATAATCACATACTTACTATATTATACCCTTAATTAGTTTTGTATCAAAATAATACTAATTCAATTGGCTTTATTCATTTAGTATTTTTTCTCCCCAAGATATCCTTTCATTGTGTTATAGCTTTACACTTTGTATACAGCATAGGTTTAGACAGGTAATTTTGGTTTCTTGGTGGTTTTTGCCAAGGGGAGTGTGATATCTGTGTGGTACAGAACCCAGTAAAAAAATGAATCGTGGGAGTAGCGCTCACGGATACTTAAAGGGAATGCATTAGCGTCAAAGCTGGGACACCCTGTCCTGTGTTGTAGTGGTACAAGGTGACTGTTTTGAAGGTTGTGTAGAAAGATCCCTCTTTAGAACAACAGAGACTGTCACAGGTTTGTAGGTAATTTAAACATCAGCGGAAAAAGGCGCAAATTGTATTATATGACAAAATTTACTTTGGGTTGATACAATATTTTATGTTAAATGGATAGTTCAAGTAAAAACATAGAAACATAGAATTTGACGGCAGATAAGAACCAATTGGCCCATCTAGATTGACCATTTTTTTTATTAACCTATGGTACCTTAAACCCTATTTGCTAATTTATTCTTTATAAGTATATTCGTATGTGGATCTCAAGCATGTTTAAACTGCTCTACTGTATTAGCCTCTACACTTCTGATGGGACGCTATTCCACTTATTCAATACCCTTTCTGTGATGTAATTTTTGCTCACATTTTCTCTGAACCTACTTCCCTCCAGTTTCAGTGCATGATCTCATGTTCTAGTACTTCTCTTCTTTTGAAGAATGTTTCTCTCCTGTACCTTGTTCAGACCCTTGATATATTTGAAAGTTTCTATCATGTCCCCACTTTCCATTCTCTGCTCCAAACTATACATATTAAGATCATGAGTCTTTGCGGGTAAGTTTTGTGCTGTAGGCCTTGCACTATTTTAGTTGCCCTTCTTTGTACATTCTCTAATGTATTTATATCCTTCTGGAGATATTGCCTCCAGAATTGAACACAGTATTCTAGATGAGGCCATCCCAATGACCTATACAGTGGCATTATTACTTCTTTCTTTCTGCTACTGATTCTTCTCCCTGTGCAACCAAGCATCTGACTTGTCTTCCTCATTGCTTTGCTACAATGCTTACCTACCTGTAAGTCACCTGAAATAATGACTTTTAGATCCCTTTCCTCTTCAGTAGTTTCCATTATTATGCCATTAATACTCTATTTAGCCTTTGGATTTTTAAAACCCAGGTGCATGATTTTGCATTTTTTAGTATTAAACTGTAGTTGCCACTCTCTTGACCATTCCAATAGTCTACTGAAATCAACAATCATTTGCTTTTACCCCACCTGGTGTGTCTACCCTTTGTGTCATCTGCAAAAAAGGCATACTATCCCTTGAATACCATTTGCAATGTCTCCAATAAAGATATTAAAAAGGTCCAAGTACAGATCCTTGAGGAACTCCACTTGTAACCTTTCCCTCCTGTGAATGCACACCATGTATTATAACTCTCTGTTTTCTATCCTGCAACCAAGATCTTATCCATTCAACCATCTTAGAATCCAATCCCAAGCTTTCAAATTGTATTTCTCTCTTGTAGATTAGCTATACTATGGAATTCATTGAGGCTCTCCCAACCTGTAAGTCTTTTTGAAACACACCTTTGAGAGTTTTTTTAGTGGTTACGGTTTCAACAAAACTTAAATTATGAGCAGACTATGTCCAATGGTTCCCCGGTTAAGCCATAATTATCTCTTCTGGCTGAGTACAGCCAGATCTGCAAGACGAATTTGCCAATTTAGCAATTCCACTCAGTGGACAGCAGACTACACTCTACTCTACGACTCGCAGACCTACGGATTTCGGTTTCTCAACAAAGGATGGAAGACGCATCATAGAAGGTAAGAACGCTTATCATTCAGTACTTTTAATTTACATCTTGTGTTGACAAAGCAAATTCCTGCCTTGACAGTCTATCAGTAAACCTTGAGTGATAAAAGTAAAATTGCTTTACATAGTCCTATTTTGTGATTGTTATTCACAGCATTTGTTTGTTTAAATAACATTACGCTTTATACTGCCACAGACTTAAATATAGATATATATGCATAGTAGGTTCTGTTTTGTTATAATAAGTAAAGTACATTGTTAAACATATTTAGGAAAGAAAGTTGCCAACAGTAAGAAAATTTTACTTTTTGTGAGTGTGTGTGTGGTGTAGCAAAGAGATTAGTTTGTATAAGCAAGCGACACGGACAGTTGCTTATATACTGTTGTTTATGTAGTAAGGTCTCATGTTTTGAGTTTGCATTGGCACGCTGCATGAACTGTTGATGTTACTGTCTTGTGTTTCACATTTGTATTGGTGCGCTACGCGGATGGTTCATTGTACTATCTGGTCTAGCTATTTCGTATTAGTACGCAATGCAAATGCTTAATAGTACTGTCTAGACATGCAATTTAACCATTAAAAAGTCCTCACTGGAAATAAGTGTTAAAAGCCAGTGGAAAGAGTTAGGGAACATCGCTTTAGAAATATTTTGCTTAGTGGATGCTTAATCGTGGGTGCACACCTGTAGTGGTTATGCCAGAGGAGATAATGTCTGGGGCTCCTAGAAATCGTTATTCTTTTGACCTACACTAAGAGTTCTGAAGGTTTACAGACTATGGGAGTCAGGCAGACATGACAGAGGGCCACAATAAAAATTGCAGAAACCCAAGAGCCTGCTACAAAAATGTCAGAACCCCAAGGGTCTGCAATGTATATTATGAGTAAGAAATATGTTAAGAATGCCACTGTGTCCTGTGAAAAGTGGCCAAAAATAACTGCTGAATGTGTATGACCTTTCCTAGTGTTGGCAGCTTTGAGTCTGATATATTGAATACAGTTAAAGATTATTTTTGAGAATGACACAAATATTGGTTTACAAAAAGTTTGCTGCTTCAGTGTTTTTAGACCTTTTTGTCAGATATTGCTATGGTATAGTGAAATAAAATTACAAGCATTTAATAAGTGTCAAAGCCTTTTATTGACAATTACATTAGGTTTATGCAAAGAGTCAATATTTGCAGTGTTGACCCTTCTTTTTGAAGACATCTGCAATTCGCCCTGGCATACTGCCAATCAAATTCTGGGCCACATACTGACTGATGCCCACCCATTCTTGCCTAATCAATGCTTGGAGTTGGTCAGATTTTGTGGGTTTTTGTTTATCCACTCGCCTCTTGAGGACTGACCACAAGTTCTCAATGGGATTAAGGTCTGAGGAATTTCCTTTCCATGGACCGAAAATTTTATTGTTTTGATCCCTGAACCACTTAGTTATAACTTTTGCCTTATGGCAAGGTGCTTCAAAATGCTGTAAAGAGCGTTGCTCTTCACCAAACTGTTCTTGGATGGTTGGAAGAAGTTGCTCTTGCAGGATGTTTTGGCACCATTCTTTATTCATGGCTGTGTTCTTAGGCAAAATTGTAAGTGAGCCCAATCACTTGGCTGAGAAGCAATCCCACACATGAATTGTCTCAGGATGCTTTACTGTTGGCATGACACAGGACTCATGGTAGAACTCACCTTTCCTTCTCCGGACAAGTGTTTTTCCAGATGCCCCACACAATCTGAAAGGGGATTCATCAGAGAAAAAAACTTTACCCAGGGGATTCATCAGAGAGAAAAAAACTTTACCCCAGTCATCAGCAGTCCAATACCATTTGCAGAATATCAGTCTGTCCCTGATGTTTTTCCTAGAGAGAATTGGCCTCTTTGCTGGCCTTCTCGACACCAGGCCATTCTACAAACGTTTTTTGCCTCACTATGCATGTACCTCACACCTGCCTGCTGTCATTCCTGAGCAATCTCTGAAATGATGGCGCCCCAGCCGGCAGCTGAATCAACTTTAGGGGCTAGATTTACTAAGCTGCGGGTTTGAAAAATTGGGGATGTTGCCTATAGCAACCAATCAGATTCTAGCTGTCATTTTGTAGAAGGTACTAAATAAATGAAAGCTAGAATCTGATTGGTTGCTATAGGCAACATCCCCACTTTTTCAAACCCGCAGCTTAGTAAATCTAACCCTAGGAGACGGTCCTGGCACCTCATGGACGTTCTTGGGCACCTTGAAGCCTTCTTCACAACTATTTAAATCTCTCTCCTTGAAGTTCTTGATGATCCGATAAATGGTTGATCCACAAAATGTCCTAAGATTGCGATTCTAAAAAAAAAAAATGTCTTTTTTTTCCTAGTTGGTGAACAATTACCATCTGCCTATGTGTTGGTACACAAAATAATAAAAAAATGTACAAAATTTAAAACTTTTGAAAAAATATTGTCCACCTGATTAAGTTCAATATTAGTTTGTGTTATTAATGTGTTTTAAAAAGGTTGCATATAAAAAAAGTTCTTTACTTTGCAAAAAACTGTGTGTATTTTATTTTTGAAAATCGTATGCAAATACAAACAATACAAATATCATTAGCCACCTCATTTAACAACTTTGTAACAATGTAACAACATGCATTATAATCCTCTACAATATAGAAATAGCCTTCATAAATCTCACATTACATTAATAGCCCGAACATTTAATAATGATAACCCTATCTGCTCGCAATGATATCCATGTGAAATTTACAGCATCATACCAAGATATGAGGTATGTTGTATATGCATTTTACATTTCAGGCAACATCATGCAAACAGCATACATACTGCATCCTGCAAAGGGTTAATTGGCAGAGTTAGTATGAAATTATGATAATAATAATAATAATAAAAACAAATTAATGTAGTAAGGATTGCACAGCTGTGTGTTCCACTGTCAATCAGCAATACAAATGCATATCATACTCAAACATATGTCTGCCGGTGAATTAGTTAGAGGGGCAAATAATTATACACTGCTCTGTGTGCCAGTTTTACATAACTGACTTCGTGACTTGAGTATCGTATTCATCAAGGAACATATCTTTAGATCTGCTCCTTTTTGAATATGGATGTATACCCGATTTACATGCTTTTCTAAGAAAACACACATTACGTTTTCTTTGCCCTCCTTAATGAATGAGGCCCTATGTTAATTACATGCTTTGCATTACATTTGAAGGTTTATTACTGTAGAAAAGCAACTGTATTATAGTCATAATTTTTAAAATGGTTATTAATAGTTCAAAATATCCTCTATCTATAGATACTACATCAATATTACTATACTAAAAATGTTATGTTGGTACATGTTATCCATTTAAGTGCACAATGAAATTCCATGCATTAATGTCATGTTAATTCAAGTATGAAAAACTCTAAATTTACATGAGTAAATTTGCACTGGGACAGGTTACATGCATATTTCCTGTTTGTTACATAGAAAAAACAGCATGGTTTTATAGGGAAAAAAATGAAATCTGGAGTGATTTTCATTTCCTGCCTTCAGGATGGACTCTTTATTCACAGCACACTCGATGTTCTAGGAAAAAAAATCAATGAAGTTTTATGCTACATTAACATTGAAACAACAGCTCATGGGGTTGAAGGGAACCACTGAAAACAAGTTAAATATTATAAAAGATTTGCTTTGTTTTTTTGTTTTTTTTCTTTATTTTCTTTGGGAAAAGAAATAATTGTCCAGCTACTTACCATATTTAAATAGTTGAACAAACACACAGTTGACCTTTTGACCTTGAACATGCTTCATAAAGGTTGATAATGGAGGGAATTTCATCTTCCAATTTCTATATTTGGAAGATAATAAAATGTTGTGTATCCATTTATGACATGAAGAAATGTCAACAGTTCAAACTACTGCAACTTGTAGGTTTTAAATTAATACTACAATAAAAATGCACAGCCGTGATATTCAGTCATCTATACTTATAGCAAGAAAATAATTATTTAGATAAAGATTTCAATTCGCCTCTCATGAGTTTGATGGTCTGATCTGTTAATCAGTAATAAGAGGAATATAAAATATCTTGCAATAAATAGTAACATAAATAAATATGATACCATCTATTATTTTTTTTCTTAAAGGGGTTTTCAGCCAGCTAGAAATGACAGCTGGCTCCGAAATCCACAAGCTGGTGGCCAATCCATCAGTAACAGAAGATTTTATTTTAAGTCATTACTACCAACAACACATCTTGTGACAGAATTTCAAGAAATAAACTGATTAAATGACACATAGCAACCAATAAGATTCTAGCTATCTTTTAGTAGAATGTACTAGATAAATAAAAACAGGAATCAAATTGGTTGCTATGGGCAGCACCTCCACTTTTCCTTTTAAGGCGTTTTAGTAAATCTACCGTATGGTAATGAAACATCTTGATAATTATTTAAAGAGATTTCTACACATCCTCAAGCACAAATTGCAAGTTCCTATTTAGAAGCAATTTCACCAATTGGGTCTGTCAACCCTATAAGCCTAACATGAGGATCAAATAATATTTCTATGACCAACTATTCTAGAAGGTGAGTACTTAACTATACTTATCTTCACACCTACTCTCATCTCAGTTGTCACAATATTTTGTGCATCTTACCTTCATTTCTGTGATTCTTGATCTTTATACTCTACATATTACAGATGACAAGAGTTAGTTGGTTTGTGTTTGTTAAAAGGTAATGATGATGTGAACCTAAGCAGAAAACACAAATATTACTGTTCAGTACCCAGTACAAAAAAGACACAAAAGTCAACGCTTATTGAACCTTTAATAGAGCCTTAATAAAATACAATCAAATAAACACTTTGTGATATGACGAATTGATGACACACATGGAATAAGCTAAAAGCAATTACATTTTTTGAACAGTAAACACTTGAAAAAGTTTTCTCAAACTTATAACACAATATATACTATCACACAAGACTATTCTCCTGTCTAGTATATTAAGAATTCATTGTTACAATTTAGAACATTGAAACAGCATTATGAGCAACCCATCCCAGAATGGTATAACAGTCTAAAAAAGCTGAGATAGTACAAGTCTCTCTCCATCGCAATCCTATAGTGTGGAGAGGTTCCAGCAGGCTGAAATTAGTAGCAACATCAGTAAGCAGAAAGATGTAGAATGAGTAACCTTGTAACATTTAAGTGAACTGTTTACATGTATATTGTCCATTGGCACAGGCACGCCAATCAGCTGTTATGTGAAGCAACAAACTTCCAAAGCCAACTCTTGTGCATGCATATTCTTTTTCTTGTGCAACATGCAGTGTGAGCCACAGCCAGCAATATTGATTGACCTATGTGCACTTAAACAGGAGAAAAGCAACTTTCTTGTACCTCATTTGATGTGTTTCTTCCTTATAATAGGAGTATTTCAAATATGTAAAACTGGACGTAGGTATAAATTGGTCTACAGACTCCTCATATACTACAGTTCTTTATCTAACTCTTATTAATTGATTGAATGGTATCTGTGATACAGCATGTCAAATTTTACACAATTATAAATAAAAAACTCAAGTATAAATAATAAATATAACATAGTGGGAATATATTTAAAATAAAGAAGTCTTTATGGAGGATTTCTTAAATAAGCATGTCTCTATTTTTCTTTGAAAAATGGAATACCTGTTTCCTACTTTGTATTTTGGTCTCTTTGAATGCTTTTTGGGCCAAATCATAAGGAAATTGTTTGCCTTATTGAATGCTTGTGTTCAAATATTGCTTGTTCACTGCAGTACACTGGTTATCTGTCCCTTGGGGATGTTTATAATCCAAGGCCTATGATGTTTACTGGAGTAATGGAGATATCTATTAGAGCCAACATCCTTATGATAACTCTTTATTCTCACTTGTACCTACTTTACGTTTGTTGATCAATTTCATTTGCAGACACTTGGTATGGCCATGGGACTCAGGTTTATTCTGAGCTTTGTGCTATATGGGTAAGTTCGAGCAAGAATATTTTTGGAAGAACAGATACAGAGTAAAGCTGGCCCTCTATGGCCATTACATAGATTATTTTTTTTAAATCTGGGATGGGAATGTCAGATTAGCACAAAAATATGTTTCACAGTTAATTTAAATAACTACATTTTACACTTAACACACACAACTTATCATAACGCTATAACAATCTTGGATATAACCTTCACAGTGCAGGGCCAGAAGTTTATAATTTTGGTCCAAAAAGCTTTAGAAGAGTCCAAAAAATGGGTAAAAAAAAAAAAGCAGGGAAGACCTATTTAATTCTTCAAAGAAAAATAAGGACAAGTTATTTTTTATCACGGCATCCTTCTCTTACTTCATCATTACCATTTCATCATCATCACCATTTATTCATATTGCGCCACTGATTCCTCAGTGCTGTACAGAGAACTCATTCACATAATTCCCTGCCCCATTGGAGCTTACAGTCTAAATTTTCTAACACACATAGAGCCAATTAACCCACTAGTATTTTTTTTGAAGTGTGGGAGGAAACCAAAGCACCCGGAGGAAACCCACACAAACATGGGGAGAACATACAAACTTCACACAGATAAGGCCATGGTCAGGAATTGAACTCATAACCCCAGCGCTGTGAGGCAGAAATGCTAACCACTTAGCCACCGTGCTACTTCTTTTTGTTCACATTTATTAAGCAAAATGTAGTCAATTAAAATTTATCCTAAAAAGTTTATATCCAATGTCCTTGACCCTGAGAATCTTAAGGAACTCTTGTCCACATGCTAATAATTCATGATCAGCAATTCATTGTAAATACCCAAATAAATTATATACTGTTGTCCCAAAATCATAAACAAATAGCTCCCTTAACACTGGTCAAATTGATATTTTGTCCCCATGGAGAGTTGGGCCATCTAGGCTGAAAAATAACAACAGGTGTCCATTTGTTGTAGTTCTGTGGATGCTCTGGACCTTGGCATTCCTTAAAGGCATGCTAAATGAATGTTGTGCAGGCTGCACATCCAAATGGGTAATTGGAAATAAACTAGGCAGTTTGTTTCAGCCAAAACAGTTTATTGAATAGATGGCAATAAAGACAAGCTGCTATGCAATCACCAGACAGATGCGATACAGAAAGAGCATACACACGTGACTGAAGCACAGTCCTAGTCTCCAATCCATTAACACACTCAATACATTCAAAAGAATAGGTTTTATCCGCTTCAATATGCCCACAGTGGTGGAGCTAATAGTGGATGGACTGAGAGCGGTAGACAGGTTATATTAGATGGTGATTGGGGACTGTTGACTACCTGTGGAGAATGTGCCTACGAGTCTGATCCAGAGATATTAGTGTAACAATAACTTGATTGACTAAACAGGAGAGATTTTATAGCATTATCTACGTGTACACCAATTGTTTAACCCAGACATCTCATAGTCTCTTATCCCTTGATTTATATTCCACTTGGCATAATTTAAGAATACCTTGTCTGGCTTATGTAACCATGATCCTATTAACAAAAAAATATTATACAAAAACATATGTTAAGCAAATGCAAAAGAGCAATAAGTGCAGTGAGACATTGTAAGTTCATAGTATGCAAATAGAGCAATGAATCATGAGTGTCCATCTGCTTTATTTGCATGAGTCCAAAAATTACACTGCGTGGTTTCACAAACGTATTGTGCTTTTATGTAAAAAAATTCATGCAAATTTTGCATACGCACATCTGTATTCAACTACAAGCAGATCAGAAGAAACGGGTCTAGGCATACTCTGTACATACGGCACTTGCCGAATGCAGAATACGTTGCAGGATATGTACAATACATATGTGGAATATTAAGTCCATCCCTAACCTCACAAAACACATAAATTAGTTTATCAGACATTAACCCAGTGTACCCATCTACATGATAGCTGCCTCTTTTTAAAACCAGAACCTATTATGGATACTCTGACTGCAAAATTATACCTACATAACTGTTATTTAATATATTGTTGAAAAAATGATTTCATAATATCATGAAATTCTATAAACAAACCCTTACAATTCAACATGTCTAAATAAAGCTTCTTACAGTCACATAAGCTCAAAAATTCAAGGTAATTACATACATTATTATTATTATTATTATAGTTTATTTTTAAGGCGCCACAAGGTTTCCGCAGCGCCGTACATGGTACAAACAGTAGACTATACAGGGTAAGACAGTACATAACAATAAACACAAAGTACCAGTACTTCAGAAACTCCAGGCAGGCAGATACAGTAGAGACGGAGTGGAAGAACAGGTATGGAGACAGGAGGGAAGATGGGCCCTGCTCATACATAATACTTATCTGATTAAAAATGCTTAGGTCCAGTCTAACTTCAAAGCAGGAAATTACATCCATTAAGGCAAAAGCCTTAATGTGTGTATTTCTTGTGCATGCCATCATAGGCTGTGATTATGTGCAGATTGAGCACTGCCATAGAGAGATTCTGTCACTCAGACAATGGTGGATCTACTAACTCAGAGATTTGTGTTCACAGTAATGTTCACCAATATTCAGTGTGCAACTGAAGATCTGATCAGCTCAGTAGCGCAAAGGTAGATCCCACATGCATCCCACACTTCTCACATCCATCCCACACTTATGCATTCTTAGGGTTTTTGAATATGGGGAATAAGTGGAGTGTGCATGGAGAGTGTGAGATACAAACTGGGGTCATATCTGGGAACTTAGTTTGTTCAAATGCCTACAGAGGCTCTGCTGTGGTCTAGTTGGAAATTAGGTCTGCTGCCTCATTTTGACTGAAAGACACCCCATTAACCCAATCACAAGGACACCAATATGGGTTCTGGGCATCAGGTTTCAATGAAAATTGACTGTGAAGAGGTTCCTACTCCTAAAATTTGGTCCGACTACCCATTCCCTCTTATACTCTGTAACTTCATCTCAGCTTTACACACTAAAAGGTCACTGGCTACATTTACAGAGCCCTAAAGATATTTATCTATTTGTCTAATATATGTTACTTTTTATTCAGTGAGAAATTTAAAGGTGTGTTTCTGAATTACATTATTTTTTTACAGTTTAATGCATCTATTTCAAATTTTCTAAATTATTATACAAAATAATCACCTCATTTCACTTTGGACAAAGAGGTTTGTATATATTTAATTTTGGCCTTCAATTTTTTTCACAAAATCTCCCCTATCATTTTTGTTCCTTCTGGAATTCCCAACAAATTTTCTAGACTCGCCATAGAGCAAAATTAATCAACCTTTGTTATCTCATCTCCATTTATAGGCTAAATATTTAGCAAAATGTGAATTTAAAAACACAGTACAAATTGGCCAGTAAGCATAATGGTGAAGCAAAGGTAAATGACGGGATCTACCGTGATATTCGATCAGCACGATACAATAACTTCACTCATCCATACCTAAATTAAATAATTTAAACAATCACAATTAAAAAGGTGCTGAAATTTGAACCCAAATTGCATGAAATAATAATGTTAATTTGGTAATTGTTTTGAAAATACTGGTTGGAGCTTTTCGGTACTCTTTGGATATTATTCCAAATGAATATGAAAATAGTGCACTAAAAATATAATATAAATTCAAGTGTGGTTGGATGGGCTAGATTTTATAAAAAAAATGGAACATTGCTTGCTTGAAATTTCACAATTGCTTGCTAGTTGATAGATTTCTAAAGCAAAACTAAAATGAAGCTTTATAGCATTGCACAGTGTAATGTTTATTTTGCAATCAGGCACTTTCAAATTTCTAGACTTACAAGACCAGATAAGTGATATGCTATGCTCCTGTGTTTCCTACATTCAAGATGTCTGCTGAGTACAGCCAGGATTTCTTTGTCCATCAAAATTCTGTGATACTGATACATTCCATCATTTATAGATCAGGTGACTATATAGGGCATAGACAAACAGTACAGCACCAGCTCAGGATTTACACAATATAGATAAATGATAATATAAAATACAAAATATAATATACTGAATGGGTAAAACCAGTTCTAGCTGTAGTTGCTATACAGAATAAATATTGATGTTAATCTTGTGCATAACTATTCATTCAACAGATACATTCCAGATGGCACCCTTCATCTGCAGCATATAGGGCTGCTAAAAGCATGTTTTTCAGCTCTTTTAATGGTTTTGACTATGGGGGAACTGACCATTAACATACTGTAACACTCAGGGATGGGCTGGTATATATTAGCCCAGGGAGCAAGTCACAGCAGCGGATCCAGGGGGGGGGGGGGGGGGGGGGGGGCGATCGGGGCGATCGTCCCCCCTAGCAGGGGCTTGCTGCCGACAGCTGCACACTGTGCAGGTCCGTTCAGCAGTGACAGTGTGCTGCCCGGCTGCTCTGAATGTGTTTTAAACACAATCAGAGCAGCGGGACAGCACACTTTCACTGCTGAACGGACCTGCACATACTGTGCAGCGGCCGGCAGCCTTAGAACACAGAAAGGGGGCGGGGCCTAAATCCCCCCCCCCTAAAATCGCCCCGGGTAGGGCAAATGTCTGGGTCCGCCCCTGGCAAGTCATGACTCATCAGTCTTCTTGAAAGAAAACCAAATGCAGGTGGCTCAGTGATCCATCCCAATGTAGCCCAATACAAGACTGGCAGATGCCCCCTATCCCCCAGCCAAGCCAGCCCCTGGTAACACTTCTTGGATTATAACTTTGCTTCATATTCTGGTGAAGAGTCTACTGTAAATGTACAAGATACTTATCAAGAGAAAATCTAAAATAAGAATGTTGAAACTGATATTCCATATGTGTTTTAAATAAATAGGTCTGTCCCATTAAATATGACCTAATGATAAGACACTGTAATGTATAATCAGATCAACCACAATGAAAATATATAATTAAATGATGGATGAATGCTGTAGAAATCAAAACTCTGAAGGAGAGGTTGATTTTCATAGTTTGACCTGTGTTCATTTATTTCTTGCCAGCTTAAAACTAACCACACTAACCCCATTACGCCCATTGCAATTACAACCTGTTTAGATTATTGTTAGATTTGTTACCATAGTAATAAGTATGCACATACAAGGTAAAATATAAGAAATGAAGTTGTTGTGTTGACAAAATCTGTTGATCAGTTGTTGAAAGGTTGGATTTGTTCTGGGAAAATATAAATGCAATAGGCTAAATATAGAAGCATTTCCAATGACACACACTAGGGTCATTAATTTCTCATAACTGACATTTTTCCTTGCAAAACAAAATAATTCCATCAAACTCCTGTCAT
The DNA here is from genome assembly GCF_038048845.1 of Mixophyes fleayi. NCBI lineage: Eukaryota > Metazoa > Chordata > Amphibia > Anura > Limnodynastidae > Mixophyes > Mixophyes fleayi. The sequence continues at coordinate 275,416,697 of NC_134403.1, forward strand.
TCTCAATGGAAAGACAAGGCTGAAAATATAGCTTGTCAGACAAGAAAATTGCTAAGTTTTCCATAATCTGATAGAAATAAAGGAAAAGAATGATAAATATTTTGATGAATAGGTTACAAAGCATTGACTGGACTTTCAAATGACCTAGGGTAAAAATAAGTAATAATCCAGTTACTGGTTATACTGATTGATCTTCTCTGTTATTATTAAAGACAAAAAAGTGATAAATAGAAATCAAACAAAAAAGAAATCCTAAATTTGTAAGCTGTCCAATATAGGGAACTTCTATGACTGTAGATGATCTCACATGTCTACAACAGGTTCACAATGTACAGGACAAAAGTTGAGGCAAAAATGTGATACCAGAACATTTTTAAGATTTTAAATATTGTTTCTGGATAAAAACACAGATTTCCAGTTTTTTTTATTGGTCCAAAAATTTAACATCATTTACAGTTTTTAAATTATCTATTAACTTTCAACTGGGTTCTATTAAACATAGTAGGTCCAAACTAATCTATTTACCAACATAACAGAATACTTCAGTTTGTCTGTAAATTTCAGTTTTGTGCAGGGAGTATTTAAAAACAGCTAGGTAGATTGGAAACAAAGGGCCTTATGCCGAGTTTGATGTACACCCATAAAATCAACAAATTTATACTGAGCATGCCCAGAAAACAAGCCACATGCATATGCGTGCATGCAAAGTTACATACATATATACACTTGCGCCTCCTTACCAAAGGCAAAGGAAAATTTGGGAGGGAAGGAACGGTATAATGTAGGCCAATTACAATAATGATATGTTCTTGAAAATGCGGCTGAGGCAGACCAGCACAGAGAAGCATATATACGCCTGTCAAGATTCAATGGCAGGTGCAAAACATGCTAAAGATGGTCCCAAGCACTAGCTAGCCACTTCTGATAGTGATTTCACATCTGAAGCTGGTATTTGCTTACTGCGTTGATCATATATATTATAAGATTTTGTGGGCGTATTTTAAAAACATTTTTTTAGCTACTTTCATTTGTACATGTGGAATATTATATCAATATATGTTGTATTATATCAAGCCTTATAGCAAATGTCTTTGTTATGCTTATGACCCAGTTGTCTGTATGTGGGCTTGATAAGCCTGATGTAATCCTAGCGTATATACTGCATGTGCAGAGCTGTACGCATCTTGAGATACCTATTACACAGCATATGTACACTAGCATAAATAGACTATTTTTAGGGGTGAAGTTTTGAGCATAAATTATGTAAATAATTTTCTAACGCAGCATCAGGCCCAATGTCACATGGGTTTATTATATGTTGTTTTATACTGCTGTGCATCTGTACACTATTTGTAGTGCATGGTCTGCCTATTCATATGTAATTTTACTGCTGCCTGCTCTTCACTCACCAACATCATAATATGTAAAGCTACAAAAACTGAAAATATATCACACAGTCTATACCAAAAGCAGTCTATGTTGCTTTAAAATGCTTGGAATTTGTGCACAGGTGCACATTGGTTAGCATTGCTGCCTCACAGCACTGGGTGTGATGAGTTTGATTCCAACTAGTGCACTATCTGTGTGGAATTTTTATATTCTCCCCATGTTTGCATGCGTTTCCTCTAGGTGCTAAATTCCCTCACCCACCATCCAAAAAACATACTGTTAGGTTAGTAGGCTTCTGACAAAAATGTACCTTTGTAAGTTGGTAGAGATCTTAGATTGTAAGTTCCAATGGGGCTAATGTGAGTAAGTAAATCTTCTCTGTCAAGTGGTAGTACTGTATAACTAAAGCTTAATATTGTTTAACAGATTGAACTGCTTTAAAAATGTCTTTACTGGCTGCTCACACACAACACTTCTTTGTTGCTCATAAATAACGTGTATATCTGGGATATATAAATGCTCACCATCCTCTGGTATATTCATACCATGTATATCTGCAATGTCTTGAACCAACTGGCTATGGATGGGGATTTTAAATTGTTGAAAACAGTGATATTTCACATGTGTGTGGATTACTTACTATTGTATTCCTCTAAATTGCCTTTTGTGTGGTGATGGTCAGATTTGACCAGTTCCTGCTCCAGACCAGCATTCCTATTTCAATGAAACAGACAGAGCGGGTGTTTATTGACCTCCCACAATGTCTAGGAGGTCAATACTGTTTAGTGAAACCCTAATTTTTTCTTCTCGCAGCCCTAAAGTCATTGATCTCCCTTCTAACAAACATAAAGACAACATTCCCTCTACCTATATACAGGGCTGCCGAGAGGGGGGGGGGGGCGGGTACATTTTACCCGGGCCCGGCCATGCCAGGGAGCCCGGGCTGGGCCCTTGCTGCTATTTTTTTAAATTTATATATATATATATATATGTTTTTTCCCGGGAAGGGGGGGGGGGGGGCGCGTTGGTGGGGGGAGCTATAAGAAATAAAAAAAGTAAAAAAATCAATACTCAGGTGACCGCGGCGCCGCGTCCCTCCTCTCCTGTCTTCTCCATTCACACTGACTGTCGGACGTGACAGTCAGTCAGTGAGGAGCGCCGCAGCATGAAGAAAGAAGACAGAAGAGAAGAAGAGAAAAGAAAAAAAAGAACCTACCAAAAGGTAAGTAAAGGAACGGAGAGTCAAGGGGAGGAAAACAGAAAGGGACAGTGCTATAAAGAAAGGGCAGAGAGGCATAGAGGAAAAAAAGGGACACAGAGGCACAGAGGAAAAAAGGGTCACAAAGGCAAAGAGGAAAAAAGGGACACAGATGCACAGAGGAAAAAAGGGACACCGAGGCACAGAGGAAAAAAGGGACACAGAGGCACAGAGAAAAAAAAGGGGCAAAGAGGCACAGAGAAAAAAAAGGGACACAGAGGCACAGAGGATAAAAAGGGGCAAAGAGGCACAGAGGAAAAAAAGGGACACAGAGGAAAAAAAGGGGCAAAGAGGCACATAGGAAAAAAAAGGGACACAGAGGCACAGAGAAAAAAAAAGTGGCAAAGAGGCACAGAGAAAAAAAAGGGACAAAGAGGCACTTAGAAAAAAAAAGGGACACAGAGGCACAGAGGAAAAAATGGGGCAAAGAGGCACAGAGGGAAAAAAAAGGACACAGAGGCACAAAGGAAAAAAAAGGGGCAAAAAGGCACAGAGGAAAAAAAAGGGGCAAAGAGGCACAGAGGAAAAAAAAAGGGGCAAAGAGGCATGGAGGAAAAAAAGGGAGAAAGAGACACAGAGGAAAAAAAGGGGCAAAGAGGGAAAAAAAGGGGGCAGAGAGGCTCAGAGTTAAAAAAAAAGGGGCAAAGTGGCACAGAATTAAAAAAAAGGGGCAGAGAGGCACAGAGTTAAAAAAAGAAGAGAGGCACAGAGTGAATAAAAAGGGGGGGAAGCAGCATGGAGGGCGCAGTGCAGTTGTGATGAAGGGGCACAGTAATGTGTGCGTGTATGTGATGGCACAGGGGCTTGTTGCAAAGTAGTGTGTGTGTGCGGTAGGTGGTGGCTAATTAATGGGTGCTATTTTGTTTGTAGGGTGATGGTGAGGCAATTTAATAGTGGGGATTATTAATTTAAGATGGGGTGATTTGGAGGCTATTGAATGTGGGGGTGAGTTTGGGAAGAATGAGGTCTATTTATTAAATGTGACTATGAATTATTTAATGGCAGTGATGGTTGTGGGAAATAGGTATTGCTAGGCTGTTTGCATGAAGGGAAATAGGTTTATTTATTAAATGTGAATACTATTATTTTAATGTTGGGGCTGGAGGAAGGCCTAATTATTAATCATGGGTGCTATTGATTTAACGCTGCATCTGGCTGTAATTTTCTAAATGTAGCCATTTTTTTTTCCAAATAGGTCCTCCCACATTCCAAGATCCAGACAAGCCACAACTAAAGAAACCAGCAGCCACAGGTGGAGAAAGTGAGAAGAACAGGTAGGAGAGAGCAGGATAGTTTGTGAAACGTTGTGATTCTAGTAGGGACAATGCCAATGTATGGTGAGTGTTTGGTGAGCCCAGCGGGCGCAGGCCAAGACTGAACTCTTTGTGTACACACTGCATTCTTCCTATACTACACAAGGGTGCTAGATGTCCTGAAAGTCAGGAGTTATTGGACAAATGTCGCGCTCCGGTGAATTCAGGACCTAGTGATTTTGATGTGCTAGCCACGCCCCAATGGTGCATTGCCATGCCCCCAATCGTGTGACCACACCCCGGAAAAATTTTGCCGCGCCGTTAGGCGGCGCAATTTTTTTTTGCTTACTCAACTGTAAGGGGGGCCCCATGAATTTGTTGTACCGGGCCCTGAATTTCTCTTGGCAGCCCTGCCTATATATAGCCTAACAACAACTTACTTGCACCATAATCGTTCTCCTCCCTGTAGTCTAGCTTAACCTCATCCCTTCCTTTGGTATTCTTACCTGGAAGTAGGACACTGAAGCCGGATGACAGAAGAATGCCAGTAAGCAGGGCAGAAGCTTCTGAAAGTTTTTTTGTGCATATTAAGTATATACATGTTTGCACAGAATACAACTCCCAATTTATTGCCAATGTTAGAGTTGATAAAGGCTATAGACAGCAAGGACATAATTCCACATGCAGTCTGAACTACACCTGCCCTGGTAATTGTTATTTTGCATGAAAGATCAACCAAGAAACTCCCCTCCTTTTCTCCTCATGCAGTAACAACAGGAGAAGCACAGAAAAAAACTGTGCTCTCCCTTGTGCAGTGACTGACAATAGGAGTAGAGGAGGTACCTATACTCCCACGGTTAGTTAACAACTATTAGTGTGTTTCTATAAACGTTGACATGCATGTACTGAGGAGAGACAGAAATCAGACTGCTTCTGGGAGGTGAGGTGGCTATCTCCCAACAGATTGTAACTTTGCGAGCAGGGCCCTCTTATGTATTTTTGTATGTATTACCCAGTATTGTTTTATTACTGTTTGCTCCCAATTGTTAAGTGCAACGGAATTTGCTGGCAGTATGTAAATAAATTTTGATGATGATGATGATGATCTCCACCCAAGTATTCTGCCTCCTGTGATGAGGTGGTGCTCACCTTGTCTTCTAGAATGAGCAACTGTGATGGCCAGGGGCCTAGAAAATGCAATAGAAACTTGCTGATATGAGCCCCAAACCTTTTCCTTTCCTAATTATGCTGCACATGGTGCAACATTGATTATTGTCACAAATTAGTATACTAGGTGAGTGCAGGTGCAAATATAGCAGAGGTGGGGTGGGGAGGGGTGTGCTGCTTTTGCGAACCCAGAACTGGGGTGGTTACCTCATTTGCCAAAGCTCCATCAGAGTATGTGTTTAGTTACACTCCTTTTCAGATAGGTCAAATAAACATTTTAGAAATGCTATGGCTATTGGCAAGTAATCCATGTAATAAAAGGTGCTGACATACTGCTGTCACATTATATAAACATTATTAGTATATGAAAGTTATCAAGAGGTTAATTGGATGCAGCATGGGCTAGCTGTAAAATATGTTGACAATTTGTGTATGTTAGATGTGTATTGACAATTTCCATTTAGGTTAGTCATTGTGTTAATATATGTAATAATTCATCAGTCAGTACAGTGACTTAGTCTCCTAAGATGTTCGCGTGAAGGTCATCTTATATTTCTTTATTCTGTCTTGGACAAACACAGCAGTTATAATATTTGGCACTAATAACTGAATGAGCAGCTATATTATACATACCGTTTTCAAAATGTTTAATTATTATTGAAGACAATTATTATTTCAGATCTATATAAGTGTTTTTAGGAGTTCTAGTTAAAGTACTTTATTCACTGAACAAGGCAAGTCAAGGTTTCAAAATCACTTATACTGCCAATAAAAAGGTGTGAAGGATGAATTTGAATTTGTAAAGCTCAAAGATGTGAATGAGTCCTGAGAACAGAAAATATAGAGATATTTTGAATGATGAAAATGCATAGTGTTGATTCTCCCCCATATGTAAAACCACCTTTGTGTTAACCTTACACCATACTTAGAAACCATAAAATAAAGACACGGACACCGACTTAAGTTTGGAAATAAAAAGGTCCTTTTATTTTTGCTATTATTTTTTTTTTTTTTTTTTTTTTTTTATTTTCTATAAACTATTTTATTTATTTTTATTTTCTTTTATTTTATTTTATTTCTATCAAAATCTATCAAAAATTTCTATCAACAATTTGGACCTTTTTTATATAGGTGGCGAAGAGCAGGGCAGCCAGCTAAAACCAACATAAACCAATATTGTGGAAGATCGTCCCTTTTCCACCAACCTGGTTTAACACCTTATCTATTGGCCGGTACTATCGACTATAAATTAACTCAATACCCTCTGGACTCAAACTGGTCAAGCCCTTTCAAGGCAAAACCTGATACTCCTTACTAGAGCATCAACGAGTCTGATAACGACGAGGGAACCAAGGCTACATCGCCCACACTTACGTACCGTATGTTTAACAACCATCTGACTGCCATGCTCTCCCACCGCTCACACACTTCGTTCCTCGTGACAAGAAGTATTCCACTGATATATTTAAAACAGGGCGGGTGGGTGGGTATCCGGATCCAGGAAACAGGAAGCTCTCCCTCCTCCACTGCTGGATATATTCTTTCACCAACCACTCCCACCTCATTCCAATTGGCTGATTCCGTCCCAGGCTTAACCCCTTATTGGTAAGTAACATAGTCAGCTCACAACACATGCTTTTAAACTCCTTCGGCTTAATGGCCTCTCTCACACTAAAAGGCATAGTGTTGATTCTCCCCCATATGTAAAACCACCTTTGTGTTAACCTTACACCATACTTAGAAACCATAAAATAAAGACACGGACACCGACTTAAGTTTGGAAATAAAAAGGTCCTTTTATTTTTGCTATTATTTTTTTTTTTTTATTTTTATTTTATTTTCTATAAACTATTTTATTTATTTTTATTTTCTTTTATTTTATTTTATTTCTATCAAAATCTATCAAAAATTTCTATCAACAATTTGGACCTTTTTTATATCGGTGGCGAAGAGCAGGGCAGCCAGCTAAAACCAACATAAACCAATATTGTGGAAGATCGTCTCTTTTCCACCAACCTGGTTTAACACCTTGTCTATTGGCCGGTACTATCGACTATAAATTAACTCAATACCCTCTGGACTCAAACTGGTCAAGCCCTTTCAAGGCAAAACCTGATACTCCTTACTAGAGCATCAACGAGTCTGATAACGACGAGGGAACCAAGGCTACATCGCCCACACTTACGTACCGTATGTTTAACAACCATCTGACTGCCATGCTCTCCCACCACAGCCGTGTGTTCTATGGACCACGCGGCCCGCCACCTAAAGAAAAAACTAAACCCCTTAACTCCTTAAAAATACTTTCTATAAATAAAACCATTCCTTCTGCCGACAAATGCACCCCATCCGCTCTGAAAAGATGTCTCCTGTCCACCGTTAACCCGGGATGACTTATCACTACCCCTTGTATGCTTTTTACGTTCTGCCTTGCGTACCCGTTTATCTTTTTAACCACCCTTATCAATGTGGCCGGGGGAATAGATGACCTCCAAGACAACCGAGGAATTATATTAGACCAACAAACCTTCATTGAAGGCCATCGGGCGTGTATCTGCGCAAGACCCTCACGAATGTTTATGATTAAATCTAGGGATTTTCCTCTACCCACGTCATTACCTCCCAGATGAATCACCACTATATCGGGGGTACCGTGCTCCTCCATTTCCTTACACAACGTGGGAATCAACTCCGCCCATAACATGCCCCTCTTGCCCAACCACCTGATGTCAACTGGGTGTTTGAAACCGAACCGCCTATCCGCTAATCTGTGCTTCGCTGCCCAAAAAATAAACGAATGCCCCACGACCCATACTCGCGTCGTCATCACCGTGGAACCTAGGACAAAATAAATAGTCTCATCAGATCATACCCATATCTAAGAAACCATAACGACTACCAACAAAACGTGTTCTAATTCTGCTGCCTTCTTGCTGGAAATAGCCCCTCCTTACCAGAGGGGCCACCCCCGTTTAATTGAAGTATTTGTCACGGAAGAAAACTTTTCATTAGCTACACATTTATACCCCATATGAGGGACACCTTTCAAATTTTTTCATTTACTTTTTAATTTTTATTTATTTTTATTTATTTTTATTTATTTTTATTTAGTTCTCAAAACTAATTTATTCTAACTCTCAAACAATGAAAAGGAAAGTTGGTAACCCACATGAAGGTAAAAAACCCCTTATAACCCTGGGAGGCACACACACTAATCAGGCCTTGCCAAGGAAACAAGTGGAGAAAATCCCTTCACGCCCCCGTTCAACACAGCGAGCAGCACAGCCCTGAGTCACCAAGTGATAGAGGAGAAAAGGATAAGATGAAAGCGATAGAGAATACTGAAAGACTTGAGGAGATGCAAGACCGCGCAGTGAGAGCCCTTTCAAGGCTCATTATAAGGCCGGATGTATTTCTTATATGCCTGTGACCTCCATCTCCCTAGTGCTTGAATCTCGGGGACAGATGCACCCCCAACTGCAGCGGCAGTGGCAGCCCCTATCCTGAAAGAATGAGTACCATAGTCTGCCGGATTCAGACCTATTTCCCCTAGAGCCCGTTTCAACAAGGCGTTAAACTGAAATTTAGTTAAAGGGGTCTTGTCCATATGAGTTAACCACACACCCTCCCTCGTGGGCCGGAGACTAGCGAATTTATTGGCCATCATGACTGGGCATATAGATGCTCCCTGCTGCTCTGTAATTGTCAACCAATGACCTCGGCCTAACTGGTCTGTTTTTGACTTAACTATCTTACAGCGCATCACGCTAGGTTGTAAAATCACATTTCTGGACAGTAAAGCCCCCCTTACGTCATTCTTGGATCTGGCTACTAGCTCGCTAATTCTGAAAGCACCGTGATTCGCTACTGAGAAAGCTAACCCGAACAGCAAAGCCTCATAATCATCCATAGCTAGCTTCTGCAAAACCTCGATCAGCCTAGCTAAAATTTGGCCGTCAATAGACCGGCGAGTGTCATTCTTCATCGGCTGCATTCTAGACCAACCTTTCAAAGCCTTTGATATAATAAATGACTTTGTGGGATCTTGTGTACCATTAAGCCTAGCCATGAATGAAATACCGGCTAAGAGAGACCCCATTCTCGCTTTAGACACCCCTTCGTTATACTGGTTCCACATAAAGCCCGTAATAGAGGGAATCTGACCTGAAATGCTGCTGTTGAAAGACGCCTGGTAACCCAACCAACGTTCCCATGCCCCTTGATAACACCTTCTAGTCGCAGGAGCCAAGGACGCCTCCGCTAGCCACCTTATCCCTATCGTATCATCTGCCAAACAGAAGGGGGACACTGTAAGCCCATTACACGGGCATGCGGGGCCAGAGACCTAAAACGTTGCCAGTCAAAACGAGAAAGAGAGTCTGCTATCTGGTTATCTACGCCAGGAACGTGCCGTGCACGAAAACTAATATCACATTCTAGGCATCTCAATACCAAGACTCGTAACAAGTTGATCGCCGGGCGTGATGAGGCGCTCTGCTTGTTAATAGCCTGGACCACACCCAGGTTGTCACACCAAAATACCACACTCCTACCGCGCAACCGATCAGACCACAACTCTAAAGCCACGATTATGGGAAACAACTCCAAAGCTAACAAGTTCCGGACCAACCCCTCATCCTCCCATGACTGCGGCCAAGGCGCCGCGCACCACTCTCCCTGGAAAAAAGCCCCAAAACCTTTCGAACCAGATGCGTCTGTATGTAAGTCCAAGGATGTACTGGATACTGAGGGTGCTGGCCATACTCGTATACCGTTGAAAACCGCCAGAAACCGTTTCCATACAACCAAATCCTCCCTAATTTCCTCTGACAGCTGTACTTGGGAATGGGGACTACGGCAACCCGACGTTGCTAGTTGCAATTTTCTACAAAACACTCGGCCCATAGGTATCACCCGACAAGCAAAATTGAAGGAGCCTAACAGAGATTGAACTTTCCGTAAGGAGCAGGACGGGGACGACATAACTTCTTCAATCAGTGACTGTAATTTAACAATTTTATCAGGGGGTAAACGACAACAACCTTCTATTGTGTCAATTTCTATGCCTAAAAAGGCCAAGCATGTGGCTGGGCCCTCTGTTTTGTCTGCAGCTACTGGTACGCCCATCACCCGGAATAGCGCTTGTGCCGAATACAAAATGTCCTTACAACAAGGGGAATTGGCTGGGCCTATAAACAGGAAGTCATCCAGATAATGCGCTATGCCGCGGTGTCCCGTCCCCGCCCCGACACACCAGTGGAGGAAGGAACTAAAAGCCTCAAAATATGCGCATGAAACCGAGCAACCCATTGGCAGGCATAGATCCACATAGTACTCATTACGAATTTTAAACCCCATAAATTTAAAGGACTCGGGATGCAAAGGGAGGAGGCGAAAAGCGGATTCTATGTCCAATTTAGCCATCATCGCTCCCTTGCCAAACTCCCTAACTATGGTTAAAGCATCATCGAAGGACTGGTACACCACTGAGCTAATTGTAGGGTCAATCGCATCATTAACCGAGTTGCCCCCTGGGTGAGACAAATGCTGAATTAATCTAAATTTTCCCGGGGCCTTTTTTGGTACTATCCCGACCGGGGAAATAACTAGATCCTGAATGGGGGGGATGAAAAGGGACCCACCATACGTCCCAGGCCTATCTCCTTACCAACCTTCTCTGCCAGAATGTCAGGATGTAAATACGCGGAACGAAGGTTCCTGGCGGCGGTCCCCGTCACCCCACTGTCAATGGGGAGGCGGAAACCGAGGCGAAAACCCTCTCTAAGGAACGAGGTCTGGGCCGCATCCGGATAAAGAGCCAGCCACAATCCTACAAAGGATTGGGAATATGATGGGAGAAACCGCCTTAGATAGCACCCCCTGCCCCTCCCCGTCCCCTACCGACGCCAACGGTGCCCCTAGGGCAGTCTTTGAGGGGATGACTTCCTCTACAATTGGAGCAGGCGTGTCTGTAACGGCATGCCTCCCCCCTCCCGCATGAGGAGTTGTTAAAAGCAAAGCACCGATTCCTTGAGGACGGGGGAGCACCACGTCTCCCCCCGTACGGAAACCTAGATAACTGCGGGGGGCTGTACCCCATGTGCACCCCTCCCATCTGGGCTCTATTCAATCTCATCCAGATTTCTACATCCTTATAGGCCAGGGGCATATAATGTTGGCCGTGCACTTTCTCCCGGAAAAGCTTATCATACAACCTCCAGGTCCCGGGGCGTTCACAACTATGCATTTCGTTAATCAAATGGAGATATTTCCAAACGTCTATAATTGCATCTGGTCTCGTTTCCAAATAACAAGCCGAAAAAACACAGTACCCCGTTAGCCAGTTAGAAAAATTTCTATACGCATCCTCACCAACTCCACCTCTCGCGCACGCGGCCGCCAACTCTTTCTGTGTGTCCGCTGTCAGCTCAAATATGTCAACATAATACCCTCTCTTAATCTTATATCTCATGCTGTGTCTAATTCCTATCGACAATGCTGTGTTCTCACACTTCACTAGCGGGCCTCCTGTCGGTGTGGAAGAGGTGGTATCTAACCTGTCTCTGCTCTTCCTCTTAGCTCCCCCAAAATGAGTGTTCAGTATTTTAATCAGCTTGCGCTGACCCTGCCTAGGGGAAGATGAAGCTGACTCTGCACTGGTAGTTGAAATGCTAGAATCAGACATGTATTGTGTATTACATATAGTAGAGCCCTCATACTCACCGGATGTTCCCAGTGCCTCCTGCCGAACAGCCCCCGTTACGTCCTCATCTTCCGATCCACTCTGTCGAGCCCCTTGCTGCGTTGTTGCCTGCACCGACTCTTCTCCTTGCAGCTGAATACTCGCTGCCCCGCCCTCGTCCCTTTGTGTCCCTGCGGAGGACAGCTGCACCTGTGTCACTGGATGAGAAGACACGTTAGCACGCGGGGGAGACAAACTGTGTGAAATGTGAGGCCGGACCCCTGCCGGGGTGACTAAGGGCGGAGTATTCGTGAGATGACCATAGAAACCAGCGGGAGGAGGGACCCTTTGACTACGATCACGTAGCTGCTCTGGTGGGGGGGGCTGAGGATCCATACTAGAACACACAGCGGAATTATAAAAGGAGGGTCTAGGATACACGTGAAGGTACTGACCAGACAAGGAAGGATAGGGGGCCGACCACTCACTTCTCCCATCTAGAACGGGCCTGAAATCTTTGGGGGGGTATGGCAGAAACCCCTGGGTGCTTGTACTGGCAGACCCGGGCTGATTACATGGTGCCGGTGTAAAAGGCCAGCTGCCTGCTAGAACTGAAGGGCCGCAAGACCGAATTACAGAAGGAACTACGGAGGGGACCTGATGTGGAACTGCTCCCCAGTTATCAGAAAAACTGACCGGGGCTGGCCCCAACAGCCCAGGGGCCTGGTTAGATGATATACCGGCCCTCCCAGAGGATTCCAAGGAAAATAGTAGAGGGGATGAGATAGGGGGTGGGCTGTCTCTTGCCCGAGGAAAAGGGAGGGGGGGGGGGGTACTGCCCGCTAACGCCCCGTGGAGGGCTGGCAAAAGGGGGGAAATCTCCTGCCGCATATTGGTGTGGGGCTGAGCCCCGTGAAGCCCAAGAACCTGGATGCTGGCGATGGAGGGGGGAACAGAAGGGGGGTCAAATATAATGGGGCCCAGACCCCTATAGGGAGAAGGGAGCCCCTGGGGACAGACAGAGGGAGCTAAAACCCCCACCCCTGGGGACCCCCCAGCACTGAGCCCAGCAGCAGGTGCTGCCTGAGGAAACCAGGGCCTGAAGTGCCCTGGCACCGCGGGCGCCGGGGAAGGAGATCCCCTGCCCCGAGCGCTAACTGCCCCTTTCTTGCTGGAGCCTGCGCCGGTAACAAGCGGCCTAGCCGCCCGCTCCGGCGCCTTGGACCTCCTAGCACGCCTCATGCCAGCCCCGCGAGGACCCCTCGCGGCAGCGGCATCACTGAAACAACGCCCCGCCCCCCGCCCAGACCCGCTGGACGGACCCGGCAATACACGCTGGGTTGAAGGGGGGGGGGAGCGGCAGCCCGGGAAACGGAGGAAGGAGCCTCCGTGGAAGCCACGGAACGGGGAGGAGGAGGAAGAGGGGGGGAAAACCTGGAGGGGACAGACCTGGAACGGCGGGGCCGGGTGGATGCCATGGCACGGAGGGGGGGGGGAAGAATCTAGGCACTACAAAGAGGGAAAAGAAGAAGAAAATATAGCCAAAAGGGGGAGAGAAGAGAGAAAAAGGGGATAGAGGAAGCGAGGGAAAATATAAGAGCAGACAAAGACAGCAAAAATGCAATATAAAAAAGAACTACTTAGCCTGATGCTGCCAGTTATCCGGATCCAGGAAACAGGAAGCTCTCCCTCCTCCACTGCTGGATATATTCTTTCACCAACCACTCCCACCTCATTCCAATTGGCTGATTCCGTCCCAGGCTTAACCCCTTATTGGTAAGTAACATAGTCAGCTCACAACACATGCTTTTAAACTCCTTCGGCTTAATGGCCTCTCTCACACGAAATTAAGTACTTGCAAACTTAATCAGCCCCATTGTGAGCAAAATTTATTCCATGACAAAAAATATGTTACTTTTTATATGTATTATCGATTAAATGTAAGTGGGCTATAATCAAGTGTGTTTATACTGTATATCTGTGTGTTTCAATTTCCATAGAAGATGTTCATTACATATGCACACCCTATAGAAAAATAACAGGCATAAATTAGAAATTGCCCCCCTCTAGTAAAACTTTTCCCTCTTCCTGCCCAGACAATACATCTAAACACAAAGCCCAAACATTATATCAGTTTTGCTTTCCACATACTAGAGAAACAATGATCCCTACACACATATCATCAAAGCCCCATACACATTATAGCAGAGGTACGTCTAGTCATATTATAGAAGCAGTGACCCAACAATCTTTGCCTGCCCTCCCTATGAATAAAAACATACCACATTTTGCTCCTGACAGCTTGTAGTACTCCTAATTGTATGGAAAACTACGTCTATGCTCCAAGCAAAAACTGGAACAGAGACTTAGGGCTAGATTTACTAAGCTGCGGGTTTGAAAAAGTGGGGATGTTGCCTATAGCAACCAATCAGATTCTAGCTGTCATTTTGGAGAAGGTACTAAATAAATGAAAGATATAATCTGATTGGTTGCTATAGGCAACATCCCCACTTTTTCAAACCCGCAGCTTAGTAAATCTAGCCCTTAACCTTTTCTGTTTAATACTGTCACAAGGAGGCAGAAGGAGCATACTCTTGTCACATTAAGTTCCAGTCAGTGACTGATTTAGAGTTAAACATGCACACATAGACTTACGCTGCTGCAGCTGTATTTTGGGTTTCATGTGTCTTAAGATAAAATCCATCCATCATCATCATCATCATCAAATGAGAAACGTGCACCAGTCCTGTAGGACGCACACTTATACACCTCCTAAAAGGCGCATCTGAAAGATACATGTAAGTCAAAATCAGACCCATCTTTAAGCGACATGATTAACTTGAATCGCTACACCTCTACTGTACTGCTGTACATACGTCTTGCCCTGACCTCTTTCTCCAAATGCATGCAATTACAAGATTTGCTTAACTCAAATTATGTGCGCGAGTGGTCACATATGTACAGTGACTAATTTTGAGCAAATCACACTTTTACATGGTGTAAATGGACATACATCCAACTTGAAATCAAGCTTAATTCTTCATGAAACTGAAGGCTCATTGCCAGTTTAATGTGAACTTTTTATTATTGTTATTATTAATATTATTATATAAATCTCCAACAGTGCAGTGATGTATAGCGTTAATAGTACATATAGAGCTTTATAACAAGTTTATACATTTTGAATCTTGAAATCATGGAGGCTTGAATGAGAACAGGGGATAGAGGAAGAGAGGTGGTCATATGCAAAGTGAAAGTTTAATTTAAGGATAGTAAGAGATAAGGTAGGAAAGGTAAGGAGATTCAATATTGCAGGTCATTACATTTGCATATTTTAAGTTAAGTCTAGAATTTGTAAATATACCCTCGGTGTAATAGGCAGCTAGTGTAAAGAGTAGGACCTTAGGAGCTAAAGAAAAGTTGTTTTAGTTGAGCTTCAGCATCCAACAAATTGGAGGGGTCCAGCCTTTTCAGCGGGGGATAATGAGTGCGATAAGGACGGACTAAGTTGAATACAAGAAGCATTTATAATAGCATTAATGTTATGCATGAACAAGAAGGTAAAGTCAAAGATTATCCCTAAGCAACGACCTTGGTGAAGTGAAGAGATTCGAACAAGCTAGGATTAGGGAGACCAGGAGCCAAAAGGTGGTTTTGCATATTTATCTATGTATGTATTGTTGAAGTCATACATTGGATGAAAGAAAGTATATTGATTAATATTGTTGTACCACGCGATTGCAATTAGTATGCCACGTGTTACTTGTCATTGCGTGATCGCACGATAAAACACGCATGCATACACTCGTACTTTTACATTCATTTATTTACATATTCCATATTTATTAAGGTTCCAATCCACATTCATTTATTAGTAAAATGTATTAGATTGTTTATTTATGCATATATATTACTGTAGTAAAGGTATTTATGGTTCAGGTGTTTTAAAAGGTAAAGAGTTTGGTCTCATATTAAAGCTTATTTCACCAGCATTTACCCAGTGTGGACGGAATAACGATCACATCTAGCGATCGCAAGATACAAGCAGTATGAGATTGATACTCAAAAGTACTTTTGTTTGGGTCAGTTTGAACTGGTCATTCAGAGTCGAAACATGTGAACAATGGGGTGGGGGAAGTTTCCCCTCACGCTTTGTAAGGATCAAATGAACTGACCTATAACTTGCAAGGAACTGGAAAATCATTAACCCTGGACCAATGAAGACCTCACTAAGTGTTATCTGTACAGTATATACAAGCATGCTGGCTTTTGTTCTACCGCTTTTTGATCCTGGCAACGTGAGAGCATGGCTGTATTCACTGGAGCAGGGTGAACACTATAAGGAAGATGTAATGTATTTGGTGTTTTTATACTTTCCTGCTTTAATGTAACATCTTTAATATGTAATAATGACTTGCTGTAAAATCCTGCTATATTTTGCAATTAAATACATTGTACATTGGAACCAGAACAATCGCATTGGACAATGTTTTATTGGTAAGGGATAAAATTACTTTAATAGTATGTGTATTTATATTGTAGTATAATCAGGGGAACAGGTATCATCTCCTGGGTGAACAGCAGCAGTAAGACACATGAGTCTAGAAGTTTCTGAATCACAGCCAGTTTATTCACCAGCTTGAAAATAGGAACAAAATACAAATAAAATCCTAGCCGTCTGGCTTCTAGCTAATACATTTATGGAGGCCCTCTCTCATGTGTAGGACCTTATGTCCCACACATACACCAAACCACATGTAACTGTTGCTCCTTGCAGCAGAGTGTCTCGGGAGGCAGCTCACCTCTCCCAGGTCTGAGACACTGGCTGCATATCCCAGCTGCCTTATTACAAGCACCTCACAGGTCCATCCCTTGATCAGTCTGTTAGAGACTGATAGAATAGAAGACCCGGACTGGGCCTTATGTATACAATGCTGGAAGCCTGAGACATATACCTCTGTATCTAGCCTCCTTCCACTGACCCTGTCACAATATACATATATATATATATATATATATATATATATATATATATATATATATATTATATATGTAGAAACTAGAGAGGGAGAGAGAGATGGCATCCAAGTACAGTGTTCTCTGGTACGCAGACAGGAAGGGATGAAGGGAGCAAAGCTGGACTGTGAGACGTTAAAGGTCCAGTCAAAACCTCGGAGAACATTCAAAGACTTACCTATTTGCAAAGATTCCCAAAGTGGAGACAGTTTGGAGTAGTAAAGAGTGATCAGCCATGTTAAATGCTGCTGATCAAACCGATTAAGTATGGAGTGATAACCTTTGTGAGTACATCATTGACTATTTTAATAATTCTAGAGAATTAAGAGAATGGAAAACACATTTTAGAGGACTAGGGACTTAGAATAAAGGTAACATAAATTGAAGTTTAAATGTCATATACTTAGTGCATGAAGTAGCTTCAAAACATATTTTTTTCTGTTACATAAATATGGCTAAGAATACATCAAAATAATTAGAATCAAGAAGGTACCCCATTTATAGTAATGAACATGGGAAGTGTTCATTATTCTATGAACAGGAATCTGCTAAACCACTCCTCTTGTGACAAACCCATCCAAACATTTATCCCTATATTAATAATATAGGTTTGTCATAAGCAATTAACTTAACGCTTAACTGTAAACTTTATATAAAGTACAAAGCAATGTAAAATGAATGTATTCATTTTATTTAATAATTTCAGATAGAGTAGGACTTGTTTCACTGTTTGTTGCTCTGTGGGGAAGCATTTAATGGATAATCCTGACAGTGCAAGTAATAGAATGGTGACCTATGTTTGGTTTTGTGTCATTTACAGCCTTCAATATATGCCATTTTTGAAACCTCTCCTGGCCGATCGCTGTCAAAAGCAGCAATCATTACTTACCATGAGAGGCATGTACAACTGTTATTGATTCTTAATATTGTCAAATCAGGGTTGATTAGTGTTGACTATTGTAATTGTATAATTACAAGTCCTTCCAGGCAGGTCTAAAACTTTCAGACACCAACCTACATGGCAGTTATTGTTGAGCTAAATAGAAGCACGAACACAATTTGCAAGGCAGGTCATATTGTGAAAGCTTTGCAAGACATAGAAACATGATTCTTCATTGGCAACATGGAACTACATTCTACTGAATCTCTTATTCATTATGACTTTCATTTTAGGAATGCAGAACACACAAAAGCACAGAATTAAGATTCCTTCCATAACAGATTTCTCTCTGCATTCTACAGAAATGGCTATTAATAAAACTAAGTATATATATTCCTTATATTTAAGGTTTTGCTACCATTGAAAAACACCTATACTATGGCATTTATCTTGAAACTCAAACAAATTAGAGGTTACAGAGACCATCTTCAGAAATCATTTACATTCAACATAGAGCAAGTTATTGATTGGAAAAGCTTGTTATTGTCTGCACAAAATAAAAAAATATATTGATGCTCATTTGTCTGTGAAATGTCTTGACAACATATATGTTCAATTATTTTTCTTAGAAAATAAATTAAATGACATTTGTTGACCTGTGTCTTGTGCCAAATTTCTACACCTAATAGAACTCTAGTTCTATATTTAAAAACAAAACAAAACAAAAAAAAACCTTTTTACTGTACAGAATAAAATTCAATAAAGACAATAAAAAAAAGATTGAATTGGTGAACAGTGTTTTCTTATTCACCCCACCCTTTCTCATTTACTTATACATCAAAATACTAACTAATGCAAATATTAAAAGTAAAATATGTTCCACAAACTTTTAGTGTGATTAACATTTTCAATGTTGCTATAACATGAGAGTAGAACACATCTTTTTGGAATTTCCCATGTTTATAGCATTCTTAACTAAATGTAAAACAATAACATAATAACAGAGTGTATTCAGTACCCTTTGACTAAAACTAAGCATTGCAAGTTCCATTGACGTTTTTTCCTCATTTGTGCCCAGTTTATGAGTAGCTAGCTAATCATGTTTAATCAACTTCAGGGAGTGGACGTGGGATGAATTCTGAGTTTCCAACCACCAAATATAAATAGAGAACTTACAGTTATAAGGGTCAACCCATCTCATAATTGTGGGGAATAAGGCCTAAATCATAACTCCAGTGTTCATTTGATATATCAATTGTATCCATTGATAAATTGAGCTACTTGTTATGCTGGCAGATCTTGTCATAAACTTACAGAACTGGTGGAAGAGGTCTTCGCCTATAGGAGCCGCCTTTCCTGCTGCGCTTGATGTGCTCACAAGTACTCGGATGCCCCCAGGTCTTAACTCTAATGTAGTGTAAGTTTGTGAACAACACCACAGAGTACAGGTAGGCAGGGCCAATCTAAAAAGTAGCGAGTCCAAAGGCAGGCCTAGGTCAGGGGTCCGGAGCAGACAGGATGGTCAGGAATAAGCAATAAAGTCAAGGTTGGCAGCAAACAAGAATATCCAGGAAACAGGTCCAGAGATCAGGGCAAACAGCAAACAAACAAAGTCCAGGTATCAAGCCAAGAATCACAACGGAAGGTACAATAACAAAGAGGTAGAGTATCCACAGGAACAGGGGAGCAGAACAGGAGCAGGTCAGCAACAGACAAAATCTAAACTATAACCGGTAGGGAGGCTAAGCCCTCCCTGCCTAAAATACAGAAAGCTGCCAATCAGAGTCCTGCCAGAAAAGTACTGCCAGAATCTGCCTAGTTAAATAGATTAATTAGCCCGCAGTCTAATTATTATTTAGTAAAATAATAATTTTACTAAATGCGCACGCGCCCTACTGCCAAGTATTGCCGGGATGCGGCGCTGCCTAGGAAGCGTCCCGACTGTTTCCATGGAGACGGCCGGGATGGAGGAAAGAGGAAGTGATGTCCCGGCTGTTGCTATGGCAGCCGGGATGCAGCTGGGGGAAGCAAGCCGCGGTGATCTGCGGTTTACTACTCTACTATGGTGTAAAATGCAATGTCAGAAGGACTGTTGTATGTTTATTTGGTGGCTCTGCACATCCTTGTTAGAAAATAGCAGTGTCACATGTGGCAGCTTTAAAGACCCCTGCGGTGAGCTATATCATGACACAAATTAGTATTTTGGACACCTAAATAGACTTTTTGGATCCGTTAGCAGCTTGACATCCTTGCAGACAAAAGCAACATTTGAAGGCTGCCTATCAGGTTTATAGAAATATGAACTTCAAAGAAAAATGTCTTCATATTTCATATATTGGGAAATCTGATATCTTGGGAAATCTGGCACTCCATACTGAGGAGCAGAAATCATACCCGAGTTGTGAATTATACTTACTAGCGGTACCCGGGAACAGCTAGAATCACATATCTTTGGGAAAGGGGTGTCCCATTTTTGTAATTCCATCATGTTTGGTATTTAAATGTGCTGGAGATTATGATTGGTTTATTGAAGGGGGAGTTATGTTTCTGGGATATATCTGTGAAGAGTTACCAAAGGTCAAAACCTTTGAAATACTTGTGAGCAAACTATAGTGACACCTAGGGGACATTTCTGACCCCCTGTTAGCATCAACATTGCCCCTGTGAAGGCCTTCCCATTTTGCTTAATAAACCTGTGTTGTGACGTGGAAAATTGTCAGTTTCTTGGGGATCAATCTAATTGAAGGACTATCCATCTTTTCTGCCTACCCACAGGCATTCAGATTATTATACTTAAGTTATGCTCTTTCATCCCATTTGTTTTTAGAACTGTTTGCAATTTATTATTTGTATGTCAAATCTTTATCTAATTGTTTTTAATTATCTGAAGGCATTGCATCTTTTTTATATTAAACCTAACAATTTAATAGTTCTGTCCTTATTGCACTAAATGAATCCATTGCCTGTGTAAAAGAGAGAGATTAACTGTTTAGTTCCCAAAGCACCGAGTGTGCGCAATTTGATAATTAAGTCATAGGTTTGCTACGGGTGTTATACATAGCTGGTGGCAGTTTGCGGAGAGGTGTGGAAGTGGGTGTCTATGTTGGGAAAGGAACCAGTAAATCTGTAGCCTTAGAGGAAGAGGTGAGTGTGAGAATTGGGCTGGAATCCTGTGTTTCCTTACAGTAAGCTTCCAAGTCACTAGTGTGCAGAGGACGGAATGTGACCGATAAAGGGGTTCAGGAGCAGTCTCCTGACAAAATAGAGGTGATATATTGTATGATTGTTGGAATATATGAGAAGATATCAAATCAGGGAGTAACCAGAGGGGCCTATCCTTGACAAAACCATTTGCCCATTCATTTATAGCTGTCTAATTAACAAGCATTCAATGGTTTCATGACTTCATGATGTTAGATTGAACATTTTCATCAACTATTCCCATTTTAGATAGAATTTCTTAAATCTTTTTTCTAAGGGAATGTAGCTCTCCTATCAAAATAGGAGCTTGACAGGTTGGAGATGTATGGAGCAGTGGAGTTGCAGAGGGCCTTTTACTTGAGGGTGAGAAGCTTAAAGAGGATTTTGCCGGGGAAAGTGAGCCAGTGTAAGGTTTGGCAGAGAAGTGATGCAAATGTGGAATGGTGAGAGAGGACGATAAGTCTAGCTCCAGCACTAAGTATAGATCAAAGAGGAGCGAGATGGGAGTGGGGGAGGCCAGTAAGGAGAAGGTTGCAAAACTCAAGATGAGATTAGGCAAGAGATTGAATGTGGGGTGAAGGAAAGGGAGGAGTCAAGCATGCCACACAGGCAGAGGAGTTGGGGAACAGAGGAGCTAGTGGTGTTGTTGACAGTGAATAAAGTCCCAACTGTGCTGATTTTTTTACTGCTCCACAGGTTATGATACAAGTTTGCATTTTGACTTTTGCATTTTGGTGATTTTGTTCATTCCCATTTCACGATAGATCATCTATTTGCATTGACTTTGAGTTATATATGCACTGTTGATCACCTTTAAATGACCTTCCTGTAATATCATTGTATTTTCAAAGTAATCTTACAGCAATTCTTCCAGGCTAGAAATAATGTTTTACCAACCAGACAATGTTTTTGACCAATTTGAGTGAATATCGGTTTGCATATAGATCTTATTCTGTATTAATTAGTTATAGTTATCAATGGTTATAATTTGTCTGAAGAATTTAGGGTTGGTTTCTTTTGGATAGCAATCATTACATAATGGCGTATTAGCAAATGAGTGTAAAACTGGCTCTTAGGAATTCTTAACTTTTCTCTCAAGCTGTACATGGTGCCACCTGGTTCAAACTCATATTTTAATGCCGCTATTCCCTAATTTTTTTAAAAAATAATTATTTTCCAAACTGGATTTCCCCGTATTGATACGTATCCGGTGGTATGGTAACTCCTCTTGTATCTTTTGTTGATGTAAATCCAGATCCTATAGGTATCTTTGAATAGTATGTTTTGTAATATCTATTTTGGAATAAATGTTCTTGGGAGGTGTAACAATGCATTTATTGAGTAGCGGGAAAAGAGTTTGGATTCTACTGATTTTTTAGTAAAATGAATTTAATTTAGAAGCCAATCTGAAATGTATCTAGCAAAGGCTGCATAGGTGTTTGACATTACATTTGAAAGGCCTATAAATCCTTGCTTACTGTTTTGTTTTGCTATATAACATGGGAAAATAGCTTGAAGCAGTTATAGGCATCAGATAGATTGCTCCACACTTTTATAAATAGACAAAATATTGTTCCATAATTGATTTTCCTGACCATTCTTGACAAAAAATTTTGTCACTGGCATCACCAGCAAAGATGGCTGTTAATGTAAATTGTTGACTATAAACAGTGGGACATTTATACTGCAAATTAGGAAAGAGATTCCCAATGGGCCTGTTGAGAAAGGTGCAAAGTAGTACTCAACAATAGCATTTGCTATTTGCCAGTTTTTAAATCCTCTCTAGGATATATTTTTGAAATAACGCCAAACTTGCCCTTCATTTTAGCCAAAAGCAAGATGTCAAAGTCAGTCATGGAGGAACATTCCACGTCTTTATCAGAGTGTATATAACAGTGCGTTAAAGCTAAATGTAACACCTGAAATGTTTGCAGCACCCTCTAATTACACACAATATGTATATAAAAGTGTCTGCAATGAAAGAAATAATTAAATAAAACCCCAAAACTTGTGACACTTAAACACAATAGGCCTGATTCATGTTTGAACACCTGCTATGTTTTAATAAAGAGCAAAACTTGTACGTAGTTCAAACCTGGAGCAGGTTGGACTGGTGGGTAGGGGGGCATCTGCCCCCTAGGCTGGTCCCATAGTGGGCTACCTTGGGCTTGATCACTGGCTCACCTGCAATTTTATTCTTTTAAATGTTCCTAATAGGTTGCCGTGTCGACTTTTGTCCCCCGGTCTAAAATTTGCCAGCCCTGCCCTAGAATTTGCCAGCTCTCCCCTGTATTCAAATCCAAACGTATCTCAAGATTTGTGTTGATTTGAATCCAGGAGTAAGTATGCTCTGCCTAAACGTTACTTGGCATGTGTAGATACACACAACATACTGCAGTATATGCATAAGCATCTGTTCACTAAAAGGTTACACTATAAAATAAACGAACAACTATAAACAGTTTATTCATTAATAAAAATATGGAGATTAAAAAATATATTTTAATTTTTGTTTACATTAAATATATAAATCAAGATACTTTTAATGCGTACTGTACATACAAAGTATTTACATAGGCAATCTTAATACATTCACATGTTCTGTGCTAGCTAGTGGCACACATACGGGTAGTTTGTATTGCAAAGACCATATCTTGTCAGTCATCACTATCAGTTGGCGCTTACACCTCCATGTGATGCAAGTGCAAGTGATACAGCTGAAACCAGACATATGTAAGAGAAAAACAAGACTTGAATCATCCACATCTGCATTGACAAGCCCCCGGATGGGAATACTTGTCTTGTAGCATGTCGCAGATTAATTATCTAGAGAAAAAATAAAAATGATTATATGAAAAAATGAAGGAAATGCAAGATGGAATTTAATAACCAACCAGCCAAACCTCCACTTTAATCATATAAGCAGTTGTAGTGATCATAAGTAGTATAGTCAACTCTGCAAACCGGTGTTCCAATCTCAATTAGTTAGTGGGAATCCCTTACGCACATACCCCAGCTTCTGACCCAAGAGATGGAAGATGCAACCTTCAGCATCCATCTGGAGGTGTCCAGGGCTGCAGTAGTGAATTAGGGAAGAAGATAGGTTTACCCTCTAACTGCTGATTGCCATTTTGTTCAGTATGTAGAAGTGAAAATTGCCATAATTCTGTGAAAGCCAAGTGTTGTGTGTCACAAGCAGTGATTAATTTTTATCACAAATGGAATTAATAAACTCTGTAACAATATACTGAAGATCTTTATATAATGCAGGGCTTTTAATCTATTCCCAACAGCCATCTGTACATTTATGCTGCTGGTGACCACGCTTAATTCCCAGTAGCTGTCAATGTCAGCCTCAGATTCCAGTGAAGCAGCATGGAAACTTTACTGATTGTTCCTGGATACCTGATTGATGCACAGAGCACTCCAATGACCTCATTTACAGTTGAAAGCATGCAATTGTCAGTGAATTTTATGAATGCATGGATTTCCACCAAAATGTGTTCTATCTAGATTTATGTGTATCTTAGATATGCAGCCCATCATGCATGAAGAGCGAAACAGGTAGCAATAGTTGAGTACCGTGTGGGCATGTTCACGCAAGTCTAACATGACCTAATTAGACATAGACAAATCCTCAGATACCCTTTTGTGAAAAGTATCTCTTACAAATACCAGAAGACTTATATAAAGATGCGTTATGATGATGACCAACAGCAACACTAGCTAGTTGCTTCTGATTGACTAATTGCGTACTGACCCCTCCAGCTGATAGCACTTATTTTTTATTTCCATTTCGGCTAATGCAGAAAAGAGGATTCCCATCTAATTTTAAGTGGTAAACAACAGATGTGGAGATGTTTGTATTTCATTATATTTTATATGAGGAGTGCAACTTTCACATTTATTATTAACACTGTCAAAGCACTATTCTCTCTTGTGTATATGACATATCATTACTTTTTTATATTGTGTACTAATAGGCTAATGTGACTTGCACACTTATTTCTAACAATGTAAAGCTACATCTCTCGCTTATCATTCATATGTATACTTATGTGTAACATAAGTATGTATATATTTATACATTTACCCCTTGGAGTGATGGGATGTAATTTGTGCTGCGTGGGAGATATGTCTTAGATCCAATCAGTCTGTCTGCACTCCTAGATTCAGGGCTAGACTCACCTGTTGTTGGAACTATTTTGCCCTGAATCTACCAATGCTGGCAATAGGGTAAAACTGGGTCAAGTTCCTTTATTTAAACACATTTTTTTCAAGAAATAGATAAAATTTACATTTGTTTATAGGTCCTGTAATTCTACAATGACATATATAAAGTAAATATTTGCCATAACATAACTGTACTCCATAGAACTTTTTTCTATCTTTGCCTGCTTTAGCCTGTATTGTGCTTTTACAACAAAAAGAAGGTTTCACTATTCTTCCTAAAGAAGGACCTAACTGTGTTTGAAAAGCAGTTCAAAAATTATTGTTGGTTTAACCGACCATAGTTCTGGTCACCAAATTATAAATTTTTATCAGTTATAAAGGGGTTAAACTATAAATGTGTGAAATGGTAATCAAATTATTAGCATGAATTGCTTCATGATGAACCAAAAATGAGCTTAATTTAAGGTTAATTTAAATGTTATAGGGGCCATGAGTGAGACCAATACTCCAGTCTTGTGTATTGTAGGAATAGCCAGCCACTGA
The DNA here is from genome assembly GCF_038048845.1 of Mixophyes fleayi. Taxonomy (NCBI): domain Eukaryota; kingdom Metazoa; phylum Chordata; class Amphibia; order Anura; family Limnodynastidae; genus Mixophyes; species Mixophyes fleayi. The sequence goes on from NC_134403.1 coordinate 275,442,259, forward strand.
CATTGCAATCAATTCTATGTCACCAACAAAATGTCTCCTGACACCTCTGAATTTGATGTAATTGTTTATTTCTCTTTTGACAGTGATTGAACAATACTAATTAACAGAGATCGAAACTACTCTTAAAATCGGTGTAACTACTTTTAATCCTTTAGGAATTCATCTACCTTGCAAACAGAATTATAATAGTTCTATTTTCAGCAATAAAGGAGCTTTAAAAAGTTGCTCTTATCATCAAGCTGTTAGGAAAGTCAGGGGAGACATTAAACATTTTCACTGTTAGGGGTCAATGCAAAAATTGCACGTATTTGCTCTGCATTGTTTTTGCTGGTAATAACTGTTATTTTACTATTCCCAAGTGAATTTTATGGTTTTTTTCAAACAGACAGGTTTCTTTTGTGGACACATTTTTCTGTTGGGGTACCAAATAAAGGCACTGTATTTTATATATAAAATATGTGTGTATTATTATTTATGTTTTATCCTTCATTATTACTTTTGATTAACTGTACCATGTGAAAGCATGCGTTATCATGCAATACTATTGGCTTAGATGCCATCTGCAGATTTACAACTACTTGAAGCTCTTAGCTGCAGCTGAAATCCCTATTCACTAACCTCTCAACCAACATCACAGAAACCAAAGTCTAGGGGGTATATTCACTAAACTGTGGGTTTGAAAAAGTGGAGATGTTGCTTATAGCAATCAATCAGATTCTAGTTATCATTTATTTAGTACATTCTACAAAATAACAGCTGGAATCTGACTGGTTGCTATAGGCAACATATCCATGTTCTCTAACCCGCAGTTTAGCAAATACTACACTAGGACTTTGAATTATGAGACTGTGAATGAATGACACAGTGGATTAATAGCCAGTTGGAAGCCATTTACACATACAAATCTGTTACAGCTAATAACAGATAGCTGTAAATACAACATCACAAGAGCCGAGACAAGAGTCAATTATGGGGATTAATTAATTGAAATGTCTCTTAAAGTTCACATAATTTGAGGGAAAATTTAATAATTGTGGACCAGTTGGTATAATATGGAACATGTGCTAAGATTTAGAAATATATTTGGGCATTCCATAATCTAAGATTTCTGACATTACTCCTGAACTACTTAGTTGAGTGTAAACTATTTTAATAAGTTTGGTTGTGAATTGAAGTTGCTTAGGGTGCCTCAATTAACCTTTTGAATTAAATCAGTCTGTTAGCTAACATATTGGTAATAGCAGGAGTTTAGCAAATCCAGACTGGGTCATTTAACGAACTGGTGTTCTCAAGGCATTGTTGCCTTATGCTAGCTCCCCTGAAGGTGCATTACTTTTGGGTTATCACCATGGGTCACAGAAAACTTGTTTGGACTTTACTGGGATGCTCACAAGGTTGATGCTAATAGACATAATTTGACTAGAGAGGCAGACACATAAATGGGATTATGATAAAACAAGTTTTGAACCAGGCAATGTAGGTTTTATGAGGTCAAAATTTAGTAAGGCTAACACCAATAGATCAATCAGTTACATAAGAAGAGCTCACTTATTTGAAACTCACTTGTTGTTTAGGCAAAAAATAAGCTATAATTTTATAGACTTATATAATGAATGTCAGTGCACATCACAAGTGTGCACCCCCAGAGTCACATCTACAAAAACTGATCAAAGATGGATGAAAAGAATCATTTGACTACAAATCAATCCATTCTCTAAAGTACCTACCAGAAGCTATTGCTTTTGTCTTTCTTACAAAACTCTTCTCTTCTCTACCACACCCTAAACAGAGACTCTACTTGCTTCTATTTTCTGGAGGTTGTTGCATCCTTCTCAGGAGTAGGGGCAGTTCTGCTATATCGTAACTTTGTTTGGTAAAGAAATCTTCCCCTTTGATTCTTGAAAAGGAAAAAAAATCACCAACTGAATGCAACCATTCAATTGGAGATAGATATTGAGATTTGGGGCTATCAAATTGATACTGGAAGAAAGGATGCTTAGAAGGATCACTCCTGAGACCAGCCACAATGATTACATTCATCTTTAATATTTTGAATCCACCTAAAGACCTGTGAGGTCTACTGGGTCATTTTCCTCTCTTGTTTTAGCATGTTTTGCAAACTGAAGTATAGATGATCTTTGTCATTTGTTTGATCCTATTGACACCTAAGATATGGATCTAGCATATTGTGAATTAAATTCAAATTGTATGCAGCTTCTACTACCATTGTTATTCTTAAAACAGCACAAGGAAGACCCTCATATTCTAGATTAGCTTTGTCCTACAGTGTTTTCATGCACACATACTGGAATTTCTGGACATACTATACTATATTGAAACTATACACAAATTGATACATATTACTTTATGGTGTTCTAGTTTAAAATAATAAAACTATGTACTTAAATGCATTCAAAACTGTCCACATTGTTCTCTAAACAAAGTCTCTTGCTGAATGTCCTTTCAGACAAGCTTTGGATACATAATTCCATTCATTCTATTATGGAACTTCCTCTGTCCAAGGCAGTACTGTCATCTGGGTGACCATATACTGTTCTCAAAACTATCTGATGGACTTCGATCTGTTTTTATTCTAATGAGCTCTGTATGATGGGAATTTTTCATTTATACAACTTGCTGTTTGATATTATTTTTGACCGAGGTGTGCAAGTTTTGCATAGTCATCTGCATTAAAATTGTACTTAAACTCCACTTTCATCTCCATATCACCCACAATCCAATGGTCAAACTGAATGAGTAAATCAAGAATATGTTCACTATTTTAAAAAGTACACTTCTGGACATGGAAATTGGGTCAATTGGCCATAAGTGTAGAATATGCACATAATAATTATAATATTTATTTAATTAATAAAGCACCTTTCATCACTGTATTGTGTCAACAAGGCCACTGTCCTACACAAGTGAAAACACCATTAAAAGAGTAAAATCTACTATCATATGTGAACCATCATCTTATTGAAACTTTTCATTTTTTCCCCATTCAACTGCTCACTTGACTTTTATTTTGTGTTTAATATAATTTCTGAAAGAAAGGGTGCATTGGTATTGCATTTGTTTCAAGATTTTTGCTTTTTGCACACATAGCTTTGGGATAGATGGATGTACAGCCATTTCCACTCCTCAAAAGGACTTGAATTTTGATGCAGCTGAAAAAGACCTGGGAGTATATTTACTAAATTGCGGGTTTGAAAAAGTGGAGATGTTGCCTATAGCAAACAATAAGATTCTAGCTGTCATTTTGTAGAATGTACTAAATAAATGAGAACTAAAATCTGATTGGTTGCTATAGATAACATCTCCACTTTTTCAAACTTGTTCTAGTCTAGGCTGACCATCGAGTTGCACCAGTGCAAGATCATTTGCAATGTACATTGTGGTTTGTAAATTATATCCTCTGTGTGACCTTTGACCATTTTGTAGGTGTAGCTAGGAATGCACATGGTAGAAATAGTAAAAATGACACTTAAAAGTGCTGCCTTCTACCCCTTTCTGACCGCTCTTGATAAATATTCATTATGTCTGGAACAAATCACAATCAGTGAACATTAGGAATTATTTTTATTACATGTACCACACATGATTTTTTCATTGCATTGGTAAAAAGGGCCTGTAAATGCACCTTCCCAAAAATAAGCCTGGAAGATCTAAATACACTATAAGGACAAAAGTATTTGGCCACACCAGTTAATTATTGAATTGAGGTGTTACAATCAGACCCGTTGCCGAAGGTGTATAAAATCAAGCACATAGCCATGCAGTCTCCATTTGCAAACATTTGTGATACTGAATGGGTCGTTCTGAAGAGCTCAGTGACTTCAAGCGTAATACTGTGATAGGATGCCACCATTGCAATAAGACGGTTCATGAAATTTCATCCCTGCTGGATATTCCATGGTGAACTGTAAGTGATATTATTAGAAAGTGTAAGCCTTTAGTAACAACAGCAACGAGCCGGAAGACTACGTAAAATCACAGAGCAGGGTCAAGGACTGCTAAGTCGCATGGTGCGTAAAAGTTGCTAACAGTCTGCTAATTCCATAACTGAAGAGTTCTGAATTTCCACTGGTGTTAATGTAAGCACAAAAACTGTGCAGATGGAGCTTAATGAATGGGTTTCCATGGCCAAGCAGCTGCATGCAAGCCTCACATCACCAAGACCAATGCCGAGCGTCTGATGGAGTGGTGCAAAGCACACCAACACTGGACGGTAGAGTAGTGAAAATGTGTTCTGTGGAGTGAGGAATGACGCTTCTTTAATTGGGAGTCAGATGGGCGAGTCTCGGTTTGGGAGATGCTGGGAGAACGTTACCTGTCTGACTGTATTACGCAACTGTGAAGTTTGGTGGATGAGGAATAATAATGTATGGGCTGTTTTTCAGGGTTTGTGCTAGTTCCCTTATATCCAGTGAAGGGCAATCTTAATGCTTCAGCATATTAAGTCCCTTTTGACAATGCTATGCATCCAACTTTTTGGCAACAGTTTGGGCGAGGCTCTTTCCTATTCCAACATGACTGTGCCCCACTGCACAAAGCAAGGATCACAAAGACATGGTCTGATGGGTTCGGTGTGGAAGGTGAGGGCTGGCCCGCACAGAGCCCTGACCTCAACCTCATCGAACACCTTTGGGATGAACTGGAACGGAGATTTGCGAGCCAGACATTCTTGTCCAAATCAGTGCCTGACCTCAAAAATGTCCTACAGAATGAATGGGCACAAATTCCCACAGAAACACTCCAACATCTTGTGGAAACCCTTTCAAGAAGAGTGGAAGCTGCTATCGCTGCAAAACTCCAACTCCATATTAAGGTATATGTATTTAAATACAATGTCATTACAGTCCCTGTTGGTGTAATGGTCAAGCGTTCGAATACTTTTGTTCATATAGTGTATATTCCATTTAAAGTATATAGTAAGGCCTGGTTTTAGCCACCTCTGAGGACATGTACAAAACCTGTACATCTACAGGACTAAAAGACTCTGTGGTCTTTGCAAACCAGGGAATGCTAATAAATGCAATTTTTCCATCTATCCATTAAATCATTGACTCTCATTTATATATGTTGCAGAGAATGATGTAATCAGACCCTGTAACCAGAATATGCAAACTGTTACACCCATGCAAATATTGACACTCACAACACTCTATGTACCTTATATGCGCCTTATTTTTTTTTTAACTTTTAAGCAATAATAAGTACAAACAGCATTTTTGATGCAGAGGCTGCAGTTTTAACACCTGTCATCCCTGTATCACCACCACCACCACCATTTATTTATATTGCGCCACTGATTCCACAGCGCTGTACAGAAAACTCATTCACATCAGTTCCTGCCCCATTGGAGCTTACAGTCTAAATTGCCTAACATACACACAGACTAGGGTCAATTTTGATGGCAGCCAATTAACCTACTGGTATGTTTTTGGAGTGTGGGAGGAAACCGGAGCACCCGGAGGAAACCCACGCAAACACAGGGAGAACATACAAACCCCATACAGATAAGGTCATGGGGCCTGATTCATTAAGGATCTCAAATGAAGAGGATACTCATTTCAGTCTCCTGGACAAAACCATGTTACAATGGAAGGGGTGCAAATAAGTGTTCTGTTTTACACATAAGTTAAATACTGACTGTTTTTTTATTTAACACACAAATATTTGATAGCTTATTTGTACACTGAAATTTAAAGTTGATATTTGTGTGCTACATGAAAAAACAGTCAGTATTTAACTTATGTGTAAAACAGAACACTTATTTGCACCCCTTCCATTGTAACATGGTTTTGTCCAGGAGACTGAAATGAGAATCCTCTTCATTTGAGAACCTTAATGAATCAGGCCCATAGTTGGGAATTGAACTCATGACCCCAGCGTTGCGAGGCAGAAGTGCAAACCACTTAGCTACTGTGCTGCCCCAGTATCCCTCAACTGAATATGCTTGGCTGACTGTGATGGAAAATCAATGATCTCCTGAGTTACTCATCATTCAAAAAACATGGTCATGTTATAGTAATTCATAGTTAAAGGCACCATTATGTGTCATATGTCATAATAAATGTTGTCATCAAATGGCACAGACAAATACAGTTAATATAGAAAAGTAAATTTAAATGTGTCTTTAAATAAATAAGTTATGAATTTTTCTCAATTACCTTCCTTCCCAATAATAGTGCTTTGGGATGAGTCTTTTCCTGGGACCTCACCCATTTGCTGTAAAGCAGCGTTCTGTTACTTGCTTTCAGCGCTGAAGGTGATGGGCAGAGGTTCCAGTTATATGTAAGTGCAATGACCATCATCATCTTCATCATCATCAGCTATTTATATTGCTCCACTAATTCTGCAGCACTATACAGAGAAATCACTTACATCATTCCCTGTCCCATTGATGCTTACGTCTAAATTCCCTACCATATACACACACAAAACGAGAGAGACTAAGGTCAATTTGATATCCTCCAATTAACCTACTAGTATTTTTTTGGAGTGTGGGAGGAAACCGGAGCACCTGAAAGAAACCCACGGGAAAGAACATACAAACTCCACCCAGATAAGGTCATTGTCACGGGCACTAGGAGTCTTTACCCAGGGATCACCAGGTGATGGACTTACCAGAGTAGTATAGATGGTAATATGGTACTCTGGTAGCGGGGTGATCACGGAACAGGAGACAGCAGATGGTAGAGAATGCTCGTGGAAAGTCTATGACTAGCAGCACTGGTAATATACAGGTAGTAGTACACGAGGAACTGAATGGACAAAGGAAACGTGAGGGTAGTCAGTGGTCTGCGGTAGCAAGTTGTACCACTGCTATAGTGAGGAGGAATGTCCAGCAGCAATGAGGAGGTGATGAGAGTCAGCGATCTGCGTTTAGCAAGTTGTACCGCTGTCTATGTGAAGGAATGGAATCCAGGTGGAGGTATCCGGGAAGTCAGTGGTCTGCGTTAGCAAGTTGTACCACTGCTATGTGAAAGGATACTAGAAACAGGTGACTCGGGAAACAGGGATCAGTGGTCTGCCTCTAGCAAGTTGTACCACTGAATATATAAGTGAGGAGGAGCACGGGGAGAGAACTGCAATACAGAGTATACACGGGCACACTGAACTTGATCCCACGATGATATGCACAATATAGTAATGACTGAACAGCACTGCACAATAATACAAAGTCACAGGAACTATCCGGGCAAAGGTAACACAGTCAAATGATGGCAATAGTCTCAGCGGATAGTAAACTCCAGGGGAGAACAACTCAGTCCAGCAAGATATGCAATACACCAGCACAGTCAATGAGAAGTATGGATACCGTGGTTCAGGAGCAGGCTGTCAGACAGGAGTGCAGAGATACCTGAACGGCTGGAGGCCGGCAGGATGCGAAGTCCCAGGAGGGCAGAAGCGGTAATCCAGTAGGTGCAGCGCACAGGTAGGTAGACCAGCGGAGATGGGAACAAATACTCAGGAAGCAGTAGTATATAGGACTGGACACCTGGAGAACACTGAAGTGTAGAGATGGTCTAGACGAGATGAAAGCAGCGAGGCGTTGATCCGATGCAGACAGGCGAGTTGACACAGGCAGGAACACTGTAGAAGCACGGAGAGCGGATCAGCTGGCTGCAGACACGAATAGAACTGAAGGGTAGCGGCAAGCAGGCCACTGCAGGTACACGGAGGCAGCGGATAGAAATCAGCAGGTGCAGTCTCGATGAAACACGGGAGAGTTGAGATGAGCTGGAACCGTTGAGCACGGAGACAGCGGATAGGAATCAGCTGGTGCAGTCTCGATGAAACACAGGAGAGTTGAAGTGAGCTGATAGCTGTAGTGCACGGAGGCAGCGGATAGGAATCAGCTAATACAGTCACGAGGAAACACAGGAGAGTTGAAGTGAGTTGATAACTGTAGTGCACGGAGGCAGCAGATAGGAATCAGCTAATACAGTCACGAGGAAACACAGGAGAGTTGAAGTGAGTTGATAACTGTAGTGCACGGAGGCAGCGGATAGGAATCAGCTAATACAGTCACGATGAAACACAGGAGAGTTGAAGTGGTCTGGAAACCACAGGAGAGTTGAAGTGGTCTGGAAACCACAGGAATCAGCAGAGCTGAATACACGAGGAAACACAGGAACACCTTCAGAGGCTCATGGGAATAAGACTCCAAGATCAGGCAACGAGGTATGGAACTCAGGTGCTATAAATAGGGAGTGTTGCCTGATCAGCCAATTAACTAAAAGGAACATGAACTGAAGGTTTGAAAGGGCTGCGCATGCGCAGACCCTCAGGATGGTGGACGGCCACGGTTCCTAAATACACGGGAAGAAGCACTCGCAGTCTGGTGAGTGACAGTCATGCTTGGGAATTTAACTCATGACCCCAGTGCTAGAAAGGCAGAAGTGCTAACCACTAAGCCACCATGCTTAGTGGTTAGCACTGGGAAGGGATAGCACTTAATAATATTAATTTATAAAAACAAAATCCCCTGACAGTTGACACTTCATAAAGTTCACATCAAGTTGAAGATGGCATGTATAATATTGGTGTTAAAATGTCAGTGTATGACCATCTTTTATATTGCATGGGCTTTTTGAAAACATGTTTCACCTTGAATCACCAAGAAATATCTGCCATGTGTCTGTCACAAACTTCAGTCAACTGTGCCCCTACTTAACCATCAGGCTCTTATCAGTATCAATAGCAGCTCTGCTGTAAGGAGCGTAGGAGTAGGTAAAACATAGCTGCTGTGTTGATGAATTGAACATCCTGCTCTGGCTATCAGCCTGTATCCAGTAATTATCACTGGTGAATTTATTGGCTGTGTGAAATGCTTAAAATACAGAAAATTAAAATGGCAATATGGCCAGCATGGTGCTCAATGCTAAATATATTATCATGCTAAAACACAGAAATGACTATATATATATATATATATATATATATATATATATATATTTATATATATATATATATATATATATATATATATATATATATATATATATATATATATATATTTATATATATATATATATATACATATATATTAGTTAAATACAACCACCACTGTGAATCCCTCATATACCGTTTTGTACATCAAAAAAGGTTTCTGGGACATGACATAATATAACTGTTGTGCTAGTGGATAAAGTGATAAAGTGAATGAATTAATATTAGCAGGGGTGTGCAATTCACAAACAGGCAATAAGAAGTGGCTAGATGGTGTTGCTGGTGGCATCATCATAATCATTTATATTTACCACCTTTCGAAGTAGCAAATCTAGGGCTGCGTGAGAATCTCATTAGGTCACATCTCCAGAGGCGCACTATGTAAAAGTTTTAACGTCACAAAAAGACCAACCTCCTGATACTTTATTACTGTCCCTTTTAATAAAAGTTTAAATTTGTCACCTAAAATACTGCTTAAATAGTAATTAGGAAAGTGAGGAAACATTAAGAACGTCTTATTTCTGGCAATAAGTGTTTCCGCTGAAGCGCAAAATGGAGGTGCAAAATTGGTCCAATTAAAAGTATAGGATGAGGCCTGAAGACCGCCAAAAGTGAAATTCATTTGCAGAGTGGAAATGTCTGTGTCTTCTTAAAAATGGCCCCTCTCCATCTCCAGAATTTTGGCCTACAAAATAAAATCTTGTCTCTACTCCATACGTTAATAGGAACTAGAGATGTGCTCATCTCCTCTCCCCATTTTTGGGATTTGGACGAAAATCCTCATATGGTTTTGGATCTGTATTTCATGAAATATTGTGAAAACAGGTAAAATCATGTAATTTATTTTGTTTCTAAGTTAATATTTATATCATTAACAATAATTTGCAGTCAATTACAGTTTATTTTCTAATGACCTCTTCACAACTGTCAAAATGTTTACCAATATTGGCCAAAGGCTGCAGCGAGCTGACTGGCTAAAATTAGTGACAGAGCAACGGCACAAATACATGACAGTTTAATATAACATACAGGGCCTGATTTATAAAAGCACGCAAAACAGACATATTGGGCCTGATTCATTACGGAAAGTAAAGCAAAAAAAGGAGTAATTTTGCACCTTGGCAAAACCATGTTGCATTGGAGTCGGAGGTATAGTTGGGGTAGGGCATGTCCTAGATAAAGTTTAAATTTCAGTTTAAGAAAAGCTATCAAGTATTTGTTTGCTACATGACAAACAGCCAGTATTTAACTTATGTATAAAATAATAAACTAATTTGCACCCCTTGCTTTCTAACATGGTTTGTAACTCTCAAAATTAGACAGCATGTGTGACATGTTGAAAGAGACTGCAGCGACAGTAATAAATTGTACTTTTAGAAAGAAGACAAACCAAGTTGGTCAAAGCCCATAAAACCGAAAGGATTCTCCAGTGTGCTGAGGTAAGGTACCATGTCCCTCCTCTCCCTATTTCATGGCTTGATGGTCTTGATGGTTTCTTGTTGTTCCTCTAGTTACTAAAGCATATAAAGTGTGGAATTCCACCTCATAACTACATTTTTTTAAGAGGCTGTGGTGATCTACATGTGGTCGTTGAATGCAGAAAATGCCCATAAGTTTTATGGGCCACACATAGCATCTCCAGCACTGATCTCACATTTTTTAAGAAATTGTGAACAACCAAGCTTATTGTCTGTGCAAAGCATGGTATGTGCTGAAATTCACTCAGTTGTAATGAACACACAGGGCCTGATTCATTAAGAAATGTAAATGCCAATATATGCTGTAATTTGTGTAAAATTGCTCTGCACATGCTCAGAAACTAACTATACAAGTGATCTCAAGTGCATCCAATTCATCTTTGAATGCAAATGACATTTCGTTCTGCCTACGATTTCAAGGGTGGAACGGGGGATGGAAGTGGCAATGCACAAAGTAAATGTACAGTAAGAGCTTGCCAATGCTGAGCACACGTAAATCCATCCGATTCATGCTTGGGGCATCTGTCAGGTACGTGATTTTCAGCTGTATCTCTTGCACTAATTGCAGGGCAGGTGTAAGTGTCAAGTGATAGTGATGACAGTCGCGTATGCATGCTGTGTTTGCAATCGAGATCAAATAAATATGCATTTTATGTTTAGTACACATTAACAACATTCTGATAAAAGCATTTCATGTACAAAAAAAGTAAAAAAAACACCACTTTTTTATAATTTTTTTTTTTATTAATGATTATATTATTAACTGGCAGAACTGCAGGCCAGGTTCACAGAATGTCCAACCATAGCTTTTAGCAGACAGGAGCTGCAGGAGGCAAGCAGCATCCCTAAGGCTGATTCTGCAGTGCACCAGAGGGCAAATCCTGATAGAAGCACATTCAACTACAAATGTTTTTTGAAATCCTCTTCTTGTTGAATACAGATGTACCTGCTTGCATTTTGAGTTTGTTTTAAAAAAAAATGCGCATCGTGTTCACCTTGCTTTCCTTAATGCCCACAAAACCAATATTTCTTGACTTAAAAACCAAGAGTTGGACGGTGAAGACAATTGTGGGAGGGGCAGTATCACATCAGTGCTAGTAAGTAGAGATGCTCAGGCTTGGTTCCTCGGAAACCGAACACACCCGAACTTAAGGGATCCGAGTACCGAGCCAAGTCGTCTCGGCTCGGTACTTTTGCGCTTTTTCAGATTAAAAAAACGAGGCAAAACTTCATTGTGACGTCGTCGGATCTCGGGAGTTTTGGAATCTATAAATACTGCCCTCCAGAGAAGGACAAAGAAGGGGTAGCATAGAGTGTAGAGAAGTTGACCAGGCAAAGTTAGAGAATTTAAAGAGGAGGGTGGTAACAGTGTTAAACAAAGTAATCAGTGACATTCAGGAGAGCTCCATAGGTCCAGTGTTAAATCTCATTGCATAAAAATACAAATAATAGTGCTTACAGGGTTGATGTAATTCTGCAGTCCAATTCTACTTAATTATATAGGTAACACACAGAAAGGAGAGCTCCAGTGTTAAATCTCATTACAGAAAAATACAAGTAATAGTGCTTACAGGATTGATGTAATTCTGCAGTCAAATGCTACTGTGTTATAATAGGTAAAACACAAAAAAGAGAGCTGTGTTGCTAATTGTCATTGCTGAAATACAAATACTAGTCCATGCAGGCTTTTCTTCTGAATTTGCACCAAAAAGTGTACATTGTTTTATACACCCAAAGACAAGAGCTCCATTGCTCCATTGTTAATTGTCATTGCTCAAATACAAATACTAGTCCTTGCAGCTGCTGCCACCAGTCCTGATAATACTAATCCCTGTACGTCATCTGGTAAAGTCTATGTAAAAGTACATAGTCTTTTTAAGTCAGGGAAACAAACATCTAAAAAAACACCTTTTACAGTGGTGAAGAAAAAAGAGCTGTAATTCATGCAAAGTTATCTGCCAAAAAAAAAAAATTGCCAACATGCCATTCTACACACATATTGGCAAAGAAAAAGTGAGGCCTTCGCATTTCTCTATGAGTGCGAGATCTAAAACTGTTACTGAGGCATCTTCTTGTAAGGTCATACGTGACCAAGCTAGACCATGTAATTCGGACTACAAAAGTGGTGCCCAAATACTTTTACATGTAAAAGCCGAGCTGGAAGAAAACAGTAAGACATTAGAGGAAAATGTATGCTCAGATTCAGAAATGACACCAATCCCTGAGGAGAGTCCATCCACGAGTGCTATGTGTAATCGTGACCATTCTGATAGTGTACCCATAAAGAAGGCCCCTTTCAGCATTTCTGCTGATGTGTGCCTGAACAGCCCGAGTGTAGCCGGTGATACACCAATTAAGGATGCCACTTTGGAACTGGATTTCTGTAAGGGTGGATTCCAGCAGTGATAAATTAATAATGTGGGAGGATGATGTACACACTGATGAGGGTGAGGATGAGGCTGAGGATGATGACAACAACATCTTGCCACAGTAGTGTTTATTAACACCACTGTTCCTGCCGCCCACCCTTATGTTGGATCTTAAAAGGACATGCACAGTTTAACAAGCCAATCACTTTAGCGACAAGGTGTGCCAGTTGTGTGGCTGAAGTGCTTGGTTTCTTTGGAACCCCACAAAACAAGGCAGGGGCAAACGCAGGATTTGTAGAGGGCGGTTTCCACACGACATCGCCAGTTGTGTGACCAGCATGCATGGGGGTGTGGCTATAATTTTAGACAGTGCTTGGCTGCTCACCAACTCTTCCTATCCCCTTAATATACTTGGGCAATGATGCGTGCACTACTGTTAGGTGCACGCAGGCTGGCTGTCTGGCAGGCAGGCAGGCTGCTCTGTGTATCACATGCTTCACAAACAGGCATATTGCTGACAACCTATTTGAAAAACTAAGGGATGTCATTGCAACATGGTTTATCCCACTTGGACTCTCCTGAGGATATGTGATTTATGATAATGCCACCAATATTGTTAGAGCTTTACAGCAAGAAGAATTCCATCACATTCCCTGTTTTGCTCACATAATCAACTTGGTGGTACAGAGCTTTTTAAAAAATGACAGTGAGATGCAGGAGATACTATCTGTGTCCCAAAATTTTTCAGGTCATTTTCGGCATTCTCCAACAGCATGTAGGAGACTGCAGCAGCTGCAAAAAGAATAGAATTGAAAGGGGAATGTAGTGTAGTCCAGTGCAGTGGAGAATACTGTTCATGCTGTGCAAGGTGCTGAGAACACTCAAACTAGTCACCTGTGAAGTGAGTTCAGACACTGTTAGCTTAAGTCAAGTGATACCTCTAATTAGACTTTTGGAAAAGCAGCTAGTGAAATTGAAGGAGGAGATGAAACAAAGCAATTTTGCTAACTATGCTGAACTTGTACATCAAGTATTTTATTCACTTTGCCAGGGTCCAAGAGTTATCAACAACTTGAAATTGAATCACTACATTTTAGCAACTGTGCTTGATCCTAGGTTTAACAGCTATGTCTTCTCTTTCTTTCCAACTGACCCAGATCTCAAGAGATGCAATGAGCTCCTGGTCAGCAAGATGACAGCTCAAGTGGTGCATGACACAACAATGTCTTCTCCTTCAGTTTCTCTGGCAACTGCTGCTAGGAAAAAAATTAGCTTTCCCAAGACACCCAGTGGTGATGCAGATGATTCAGAACAACATTTTGATATTTGCTCTGCTCTAAAAGAATTGCCCAAAAGTCGTGACAGCTCTGCCATAAAATGAGCTACAAATTCAACGAGGAAGGCCATTATCGTCAATTATATCAAAGTACAAAGACTTCTGTAATTGTGGATTCCAGCGAGGATGAATTAGTATTGTGTAAGGATGATGTACACACTGATGAGGGTGAGAACGAGGGTGAAGATGATGACAGTGTACATTGCAGGTGCTGGGATCTAGCTGAGAGAAGGGAGCTAGCTGATGCTTGTTTATATTTTGGGTAGAATGGCATATTGGCGATTTTTTGTTTTTCTACAGTAAACTTTCCCTTTATTAGAAAGGTGTTTTTTTCTTAAGCAATGTAAAAGTTTGTTTTTTTGGATTTCAGTTTCCATGACTTAAACCTACTATGCCCTTGAGCATAAGCTTTAGCAGATGACGCAGAAGGACTAGTATCATAATAACTAGTGCCAACAGCTGGTTGTAGTACCGATGGTGCTGAGCTATGGCACTGGAGACTGAAAAGATCACTGCTACCCATTCAGTTTCTGTGTTAGCAACGTCACTAGGTCATGTGACTGGAGACTGGAAAGTGACAAGAACACTGTAACCCCTGTTTCAGTGTTAGCAATGGCAATGAGCAATATCACTGGAGACTGGAAAGTGACAAGAACACTGCCACCCCTGTTTTGTTTTAGCAATGGCACTGAGCAATGTCATTAAAGACTGATAAAAAACACTGCTACCCCTCCTGTTTTCTGTGTGAGCTTTGGCAATCAGCAATGTGACTGGAGAGTGACATGCATGCTGCCACCCTTCCTGTTTCTGTATGAGCAATGGCAGACAGCTATGTCATTGGAGACTGACGAATGAATAGATAAATAAATCCCCCTGGGCGCAGAAAATTTAGAACCAAAGATAGTGATGAGTATAGGGAGCTAAACACAATAAATGATACTTCAAGAGCCAGTGGCTCAACATGGGAAAACCTTAATAGGTCTAGATGCTGCCGGTCTAGGTATGTACAGATGTGAAAACAGCTTTAGAAACAGCAATGTTTATTGCTAAAATACAAAGCAGGCAATTTATATAAGCAGGAACCTTGCTTATCAATAACACTTACACTTGTAAATATTATATACATATAATGCAGAAAAAGTATATATGAGAGAGTCACGGACCACAAAAATCAGATAATGCAACAGATACCTAACCGCCAGGTGTTCAGGCATAAAATAGTCAGCATTCAGTCAATATGATGTCAAATGTCCATACACCGTACAGTTCCTTAAAGTTTCAAGGGCAGAGTCAGGGCCATCTTTTCCATTGGGCTCGATGAGCAGGTGCCCGGGGGCCCCACAGGCAAGAACAAGAATAAATAATCCTGCAAAAGAAAAAAACCTGCAAAAAAACCCTTAAAGGGTCACTGAGCAAGTACATCTATCTATCTCTATCTCTATATATCTATATCTATATCTGTATCTCTATACATCTATACATCTATATATATATATATATATATATATATATATATATATATGTAGGGACCCCGGTGCACTGCTTTGCCCGGGGGCCCATAATGTTGTTAAAATGGCCCTGGGCAGAGTACTAGATACGGAAAATAGGACCAGAAAACTCCCCTGTATATTCCATAGGGGGATGTTCGGGCAATATCCTCATATACTCCGGTGGTGCTGGTATGGCCAGTTCGGAAGAGGCAGATTCGTAGATTAAATGAATAGGACTTACCCTTAGCAAGGGAGATGCAATAGCGCCTCCCGGAGATTGAGCTATGTCCAGCAGTGTTCGCAATAGTGTGGTATCTTGTAGGTAGTGTGGAGCGGATGCGGCTGTAGGGAAAAGTCTTTCCGTGGTATAGCAAACAGACTTCACAAAGAGATGGGTAGAGAGAGTATCAGTGTGTATATGAACCAACGCGTTAAGCCGGTAAGGTTTCTTCAGGAATAATAGTTGTGGCCCGTGATACATTAGTAAAGTTAATAAAGAGCGCCCCTCTCCGGAATCACCCATGGCTCCTATTGGTTTCAGCTGTGGTAAACAAACACAGTAGGCCAGTCACGCTATAGTGGGCGGTGAACCTCAAGGGAACCATTTAGAAAATGAGTGTGATTGATTGATAGCCACAGTGACCAATACAGGGAGGCCAGTACAGAACACAAGCATAATACAGATAAAAGAGTACACGGAGTAGGGGTAATACAGTACAAACTTAGTTGAGTCAATGCATAACAGGATGAATGAGTGTCCTGTGTGAAATTAAAGATGTGCATACAAAGTCATAGCTGTTCATAGAAATTAACCCAGCTCGAAATCAATGTTGAGGCCCTTTGGTGCTAGAGACCTCATGTTGTATATCCATTCAGATTCCTTCTGAGAAATCAGTTTTACAAAATCACCACCCCTGAGGGGCCTGACAATTTTTCTAATGGATTGGAGCAGAGAAGGATCCTGTGCATAATGAGTTGTAAAGTTTGCTGAGACACTATGTGTTTTCGAGACCCTTTTTTATGTTTCTCTGATGTTCGGAGATCCTGACCCTAAGTTTCCTAATAGTTCTCCCAATATATTGTAGACCACAGGGGCATTTCAAAAGATAGATAACCCCTATTGTGTCACATGTGAGTCTACTGTTGAAGGAGAACTCTTCTCCAGAGACACTGGATTTGAATGATATAATGGGTTTAGTACTTTGAATGCGGCTAGTTTTACATGCAGAACAACAATGGCAGTGATAGAAACCTTTCTCTTTTTCTTTAAGCCATGTACCTATTGAGGGGGCAGTCTCAGGTGGGATGGTACTATTGACAAGTTGCTTTCTCAGGTTATTCGCTCTGGTGTAAATGAATCTAGGTTTTGCTGGGAAAATATCTTTCAGTGTGGTATCTCCCAGGAGTATGTTCCAGTGTTTTTTTAAAAAGCATTCAATTTTCTTGGAGTCACAGCTGAATTTGGCGATGAATGGAATAGGGATGGGTTCTGACTGTTTGTCATTAATAGTAAGGAGATGTTCCCTATCAGTTTCTTTAACAGATACAAGAGCCTTGTCTATTAATTGGAGTGGGTAGTTCCTTTCAAGGAACCAATCTTTAAGAACATTGGCTTGTAACTCAAATTGTTCAAGTTTAGAACAATTTCGTTATATTCTCGTGAACTGACCCTTAGGGATGTTGTGAATCTAGTTTCTGTGGTGGTTACTGGTAGAAGGGATGTATGAGTTAGAGTCAACTTCTTTGAAGAAGGTCCTAGTTTCAATCTGGGCATTCTCAATGTATATTTCATGATCCAAAAACTGGACCACTTTTTCGTTGGTATTGGCCGTGAAATGTAGTTTGAGGTCATTTTGGTTAATAAATCCTAAGAATAAGTCTAATTTTGGGACCTGTCCAGATAAGCAGAACATCATCTATGTATGGACGCCAAAAAAGAATATGTGGGGCATAAGGATTATTCTTCCAGATGGTATCATTTTCCCATGCTGCTACGAACAGGTTCACGTAACTGGGCGCAAATTTAGTGCCCATAGCAGTTCCGCGAACCTGTCTGTAAATCTGTCCCTCTGACCAAAAATAATTGTGGTTGAGAATATGGGAAATCCTTTCCATGATGAAATCA